>NC_063261.1:26070160-26688332 GCF_019578655.1 Ricinus communis | reverse complement strand
TTAATTGGTATTATGAGTCGATCAAATTTCTTAATAGGCTTAATTTTTAAAAATATCTTATAATTTGCACTTGTTATGTACTATTTAAAATTTTAATTTTAGCATTAAACTTTCATATTGATTTCGATTTTTATCTCCAGTAAAATTATCAACAAAATTTGTTGACGCGGCGTGAGTTCCAGCAATAACAATGAAAAGGAAGAATTGAGTCAGCATTCTCACTATTAAAATATTATCACTTAAACATATAAGATTAATGAAACTCTAAAATAAAAAAAAAATTAATTTATGTACTTAATAATATTTTAGTAATAGAACGAATTAACAACTCTAATGTTGACTCGGTTTTCTTTTATTGTTGTCAGAGTTTACATCAAACTAGTAGATTTGACAGATAATTTTATTAAATGCTAAAATTGAAATTAATGTTAAAATATATGATGTTGAAATAAAAAATTTAAAAATTATTTACTAAAATATGATAATTATTTTTTGTCATTAAGCTTTCTTAATATATTAATCTCATGTTTCAGATTGCACATATCTTTTCAAACTTTTTCGAGAAGACTCATACTAAAAAGAAGGACATGTAGCATTTCAATGAGAAGCAGCCTAGTGAAGAGTAGTTGTAGGTATGATTGCAACAGCAAATGCAAGAGCAAACGCGAAGGCTAGCTATGAGAGAGATCGGCTCCTGGCTCCTAGTTTTTTATACATCAAAAGGTCTTCTTATTATTGATTGCTTTCCCTTGATTTTATATTTAACAATAGAAATTAGGATTAGATTATTGAACAAATGGTCATTTTAGCTCTTATTTGTATCGCTTAGCTGAATAGGTCGTCCAGTTACTATCAGATCTATCACTAAAATACTCCTAAAGGGGGATAGGACTAAACGGAACGAAAAAGGTTTTCCATAAGATGGAAAATGAAAACTATTTGCCCCACACGAGGTTTGTGAATAAGTGGTTGTCTGATAATAAGCAAGGAATATCCGTTTTTCTGCTAAACATGGTGTATTGAACTCATAATTCATTAGATACTTTTTATAAATGTCAACTAAATATCATAAATAAATTTCTCAGTAAATAAAATTTTAAATTTTTATTTTGTGGCCAATTTAATTCAAAATTATATTAATGTAAGCGCATCCTTTGCAGTTTTTTTCTTTAAAATTAGTTAAATATTTATAAATTTAATAATTTAAATTTTAATATTAAAGAATTTAATCTGAATTTTCACAAATCAAATTTATCACAAGCACAGTTCATTTACTACCATCAAATACAACTCCACTAGCGTCATTAGCCTTCATGGACATGTAATTCATCATTTTAGTCATACAAACAACAACCTAAATTGAAACACCACTGCCGTTTTTATTGAAACACATAATTGAGGGAAAGATATCCAATAGGCAAATATACAAACACCCGGTAGGCATACCTTAAAATGAAGAGATTTTTGCTACTCTTTTTAAATAAGACAGTCCTAGACGAAGAATAACTGAGCTTTATACACCAGAAAAGTAAGTTAATTGATAGATTTGTTTAAACTTAGGGCAAGTTATTTCTGGGAGTTACTTAACTTGTAAACACATGAAATGACTATATTTTCTAATTTAAATAATAATTGATGTTTGAGTTTTTATGCACATCTTGATAAAATTCATATTGTTAAACAAATCTAAATCTCTACACTTAATTAACGCATTAATAAATTAATTTAAACTCAAGGTCCGAGACTATAAATTAAACGGGTCTGATACATATATAGGCCTAAAAATTAGAAATAAGAGAAGTGTGAATGAATCAATAACAACCAATTTTAATTTGGGCTTGACCATTAGCATAACTTATTTAAGTTAATGAATTTGTATTTTTATATTGTAAACTCTTTCATATTTTTTTTATCCCTGCTAATTTCTACATCTTTCAACAATACAAAAATCGAATATAGAAATGTAACCCTAGAATAAGCCTAACTAATATATATATATATAGATTAGATCCCCCCGGGAAAAACTTAGCAAAAACTATATATACTAGCGAATAGCGAGCTGATAAGCTAATAATGGTATTTTATAGTTTAATTAAGATTTTAAATTTCAGTCTTGAATATATAATTATTTTAAAACTCTTAAATTGATATTTTATCACCGATCGGATCTTATCCAACATGTTATGAATTAATCAAATTAATTTTAGATATTAAATTAAAAATAAACACTATATATACAACCAAACATAACCAAAGATAAAGACTTAAAATAAGAAAGAAAAAAACACAACCACAATCCAACTACTTTCCACTATATGCCATTCTAATGACCCAATTTTTTCCAAGTTGACGAAGAATAATTGCATTTTTAGCATAGAAATATGACTACTACATATCCAAAAGTCTTTTCTACTTATCAAGGTAGTCACATTCTTGGGGACCGACCCTGTAAATTTTCCTCTTCTCTTCACAATCTTTTAATAATAAAATTAACTACTTACTTTTTCTTTTTAGTACAGTTTCTGAACTCTTTAACTCTCTATATTTACAACTTTGCTCCCCCACGAACCCTACCCCAACTAACGACCCACCAAAATGGACCACTCTTGTAAGTGGCTCCACTTTTTCTCTCTATTTTGTATGATAATTGATAACTAATTCTTGATTGCAACAATATATATATATATATATATACATACAAGTCATTTTCAGAAAAGGCCAATTCATGTAGCAAGTAGTTGTAAACGTCTCAACTGTGGCAACTTCAATTTTAGTCTAAATTAACTTTTTTGTTAAAAGTCGGCACTCTCTCTGTTATTCTGGTCGATAATTATGCGATTTATTTGTATATGGAACTAGTTAACAGTTTAGCGCTTTGAATCATCTGTATTATTCGTTTAATATTAAGAATATAAAAGTTAAATGAAATAAACTTTTAACTGCAACATTTTATTATTTTTTAAAGCTATCCCTTTTTAGCCTGTTTGGTTCGACTGATAAACGATTTAGGTGGTGGTGATAAATTTTATCCCAGTGGTGATAAATTTCATCGATGGTGATAAATTAAATTATTTGGTAAATTGTATTAGCGGTTGCTTTTAATATGTTAAATGACTATTGAGAAAATAATTTATCATTAGATATATCTTATTTTATTATATTATATTCAATGATATAAATTAATAAAAATAATTTATAATAACTAAAAATATTATAGTTAATTTTTTAATTTTAATTATATTTATTTTTTAAAATATTTATAAAAATTATTTTAAAAATAAAAATTTAAATTTAAATTCTACTAATAAAAATTTCTAATTCCAAATACTATAATTATAAATATTATGATTATTTAATAATTAAAAATTATTTTAAAACAATAATTATTTATTATAAAATATAAAAATTTAATTATACGAAATCAACTTAAAGTAAGTTATTAATAAGTTTTAAATAAAAATAATATTGTTTAAATAAGTAAAAATATCAAATCAGCTGTCAACAGATAAAAAATGGCTCTAAAATAGAGATGATACAATCAGCAACTGATTAAAATTAAATCAGTTGTCAGCCATTATTTTTAAAATTTTTACTAAATATTTTAATATAATTATTCAATAAAAAATAAATATCAGCTTTGATTAAAAAAATTGTTGGACGAGTGAGATTTAGTAAAGCAATAAACTTAAAATATTTAAATGTCATACAAATACATTAAGAAAAAAGTTGTAAGCTTTTCTTTTCATCATTTTCACATTCATATATTATTAAAAAATATGATTTTCAACATCTCACATCAATCTTTGCAATGGAAAGCCCCCAAATTCATAGCTAATTATCACACATCAATCTTTTATGTTTAATACAAATTTGCAATTAGTGTGAGAGAGAACAGCAAGCATGAGTATAGCAGAGAAAAATCAATTACAAAGGGTTGGTAATAGCACCCATGAAGCTCAATTTCCCATCAAGTTTCATTAAAGAAGGATAAGATTCTAATTTTCATCTTCACCATGATGTTCTAATATTCTAGGTGGCAATCTTTCTTCTCATCCTATCTATCTAGTGGTTAGTTAGTTAATGAAATTCTAACAGAAGGATTTGTCATAAGGTATGTAATATACATACAAAATACATAGTAATTACCCGCAAGTATATTATCTTTCAATGAACTTAAATTATGATAATAAAAGTGTGTAGTCATTTTCATCCTCATAGCACCTTCCACATATAAAGGAAAACAAGACCCTCATGTGATGGCCGATTAAGAAAAATATATATACAAAAGAAGTAGGGGCGACCAAACTGAATCTGTCGGAAAATCAACAAAAATTGAATTGAAGAAATTAGTTAATCAAACTAGTCGGTTTGATTTTTATTTATTATTTAAAAAAAATTAATTAACCGATCAATTTTTAGTTTTTAATTTAAAAAACCGATAATTAATCAAACCAGCTGAGTAAATTTTTTTATAAGTCTTCTTTATATATTTTAGATAAATATAATTTTGTAATATTACTTTTATATAATCTTTCAAAATATCTTTTAAATATTTATATTATAAATTTTTTTTTAAATAACTTTCTATAAATAACTTTTATTTTGATTAACTAAAAAAGTCAGTCAACCACATCCTCTTTTTTTTTTTTTTTTTACTTTTTTCTCATCTTTTTATATATATTTTTATTTTTTTGGTTAACTGAGAAATTATGCTTAAAAAATGATTTTATAATTGGAAAAATTATTAAAAAAACAGTGAAAAATTAAAATTAATTACCCTCGATGGGTAAGTGCACTTGGGAAGTAAAACTTTGTAGGAAGTATAAAAGTTGTCTTGTTTAATTTGTATTATCAAATCAACTCCCAAAGAAGTAGATTAAAGCACTTCTACTTTGTATATAGGAATTATTTACTTAAGGGAATATAGTTAAGTTACGCTAATATTCTAAATAATTAAGTGTATTATATTTGATTATTTTGTTTAGATTCCTTTCTTTAAAATATAAACTAATTGATTCTTAAAATTAATACATTTTATATTTGCACTAATATTTGCTTTTCTATTTTTTTTTTTTTTGAATTCCAAATTTAGCAAAAATAGTGGTTTCATTATTAGTCATGAATCTCAAAATAACTAATTGATAACTTACAAATGACTTTTCTAATATTTAAAAAGTTACGTATCCAGACTCTAGCCGCAAGAGTTTTGGTTTTACTTTTTGTCGTTGCCGTTGCCCTTTTTTATACCATCAATCATAGCTAATTTTAATTTTAATTTTTTTTAATATAATTTTTGATCATATATATTAAAATATCAAATCATATTTTTATTTATTTATATGAGTTGGTTAGAGTTTATAGAATTTGATTGTAAAATCTCTCATGAGTTTTTAGTAGTAAATTTGGATAAATAGATGACAAATTAAAAATATATGAAAGAAAAATTCATAATTGCTAAAATTTCAACATTTAAAAATAAATTAAAGCCTTTTAAAAAAAATGAATTTATTTAGTTGAAAGTTCGTTTAAGATCTTATTTTATATTTATTTTTCTTAGTTATTTGCTAATTTTGTTGATTAAATATTCTGAATATTTTATTTTATTTTTCTTTATGGAAGTTTATTCATCTTTTTTTATAGAGTTTGTTTGTCTTTTGTCACGAGAGTTAAAGATGAATTAGATTCTAGCATTCAAAAGATCGAACTTGTTTAAAAACTCATCAAATGATAATAAAGTCGAATTGTGGTTCAATATAGCCATCGAGTAGAATGTATTTATTGCCGATGCGTTAAACACATTCAATATGTTTTATATAATTATCTCGTCAATACAATTAATAAAACTTGGAGAAGGATTTCATTTTTATAACAAAATTAATGTATAATTTTTTAAATATAGTCAGATTTACTTGTTTATTATAAATTTAACTTATAGAAAACTCATTTTATTTAAAAAGAGAAATTTATACAAGGTGTGAAGGTACTGTTGGTTACAACATCTGAATTGAACAACACAACCTTTAATTTTTTAACAAATTAATTTACGTACTAAACACGAATAATTCTTCATCTAATTCTCTTACAAAAATAACATAAAAATATATTTTAGCACAAAACAAAGTATTATTATAAACTAAAAATGCCCTAATTTGTTATATTACTGTGTTAGACTATCTCCAACAATGCTCTTTATTTTAAAGTGTAATTTTTATAATGTAAAGTAATTAAAGAATATTTAGATGTGAAGAGTAAAATATTTTATTTAAATTCAATTATATTTTATTTATATCTTACTTTTATTTTCATAAGCATTAATAATTTTAATTTTTTAATTTTTACTAATAAAAAATAAAAATAACAAATAGTAATTAAATTAAATATATAAAATTTCATAATGCATTTATTAAATATAGTTTGACTTTTTATATATAAATAGCCAAATTAATTCTCTATTTTATATTTAAAATATAAAAAATGCATTACATCATCACTAACATATAAACATGATGTTTAACTCTTGATGGAAAAAGTAATTCAACAAGCTGATACAAGATAAAAGCAGCATAATGATAACAAATCAGAATTCAAAATGGACAAAAGAATACAAAACATATGATGCTCATGGTAACATTCCAATAAACCCTTTGAAGTACTTAATTATTAATTAGCACATGATAAATTTCCAAGCCAATGGTGCAGAAGAAGTACATCAAAAGATTACTACTGTTACTACTCCACTGTGACTTGCATCAGCAATTCTGATTGGACAGGTGATGGAATTGGGTTGATTATGACAAATACCTACTTAATTAAAAATTTGAATAATAATGGCAATCATGCACAGAAGAGTTACTCACCCAACCCAAATGGGCTAAATTCTTAATCCAGGTTCACAGATGGGTGAAGGCAGGCACTGTTAGGGTTTGTGGTGGAAAGTGGTCTCTGCCTGTGGCTATGGATATTATTGAATTTCTGTTTTCAATTTTCAGATTGTTCAGGATTTGATTGTAATGCTTTTATACAATTCATTGTACCTGGACCTTGCACTATTATATTCTATCTTTCCGTTGAAGTTGAGTATTCATTAATTGATTCTCTTTTTAAATTTTGCTGGCTCTGAATTTAAAAGGTTATATTTTATTGTTCGTTTGATATATAAATATTTTTTAAATTTTAATATATTTAAATTATTAAATTTAAATTGAAATATACATTTTATTTTATTTATGACAGATTTATACAAAAGATAAGTAAGTTATGGATGTTACTTAAATCCATCTAAATACAAAAAATTTAAAACTTATAAAATTTGGGTCATATTTTAATTTAATTGTAATTTATAATAAAATATAATATATATATATATATATTATTTAGAGTTAATTTAAAACGTTTTGAGTAGAATCTTTATAAGTGAAACATTTATTTAAAAGTTTTATTTATTTAGAGTTAATTTAAAACGTTTTGAATAAAATCTTTATAGGTGAAATACTTATTTAAAAGTTTTAAGGAATGAGGGAAGCTCCGATAGAAAAATATTGGAAGGGAAAAATACTTCAAAAATGCACTTGTTCCCATGCAATAGTCAAGAATTCTTAACGATATCGAGCTGGGGCAACTTGTTCTTCCTGAACACCTCGATTTAGCACCAAAGAATTTCCTGCCGCTACCATATGGTATTCCTCTTTATTTGGTGATAAATAAAATATCCGTACTTTTTTTGATTCCTGAGAGATTATATAAAATGAGCTTTCTAAAGACCCCCAATGACCAATCTTGGCATGAATTGCTAAAGATCCAATAAGTCCAACATTGATTCCTTCATATGTGTCAATTGGGCAAATCCGCCGCCCATAGTGACTAGGGTGGATATCTCTGTAAATTTCTTGCTATTGTATTAATGCTATACATACTTGATTAGAAAGGTGGAAAAATGGAAGGAAGAAAGAGGAAAGGACAGGGGAGGGAGGGATGGATATTATCTAATTTCTGGGAAGAAAGAGTGGAATTCGTATATATGCATTGACAATTAAGCCATAGCTTGTATGGAAAAAAAAAACTTATGAAGTCAAGAAGAGTAAATTAGACATTTTTACCAATATTAAATTAGACATTTTTACGTTGAAAGGATTAGAAGAATGAAGGGAGGCACTTCTTTCCTCTCTAGCTAATCCCTTCAACAAAACAATGGAAAAGTGGCTTTTCTCTTTTATCCTTCTCCTCAATTTTTTTTTTTAATTTCTTTTTGTTTACTTTTCCTGGGTCAAGTATTGACTTCTTGAAAGGTAAAATTTCTAGTTCATTTTTTACGGCTTAAGCAAGTTTCAATAGCATGCAAAAAGCTATAAAAAAAAAAAAGAAGAAGAAGAAAGGTTAATTATAAATATGTTGATTGAGTTTGACGCAATGTTTTTTATTGGACCTCTTCTTTAGAACAAACTATTATATGTGCCCCCACATTTCATGTTACAAATTCCCATTCTTTTTTTTTTTTCTTTTTAAATCTCAAGCCTCTCCTGATGCCTGATGCAGTGCAGTGAAGGTGACTATGTCCAACTCCAGAAATCATTAATATTAGACAAATGTCTTAATGCAACATTATTCCAGTACAGTCAGGGGCCAACTCTTCTTCTGTCTTCCCTACCTAAATAAAACATCGCAAACTAAGTGGGTCCTGGATTATATACCAGTAGCTAATTATTTATTAATTGAGAAGTTGCTTATTAATTAAATAATAATTTCAAAATTCTAAAAATAATATTTTATTATATTCTTAATATTATATTAATAAATTTTTAAAATATTAGATACTCCGTCGAGAAAAATATTTTAAAATATTTAATTTTTTTTTATTTTGATATTGTTTTCTTTTCCGTGCTTATTTTATATTATTATTTTAATTAAAATAAAACAACAGATGGGCAATATATGAGTACATAATTAATTTACTACGAATTAGAATATGTTGCTAATTTTTCCTTATGTTAATGACTCATCAACTTTTATTTGGAAATATTTCAGTTGATGGGCAAGTTTTTCATTAGTCAATTTTAGAATTTTGATATTTCATTACCATTTAGCCAAGTTTCCAGGGTTGATATTGAAATGATACTAAAAAATGCCAAAAGAGGACGGGCGTCTAAGTCTGGGATGCTAAAAGAGATTTCCAATAAAAACAGTAAATTAATTAGCCGCAACCTCGTGGGAATGTGATTTCAGAACCATTGGCATTATTATAATGACGTAAATTTGACACAAGCAAATATTCTTCAAACCCTTCTCTTCCTATAAATACCAAACTCTCTTCTGTTATTTGTTTTAAAGGAATACCAATCAAAGCAACAGCCACAGCAATATCACTTCTTCTCCTTAGGCAAGAAAAAGAAACTTAAGAATAGAAATGGAAAGCATTGAGAAAGCAATTCCTCCAATTGTTGTGCCTTCTGATCCATTCTCTTACTCTCCTAATTCTGATCCTTCTTCTGATTCTTCTTCACCATCTTCTCATCACTCTCCTTCCCCTAATTCCAATCACTCCTCTCCAACACTTCCTCCTCCTCCTCCTCCTCCTGTTGTTCTTAGCCCTTGTGCTGCGTGTAAAATCCTTCGCCGCCGATGCGTCGAAAAATGTGTTCTTGCTCCTTATTTTCCTCCTACTGAGCCTTACAAGTTCACCATTGCTCATAGAGTCTTTGGTGCTAGCAACATCATCAAATTCTTGCAGGTACATCATACTCGTTACTTGGTCAATTATTTACATAAACCTACCTGGATTAAATGTGGTTTAATTGTTGGATTATAGCAGCTTTTAGCTCAATTTAATTGTTTTCGAACTTGTGAATTATTCTAGAAAATATATTATTTTCACGCTCTTGGATATTAATTTCTTAATTATATCATTAATTAATAAATGTTGACTTGAATATAGAAAAAAGAGAAAAAAAAGGGTAGGGTGATGTTTGGTTTTTATATGGTAATATAAATATTATCTTTTTCCATCTTCAACTAAAAAATTGCCTTTTGCAACTTTTCCTCCAATAAAGCAAATTCTACCTGCTTTCCTAGAAAATAATGATGGAAATGAATTGAGTGCTGTATCACAATTTCTTGACAAGAAAAAAAGGGGTTTGGCCAATTAGTTATGTCGTGTACTATCTTTACAAAGTCCAATCACATAACAACTAAGTCAATACCAAAATGGCGTCCAAATTGGAGGGGTCAAACTATGCATTAGATACAGTAATTTTATATGGAACCAGAAGTCATTTTTAACTCATTACTTGCACATGGGTTCATAAAACACATGACCCTTGTCAAAGTCAATAGTCATGTTTTCTGAATTTCAATATAATTGACATTCCACATCATTAATTACATGTGGTTATGGTGCAATTTTGAAGTTTTCTATTTTCCTTCCTGTAAACAAAAGAAACATAAACGTTATTCTGGAAATTTCCAGGAACTGCCCGAATCTCAAAGAGCAGATGCAGTAAGCAGCATGGTTTATGAAGCAAATGCAAGACTCAGAGACCCGGTTTATGGATGTGCAGGTGCAATTTGCCAGCTTCAGAAACAAGTGAATGAGCTACAAGCTCAACTTGCCAAGGCACAAGCTGAGGTAGTAAACATGCAATGCCAGCAAGCCAATTTAGTTGCTCTAATTTGCATGGAAATGCAGCAGTCTCATCTTCATCAAGAACCCATATTTCAGCAGCAACAATTCATCGATACGAGCTGTTTCCTTGATGAGACAAACTTGGGCACATCCTGGGAGCCTCTTTGGACATGATCATCATTTAAATATATATATTTATATATACTCAAAAGAAAGAAATAAATTATGCTCAATTAATTATTTATAATTAAGGTAGAAATTGAGTCAGTGATCGGTGATTTTTCCTTTAGTCTAAAGTTGACGAGTGGAAAATAAACAACAAACTGATGATGATGGGTCTCTTTTCCTACTTGTTATTCTTGAATATGTAAAAGGAGCGATAATTATGTGTAACATTAAAGAGAAGGAAAGGAAGAAAGAAAGAAGGAAGTGAGGTAGCTGATATATATATATATATAGAGAGAGAGAGAGAGAGTGATTTGTGCTAATTATTCTTGAATCTAAAGAAGTTTATTGGTGACCTAATTTATCAATGTAAACAATGTTATTTCACCATGAGTTCCCTGTCAAACAAGTTCGTGACCAATTTCTTTGTTTTTATATGTACTTTTGTGAGGATTTGACACACTGAAATTAGGATATAAATATATATATATATATATATATATATATATCCAAACGATCATGCATGGTAATTTTACTTTTTTGTCAAGGAAATGGATATGCATGTAACCTGAACTTTCTTTCCTTAGAAATTAGTGAGGTAGCATTATAAACATTTCAGTAGAACGATGTGCATCTCCGAAAAATATATTTCATCAAGGTTAAACTCACTATTTGGTACCATATAATTACATTAGTCTAAAGAATGTGTCAGTCAATGGGTGTAGAGATCGCTATAATTTAATCTTTTGATGTCCTGTACATTATAAGTAGGTATTTGGTTCTTTCTTACTTAATAAATAAATTAAATCCATTTAATAAGATTTAGAAATAAACAATTCATAACTAATTTAATTTTAATCAACTGTTATTTAGACTAAAAATTTGCTAAATAATGAAATTTAAATCCTGATCCCTACTCTTAAATAATTTTTATGAATCATTTTAATCAATACAATTAAATTAAATGAGATTAGATAAGGCGTAAACTACTTTTTTATTAATTTATGTTATTAAAAATAGTATTATAAATCAAAATATATTTAACAATAAATTATATAATCACATTAAAATCAAATATACTTTTATTAAAATTCTACATGATGTGGTTTTATAAAATGTTGCTAAATAGAGTCTCATGGAATAACTTGGCCTACTTTATATATATATATATAAAATTTAAAGTTAATATATAATTTCATGATCTTTTATACTAATTTTATTAACCATTATATTAATTAATAAACTAATTTCCTGATAATACAATAACTTTTAATTTTTAAAAATAGCATATGAATATCATTTGAATATTAATCTTATCTATATTTAATAAATATTTTTAAATAATTTTATATTTAGTGTACTAATAAAATTTTAAACTATTAGAAATTTTATTAAAAATTAAAACTGATATTATTCTATATCATTATTATTTAAAATTATGATAAATAATTATAAAACTTTGAGAATACAATTAAGTTCTTTTGATATTCATTTTATATTTTTTATAAATAAAATAACAATAATAACTGTGTAATACCTGGATGAAATTAATTATTATTAAATATGATAATACTTTATTATTTAATATATTAGTCATATTAATAATAATTCTATATCAACAATCTTAAAATATATTAAAATTTTAAGTCAGACATATCAAAATAATTTATACAAGCCCTTTGTGTTTAATATAATATAGTATATTGATTTATGCTTTTTTCTAAATCCAATATATTATATTATACTCCAATTATTGCATTGAAAGATAGGTTTTAATAATATATATATATATATATATATATATATATATATATATATATATATATATATTTCAGTTGATATTTTCATTGTAATTTATTTTTATATATATATTAATATTTACATTTAATTTTGACATATAAAATTTTTATTTTGACATATATACTTACTTTTGACACATAAGATTCAAACTTATGTGTAATTTTATAATTTTTTCTTTTACTTTATTGATTCATAATTACATTTTTAATTAAACATTGATTCTAATCCTAAAAAAGGCATATAAATTATATTTTAATGTTATACTAATTAATAAATAGTTTCCTAGTCAGATAATGATATTAATTTTGTCACAAGAAATAGTGTATTAATTATATTTTAATATTACACTAATAATAGTTTTACAATTAAATAATAATCCTAACTAATAAAATTATATTTTAAATTATATTTTAATATTATATTTAATAATAAATTAAATTTATAATTATATGATAAATTTTTAATCTTAAAAATTAGTAATATCAATTATATTAATATGTTAATTGATGTAATATTATATTTTTTTTCTTAAGACTTAAATTATTTTGACATGTATATTTAATTTTTGATACATAGGATTTTATTTTGAAATGTGTATTTACTTTTGATACACGTGTTTAAGCTTATGTGTAATATCATAATTTTTTTATTAATTTATTGATTCATAAATTAAATTTATAATTAAACACTGACTCTAATCCTAAAAAATATTATATTAATTATATTTTAATATTATATTAACTAATAAATAGTTTCATAATCATATAATAATACTAATTCTATTTTAAAAAATAAGACATTAATTATATTTTAATATTATATTAATTAATAAATTAAGTATAACTACACAACAATCCTAATGTTAAGAAATAACATTTTATGCAATAACAAATTAATTCTTAATTATATAATAAATTTTAATCCTAAAAAATAATTATTATTTTATTATATTATATTTTTTAAACAAACATATACATAGATAAAAAGACAATTTAATTTGTTAATAAATAAATTAAATGCTACATATGATGTAGCTTGAAAAAGTAAGAATACATCCTCATTCATTTTGCTACCAAAGTGTAAAAAGGGAAAAAAGTAAACTGATAACCTTTATTTCGTGCAAACAAATTGTTTTACAAAGACATGTACAAATCAAATTTTTTAATTTTAATAAATAATATATTATTATATTTTAATATTATATTAATTAATAAATTATTTTTTAGTTATATAATAATGCTAATTCTATTTTTAAAAATAACATATTAATCATATTTTAATATTATATAACTTATACATAGTTTTATAATTAAATAATAATTTTAATTTTAGAAAATAACCTTTTAAATTATATTTTAATATTATATATAATAATAAATTAATTTTTAATTATATGATAAATTTTTATCATAAATAATAATAATATCAATTATATCGATTTATTAATTTTATATTACATTAAAATTAATTAATAAATTATTTTTAAATTAACTTTTATATTATTTTATTAATAAAATTTTAGAATTAAGAATATCTAAAATAGTAATGTGCTATTATTTTTAAAATTAAAATTAAATATTTAAAATTTTATTAAATTGTATTTATCAATTTGATTTTATAATCAAAATAGTAATAACAGCCGTGCAACGTATGAGTAAACGACTAGTATCTATTAATTTCTAAGACCTAAATTTTTTTTGACATGTATATTTAATTTTTGACCCGTAAAATTTTTATTTTGAAATGTATAGTTATTTTTGACACATGAGATTCAAGTTTATGTGTAATTTTATAATTTATGTATTAATCTATTGAATCATAAATTACATTTCTAATTAAACAATAACTCTAGTCTAATAAATAGTATATTAATTATATTTTAATATCATATTAACTAATAAATAATCCTCCAACGAGATAATGATATTAGTTCTATATTAAAAATAATATATTAATTATATTTTAATATTATATATTCACTGATAAATTAATTTTATAATTAGATTATAATTCTAATTTTAAAAGATAACATCTTAAGTTATATTTTTAATATTATATTCAACAATAAATTAATTTTTAATTTTATAATAAATTTTTAGTCTTAAAAAGTAGTAGCATCAATTATATTGATATATTAATTTATATAATATTAAAATTAATTAATAAATAAGTTTTAAAATAATTTTTACCCAATTGTGTTAATAAGATTGTAAAATTCTAAAAATTTAAAGACATTTAAAAATAGTTAATTTGCTATTATTTTTAAAAATTTATAAATTTATATTAAATATAAAAATTTTTATTTAATTATATTTATTAATTTAATCTTATAATTAAAATCATAATAATAATAGTGCAATGGACGAATAAATGACTAATAAATTAATAAATTTAAAACCATTAAATTTATAGCTTGGAGAGTTTGTGACCTGGTGTGAGTCGTTTATGAGACTCACCCTTTTTTCTCTTTCTTGTAAAAGTTGTAATTGTAGAAAAAGAAAAGGACTAACGAATCCAAATATATATATATAGTATTATGAGTGAAAACTATGGAATATGCTAATTTCATATCATCTGTTATTTAGGTAGTTTTTGTCTTTGTTTCTAAATTTTAGGTAAAATTTATTGTTAAATTCTTGAATTCTTTTATTAAATTTTTATAATTTTATTTTTATTTGATCAAAAAAAAATTTATATATAATTTTATAAAATTTATAATTATTTTATTGAGTTATTGTATAAAATAAATAAAAATATAAGTTAATAATATAAAATAAAAATTAAAGAAATGATAAAATAAAATTTAAATATCTAAAAGCTTAAAAATACAATTCTCCCAATATATAACCTAACTTGAATCACTCTTTTCAATGATTATGCTGGGTAATTGTCCATCAACAAGCCTTCGAAACTGGGTCTCACTTTCTTAAAGCAAATTGTAAAGAATTAATTATTTAAAGTTATTTATTTTATGAGAAATCCCAAGAGAATTGGAAATTAACTATTCTTGGATTCCTCTTCATAATGCAATTAATAATAAAATCAAAAGTAAAGATCTCAGACATGACATTTTATCGCATTATATAGTACAATATATCAATCATTACATCAATATTTTAAATTTAACCAATCAACAAACTTTGATTTAATAGTTTGAGAACTTTATTGGATAACTATTATATATGGAATCTTGTTGGAGATTGATTAGTAAAAAGGATCAAAACATAAACTACCAGATTTAAATTTTAATTTTTTAAAATGACTAAAGTTATATTGGGCTAAAAAAGATTATTTAAAACGGTAGAAAAATAAAAGTCGCATTAGGAGAGGAAATTAAATAAACATAAAATTCACACCTCTACCCTTGTGTTTTGAGTGTAATAATAAATGGGAAGAAAGTAAGAGAAAAAAAAAAGAAGGCGAAAAGAAATGGGGACAAGAAACGCGTAATAAGTTGTAACTTGAGGAACTTTAATCAAATCACGTGCACCCCACATGTGTGTCTTGATTTGGAAGCAAAACAACATAAGATGTTGTTGTCGGCTTCACTTCTTTCCTTTCAGAGTTTTCTCTTTCTCTTTATTTATGTTCTAAGCTAAGGGGAGAATCTGAATCTCTCTCTCTTTATATATATATAATACAATTGGATAAAAAAAAATTATAATTATGAGATGTTATAATTTAATAAAAATTTAAATATTAAATCTTTTTGGTGACTTAATACTTAATTATATTTAGTAAAATGATAGCAACTATTAATAAAATATATTAATATTTTATAATATTATATAAATAAAATTTGATAAAATACAATAATAATATAGTAAGACGAAACATAACATAAGTTCATTTGATAAAATATTTTTGTTAAGACGAGATTTAAAATATTTATATTTATTATAATATAAAGTTTATTTATATTTACAATTGTTCAAATTAGAACTCGAATTTTGTAATCATATAAAAATTATTCCTATATAGAATATTATTATAGAAATTTTTTAATATATGTATATATTTATTTTATTTATTTATTGTCTTCTAAAAAATATATGCCCTATTTAGGGTCACATGTTAATATAATATCACATACATACAATAAAATTATATTTAGATTAAACTAAATAAAATAAATGTCAAAATGTTCAATTGTAATTCACTCCAAACCATTACATATATGTTTTCACTACAAGCACAAACTTTTTATTTTTTCACAGGCTTATTAGGTCCCTTTGCTTTGCGGAAAATAACTTATTTCTTATTGAAATGAATCATATTTCAGTTGTTTAGATACATGCAGAAAATGACCTGTAGATTAATCTTTACTATTTGAAATATTTTAGAAAATATTACCTATTTTTATATTTAAATATTTAATTATAATATAACCATAACAATTTCAAACTTTCTTAATAGGCCGAACGATTTATGGTTTGAGGTCATCGAAAGTTATTGCTTTCACATATATTTATATTGAATTCTTTTTTTTTTTTTTTTTTTTTTTGCATAAGTAGTGGCATTTTAAATTTCTTTTAATAAACAAGAAAAGATATGTTTAGATTATAGAGTCTTCAAAATATCAAGACAAAAGTCATTAAACTAATTAATTTTTACAAATTCTTTTTAAAAAAAAGTAGAAATAAAATCACATACTAGTTAACAATAATCGATACTTTTATAAGTCTACAATTTTATTTTTTATTTGTTGCATCTTTTTTCTGGCATGCACTTTGACATATAATTTGGTTAATTATTTATCTTAATTCTTTTGGTTTATGGGTTACATTAGATGGTTTCCATTTTTTCTGTTTCTTTCTTAAAGAGGAGAATAAGAATAGTGGAAAGTCTAACTCATATATGGACCGCTAAAAGAACAGCACTATCAAATGAACAGTCTTGAAGGGGAACGAACAGTAACATGTCTCTTCTTTTAAGAACCAAACTTTTAGATTTAGTCTTATTCAAATAAACTTATTTAATTTCAATCCAATTTCGTACCAAAACTGGCAGTTTGATGTCGATATTGCACAATCCATGTCTCAAAAGCTTTTACCTACATAGTTTGCACAATGGGTTTTTCTTCTTTTAAAAAAAAAAAATTATTTCTGTATCCACAAACATAGTCTAATAGTAATTATATATTGATTTGAATAAGATTTCATATTCGATTTTTTTTATGTTAATCTATGGTCATGATTGTTTATATTTACCTATATATTTTATCATAATTATTAACTGCTCAATTTTAAATTTTTTTTAAAAAATTATTAGAATTGTTTTTTCGGATGATTCAATAAAAATTGTGATGTGCGATTTGAATAGGTAAAAACCAAATTTATGATATTAGATAGACTCTTTCTATGGCATCATTTATAAAAATATTCAAATATATTAATAATGCCACAGCACGAAAGATAAATGGCCAATCAAAATAACGCAAGAAATCTTCGTGTACATTAGAATGTGAAAAAAATCAACCGCAAGTGTGAAATTTAGCTGGCTAATTTGGAAAGAATGTGACTGGTCAAAAAATAAAATAGTCAAATTACTTGACTTATAGGTCAAAATTGACAAGCAAGCACGCATAATGTGTATGGTCACATAAATTTTAATTATTTAATGGAAAATATAACAGCTGTGTTCGTGTTTCAACCATTTCCTTACCATTTTGTCACAAAAATCAACTAATTTGCATGTACTAATGACAGCTCCTACAAAACCCTATCAACATTTTAATGTCGTCTTTCTTTGTAATTTCTTGATAACTTTTACACCATATTTTTCTTAGACGATCCATTTGAATGCAGATTGCTCGCAGGATGTTGCTCCATATTAAAATTTGTCTAATTTTTCATCCATTTTAAATACCACCGTTATTGTGTTCTTATAGGATTTCTTTTGGGATACTCATTCATATTATATATATATATATATATAGTAAAACATCTCAATAGTGATATTTTATATAAGAATAAACTTTATAGTGGCATTTTACATAAGAATAGACTTTATATAGTAAAAAAAAATTGATTCCAATTTGAGTTAGTAATAAATGAAAATAAATTTTATATTATAATAAGTTATAATTTTTTAACTCATATCTTAAGAGAATATTCATCTATATAGTAATACATATATATATATATATATATATATATATATATATATATATATATATATATATATTAAAAAGTATTATGTTATGCTATATTTTATCTTGCTGTATTATTATTTTGTCTCATCAATCTTATTGGTATTATATGACAAGATATTAATGTATCTTATTTCTAGTTACTATAATTTTACCAACAAAATTAAGTTTTAAGTCAAAAAAAAAAATTTAATGGTCAACCTCCATTAAATTATAATCTCTTCATAGTCATAGTTTTTATTTAGTTTCAAATACATGACTATAAGAAGGTTTTAATGTATATAGGAATATCCTAAAAAATTAGTTACCTTTGTGAAGCTGCTCGATATCAATTAGTATATATAATATAATAAAGGCTCATGAATTTTTTACTTTTTATTAAATCTAGCAATTGTTTCAACTTTTGCAAAAAGGTTTTCGAACTTTTGATTTTCTTCTCAAAATAACTTTAATGGCGATAGTGCTTCAACCGATGATAAGCCACCCAAGCACAAACTGCCAGTTGAAGAATCGGTTAGGGACTATACAAATGATTTTTTTTTTGTCAACTTAACGGTTCTTTAACCGGTCCTTTAAACCACCGGTTAGACTCCAAAATAGGATATTTTGTGGTGTTTTATTAAATTCTGATTAGACTTTAATTTCTTAGTTATTTGGTTTATTATTTATAATAGTGTAATTAGAGTTTGGGCACTATAAATTCTTTTATAATTTATTTATATGGTGGAGGCGATAATAGAACAACAAGTGTTGACAAAAAGAAGATGGTGTAATGAGCAGATAATAACACCACCACTAAGATAAGAGGTAACACTAATGCTAAAAAATCTAATAATCCTTATACTAAACTTGCTCCATTTTAATACTTGAAATGTTTGAAGCCTAGGCATAAATCGAATGAGTGTCCAAAGAGAAAAATAATGATTTTGGTGTAAAAGGACTCTGAGAATTATGAGAAAGATGTAATTTATGATTCAGATGGTGGGTATGACAAGGGAGAAGATATTTAGGAAAATTATGTTGATGAAATGTATTATGATGTGGTTGATATGGATACTTGCCATATTTTGTTTAGACAGCCTTAACAACTTGATGCCGATACCAAATATTTGAGTAGGAAGAATACTTATCAATTAGAGAAAGATGGGGTGCATTATACTCTTTTGTGAATGTTAGAATAGAACCAACCTAAAGCTTCTAAAGTGAAAGGAAGGAACTTTCTGACTTTATAAAAAATACATGGTGAGTTTGTGGAGGATAGTAAGAAGTCGAAAGAGGTTCACTTATTGATTGTAAAGAGGAAAATTATATATGAGCCACTAGAAGTATAAGATCTAGTAGAGGTGTAAGAGTTGCTGGAAGAATTTAGTAATTTGGTGCCTGAAGATTTGCTGATGGTTTACCTCCTATGTAGGATATTCAGTATCGTATTAACTTAGTGTCAGGTGCTAGTCTACCTAATATACTACACTACAAAATAATATCTTAAAGGAAAAGGTAGAAGAGCTATTGAAGAAGAGACATGTCCAAGTTAGCATGAGCCCATATGTAATTCAACCATTGTTGATGCCAAAGAAAGATGGAAGCTGGAGGATGTGTGTTGATAGTAAGGCAACCGACAAGATCACTATTGGATACAAATTTTTAATTCTAAGATTGGATGACAAGCTTGATCAACTAAATTGAGTTTTAGTGTTCACAAAGATGGATCTTAGAAGTGATTACCATCAAATTAGAATTTGTCTTAAAGATGAGTGGAAAATGACTTTCAATATAAGATGGTTTGTCTGAATGGTTAGTCATTCTCTTTGGACTAACTAATAGTCCAAGTACCTTCATGAGATTAATAATTAAGATATTATGTCCTTTAATTGGTAGTTTAGTTGTGGTGTATTTTGATGATATCATGATTTACAGTAAATCTATTAGTGAATATATTAATCATATTATAGAGGTTTTGCTTATGTTGAGGAAGAATAAAATCTATGCTAATTTGAAGAAGTGTATCTTATGAGTGAGAATTTATTTTTTTTGGATCTTGTGATTAGTAAATATGGGGTTAAGGTAGATAATAAAAAAGTGAGAGCTATTAGAGAGTGGCCTACTCCTAAGAATGTGGGTGATATGAGGAGTTTTCATAGGTTAGCCACTTTTTATAGGCGCTTCACAAAACACTTTACTAGTATTGTTGCACCTGTTACTAAGTGTTTAAAGAAGGGTAAATTTTAGGGGTAATGATCAAGAAACAAGTTTTGCTTTGACCAAAGAAAAATTATGTACTTGTATTAGCTTTACTTGATTTTAATAAGTTGTTTGAGATAGAATGTGATGCAAGTGGTATGGGTATTTGTTTTTTTATCTCAAGAGAAGTGTCTTATAACTTTCTTTAATAAGAAGTTGCGTGAGGCTAAAAAGAAATGATCTACTTATGACAAGGAGTTTTATGTTGTGATGCGAGCTCTGAAAATATGGGAGCATATTTGATTACTAAAGAGCTTGTTCTATATATTAATCACCAAGCTCTTAAGTTTATGAGTAGTCAAATGCAGATAAGGGGTGATATACGTGCTAGATGGTATACTTTTATTGATAAATACTCGTATAAGATTATGCATAAAGCAGGGTAAAAAAATAAGGTAGCAGATGCGTTGAGCAGGCGTGTGACATTACTCAAGACTCTTAATGTAGAAATAGTTGGCTTTGAAGGCTTGAAAGATTTGTATGCAAGAGATGTGGATTTTAAGAATGTATGGGAGGAATGCAAGTCTAACGTCCCATTGGGAGATTGTTATGTACATGATAGTGTTCTTATGAAAAGGAATTAGTTGTGTATTTCTTGCACATCCTTTCGTAAGAAGATTATTCTATACTTGCATAGTGGAGGATTAGTTGGGCATTTGAATAAAGATAAAATAGTTATAACTGTCAAGTGACTGTATCATCAGCTTAAATTGTGGGATGATGTCAATGCCACTATTTCTAGGTGTTTTATAAGTCAATCATCGAAGGAACAATCAAGCAATGCAGGACTTTATACACCATTGCCAATGCCTAGTGCTATTTGGAAGGACTTGTCCATGGATTTTGTGTTGGCCTTACCTCGAAACCAACGAGGCATAGATTCTATTTTTGTTATAGTTGAAAAGTTCTCGAAGATGGCACATTTCTTCCATGCCATAAGACTGTAGATGCTATTTTTATATCCAAATTGTTTTTCAAGGAGTTTGTCAGGCTACACGAAGTGCTGAAGACCATTACATCTGCTTGTGATACTAAATTCATGAGTTACTTTTAGAGGAAATTGAAGTAGTGAATTGGACTTTGGGCAATTTGATTTGAAGTATTTGAAGTACTAGACTGTAACAGTGGGATTTTGCTATTGCACAGGTATAGTTTGCTTATAATAATATTGTTCATAGTTCCACAAGTAGATTACCATTTTCTATTATTTATATGAAAGCTTCTAATCATGCTTTAGATATGGTGAAGCTACCCAAAGTTTTTGAGTTAGTGTTGTAGCTAAGCAATTAACAGAGTAGATTCAATCGGTGTAAGAGGGTGTGAAGCACAAGATTGAGAAAGTTAATGCAAGTACAAAGCAGTAGCTAATAGGCATAGGAGCATAACGTATACTGATAAGCCATTCGAACAAGTTGAAGCCAAAGAAGTATGGTTATTAAGATCAATGGTAATGCTTATATGGTGAATTGCCAAATTGGTTGAATATTTTCAAGACCTTTAATGTTTAGGATTTATCATTGTTCTTTCTCGATGTCAAGCTACCTTATGAAGAACCAAATTTGAGGTCGAGTTTTCATCAAATGGAGGTGACTGATAGGGGACAGTGCCTAATCGGTGGTTCAACCAATGATAAGCCACCCAAGCACAAATTGCCGGTTGAAGAACTAGTAAAGGATTGTGTGGATGGGTTTACATGAACTTAATCGGTCATTTAAACCACCGGTTAGAGCCCGGAATAGGATATTTTATGGTGATTTTTAATTCTATTAGGAATTTAATTCTTTAGTTATTTGGTTTATTATTTATAAGAGTGTCATTAGAGTTGGGGCACTCTAAATACTTTGATTATTTATTTTGTTAATAACTTATTATTTTTTTTTTTTATCAAATCAATTCTTTTGAAATTTCTCTCAAATTATTCTTGAGTTTTTTGAAATTAGAAGCTTATTTTCTTTGTGTTTTCATCTAGCATTGAGTGCACATTAAATCTATGCTACACGCTGCATCAAATTTTCTTGTGGCAAATACTAAAAGGCCAAAACCATCTGTTTTAAGAAAATTAACTTTAAGCATTTTCTTTTTAACAACTCTAATCATCATTAGAAAAGATAAAGGGAGCTGCCAAGAGAGTCAGGTTTTCTCTGTAAAGCTAGAAACACCTAGGAATTAGAAAAATCGGTTGGTCTAAATGCAAAGGAAATGAAGAGGAGCTTATCAACCATCTGTGCACCTTTAAAGAGGACAAAAGGGCTAGATAGAAAGATATGCATCCTAACATTGACCCATAATAATATTGTCATGGAATGTAAAGGGCCTCTATGCCAAGGCCAAGATAATAGTAGTAAAGAAATGAATCTTAGTAAAAATAAGTCAAAATACTTATTATAGTTGAGACAGTTTAATTCAATTAAGAAAAATAGATATATTAGTTGGTGTTCTATCGATATTGTAAACAACGCAGGAGGAATTCTAGTTTCTTGGTTAAATTCGGTCTTCTCTTATGATAAATTTTTTTTAGGTAGCAATTGTATCACTTTAGACAAATAGATTTCAAGCGCCTTTTATTATTCTATCTCTCTTATTCATAGTCCTTCCAGAAAAGTAGATAGGAACGAATTGTGGTAATCTCTATTGGCGACTAAACAATTTGTGTCTGCATCTTAGCTAGTTGTGGGCGACTTTAATGAAGTTTTACATATTTAGGAAAAAAGTTCATGGAATGGATCCATATTTGATATAAACTCATTCAACAACTTCGTTGTTAGAGGCAGGTTAGTTGACATTTTCCTTTATGGTAGAAAATTCACTCAGATGAACAATAAATGCAAAAGCAGCTCGATTAGGTATTAATGGAACCATTGAATAAGTTTCCAAATCTAAAATTGTGGGAGTTGGAGCGTGAAATCTTATACCATACCCTTGTGCTAAAAAATATGCTATCTTTTCGACTATGTATTATAATAGGATCTGTCATTGTCGAAAGGCAATTTGTCTTCCCCAATGGTAGATAAATATTGGATGAGATATTAATTACTAGGGAAGTCATCGATTATTTGAAAAGATAAAATGAAAAAGATGTTCTATTCAAGCTAGACTCTTAGAAAGCATTTAGTACAAACTCTTTGAGCTATATTTTAAATGTGTTTGAATGCATGAGTTCAGTTAAAAAAATAAAAGTTTGGGTTTAAATAAAAAAACTGAAGGAATTAGCTAAATTGTTAAAAGAAAAAGCAAAGTTTTTTAAATTTTAGGTAATTAGACCTATAGTAAATCATAAATTAACATCTACTAACTAACCCAATTAGAATAGATTTGAACATTAATTAATTGATGCATTAGATCTATTGTTCATTTCATCCTTGTTGCCTGCATTTACTTGAGTCATTTAACCTTTATAATTAAGTCCAAATCTTTTACCTACATGATTTAGTATATAATACATTTATTAAACTATCTCTTAATAGTTTTATATTAAAGGGTAGTTTTGTAAAGATTATTATATTGCTACATTATGTGGGTAAAAGTTGAAACAAATACTGGTGGGATGTTTAGCATTTTCCTAAAAGTAGCATGACTAATGAATCATTTCACAAGATGATTCTAAAAAATTGAATACTTGCAAAATAAAGAATTCCAATGAACATTGATAGCACATTTGGCTAAGCTATTACTGGTAGCTGATAACCAATAGTTATTATTAATGGTTGATGGCTGATAACCGGTAGCTGATAACTGATTGATAATTATATTTAGTAAAATCAGATATAGTTGTTATTGTTTATATGTTTAATGGCCAATATAAATATCAATTTAATTTTTTTTTCTTTTTTTATTAAAGTGCCACATTTATTATTCTTTTAAAATGGTTTTATTAAAAATAAATAAATTTACTTCACTATTAAATTAGTATTTGTAAGGAGAAAAGCACCTCTAAAATAAAGAGCCTTGAAATACTAGAAGAAAATCACCTATACCTAGCAAGATCTCTTTACCTATCACTAAGTGGGTAACGACCTCTAGTGCTAGCTTTTATCCTCCACTCTCTAACTAAAAGTCGGTCTAAACATGGTCTTCTATTTTTCATTGGGGTGAGTCCAAAGTCCCTCCGCCAATAGATATGTATGGAGATGTCGTCGAAAGAGGGTAGCCCTATGTCACCATTAGATCGATAATCTTCTGCGGGTGGTCTTCTCTATCTAATGAATGGTGAGTTGAACGGGTTTTCCAACAAGCCTTACATTTACGTACCATCAATGCGGCCTCAAAGATAAACGAAAGGGCATTTTCGGGGACTAGGCCGCTTTCCATTACTCAATAGGGCAATTCCAAAATCTCAAATGAAAAAGCGCCATACTTTAGAAGGAGATTTATCGGGCTAATCTTTTCGATCAGTCAGCTGGTAGCTGATGGCTGATAGTTGATAGCTGATAGTTGGTAGCTGGTGGCTGATAGCTGATAGCCGATAAACTAAACTATTTGTAAAAGTTATTAGTGGTTGTTGTTACTATATTAAATGATCATTGTGAGTATAGTTTATCGTTAAATATATTTTATTTTATTATATTATATTCAATGATACAAATTAATAAAATATCTTATAATAATTAAAAATATTATGGTTAATTTTTTAACTCAATTATATTTATTATTAACTATATTTATAAAAATTATTTTAAAAACAGAAATTTATATTTAAATTTTATTAATAAAAACTTCTAATTCAAATACCATAATTATAAATATTATAATTATTTAACTATTAAAAATAATTCTAAAATAATAATTATTTATTATAAAATATAAAAATTTAATTATATGAAATTAACTTAAAATAAATTATTACTAATAAATTGTATTAAAAATAATAATATCTAAATAAATAAAAAAATCAAATCAACTATTAAGTAATAAGAAAAAATTTTGAGATAGAGCCGATGCAATCAAGAGCTGATTAAGACCAAATCAGCTATCAACTGTTATTTCTTTAATCTTTACTAAACACTTTAATATAATTATTCAATTCTATAAAACTTTTGAACCAAATACTCTTTCAATATTTTGATATAACTGTTAAAAAATGAAAAGCTATCCGTTGTTCTCCAGCAACTATATCGAACACCCTCTGAACGTTGAATCACGCATTACTAATAAAAGAGTTGGATGTGTGTAACACGTTTATAAAGAATGGTCGATTATTCTAACTACGATAATCACTAGTCCCCCTGCCACAAGTATTTATGCTTGAATATCAATTGCAAATCCATAACCACATGTAACCTTCAATATAGTATTGATTTCTTCTAAATATTCCTTTAAAGTTGGCACTGTAATTACATGGTCACATGTTTTGAAAGAAAGATCTCTATGCATAATGTATCCTCCTTTAAAATAAGAGCCAAAAAGAAATACAATTTAGTCAAACTGCTCAAGAACTGTGTCAGAATTAGACAGCCTATTTAATACAATTATAATGTATTTATTGTTAAAAGGGAAATGAAATATTATTTGAAACAGATATGACATCAATGAAGTACTTTGAATTAACATATAGAAGTCATTACAAGGTAATATACAACTTTATGATTAGCCCCTAAATCCAATTTACTCCTGCTGGAATATTTTAGAGTTCAATATTATTATTTTTCTTTTAGTTTATCCAATCTTTGATTAAATGTTGAATAAATGAAAATCAATTCGAATCAGTATTATGCACTCTGGAAAATTCTCATATTTAATTCAAACTGAAAACATTAGGTCCAAGATTAAAATTTACTTTTTGACGGTTTCAGAAAAAATAATAATTTACTTTTGGACCTTCATTCATAAAACCCTTTGTAATGTTATTAGAAATAGAAGAATTAACACTCACAAACTTAGCACGATAAATATATATTTCCGTATAAATAAGTTTTTAAGTTTGAATTTTTTTTTTAAAAAAATTTGTAATTAAAAAAAAATGAGAGACTTCATTTAATATACGATTTGCTTTTTTTTTTTTTTTTTTTTGTAAAGAAAACTTTTACTGTATTACAAGTCGAAATTCCACAATTTACTACATTAAATATTACCATTTTTGCTTATATATGTACTTCTCTGGGCACAGTAATACTAATTTGTATGTTTTCAACTTCATTAATTATCATGAATTACAGGATCAACCTGCAGAGAATGTTCCTTGTTGAAAATTAAAATGATTCCATCTTTTCTTAGTCTCAGTATAATTTATTCTTATTAACAAACGAAAGTGCCCAGTTCAAATGGTAAAGACATGTACTTTAAAATTAAAAAATATTAAATTTTAATTCTCTTTTCTATACGAGGTGATTTTTAATCGGTATGTAGTCCATGACTCATGCAGCTTTTGATGAATATAAAATAAAAAAAAAAAGTAAATTATAGTTGCCAAGAGGATTGATAATGATATGGTAACTAAACTATGGAAAGTCATGAATACCATTATTCATGAGGAAAAAAAGTCATATATATATTCCAAGAGAGAAGCTTTAGAAACAACAAAAAGAATCCAGAAAATGAACAAGTTTGTAGTTGATTGTACACATTTTCATTGCCATAGTTCACGATTTGCCTAGAGGATTGATAATGATATGGTAACCAAACTATGGCAAGTCATGAATATCATTATTCATGAGGAGGAAAAGAAGAAACAAAAACAAACAATCTATAGTTGATTTTACTCATTTTTTGTCGCTTTAAGTAATTGCTTGACTCTACCAACCAATAAATTTGTCAATTTTGTTGTCATTTGTTGCATAGTCTCTATATGAAAGTGGAGAAAACTGAACAAAATTCCGCCTTAAAAAAGAAAAGGGAAATAGAGTAGAAATAAGCTTTGGTATGTAACTGTTATAGGAATATTATAAATAATTTTGAAATCAAGACAGAGAGGAAGGAGTGTAAAATAAAATAAATATTCTTTTTCTTTTCTTTTAACTCAAAAATTTAAATAATTAAATTAAGAGATCTTTTGATCTGTGAAAAGTTAAAACATGATTAGGAATGAAATTGAGTGATTCCTATTATTAGTATTTGATTTGTCAAAGATCACTTTATATTCGAAATGAAATTCTTTTCTTAATAGGAATCTATCTATTTCTACTTTTCTGGAAATAAACTTTTATTACCATAAGAATCAAACCAATTATAAAATAAATTTTATTTTCATTTTTTATTTTCATTGTCGATCTTAAAACAAACGAATATTAAAATTTAAATTAATCTTTTTATACATATGATGTTAATCTAATTTTTTTTTTAACATTTTCCATATCTGGTAGGGTTGTAATTTATCATGGCAATATTTTTATGTACAGTGTATGAAATTATTAGTATGACTAAAACGTAGTTTGAAGTAATTGTGGAAAATTCTTCTCTGATCCATCAAAGAAGAAGACACATACTTCATTTTTTATTTATTTTTTTAATCATTTATGGGAGGTCCAATGACCGGGTAGCCATCCCTTTATATTCACCGTAAAAGTAAAATTTTATCTAGCGAGGGAATAGGAATTTGAATTCAAGACTTCAATGTCTCAAGAGCAAACTTGAGCTAGGGGTGAAATGTAAATAATTCATTCTTTAAATTTGACAAAGTCAGGAGCTCCATCATTTCTGAAGTATTAACAGGATTTGAGCTTATCGAACTAAAATAATACAAATCAAACATTCTAGATTTTTTATAATTCTAACAAATTGATGGTGACACCCATGTGCCTGTTAGTATGTTGCGTTCTTGGTCTTAAAAGTCAGATAACCCTATTCTTATTTAAGAAAAAAAAAAAAAAAAAAATAAATAAATATATAAATATATATATATATATATATATATATATATAAGCTGCTAGGCATTTTGGTTTTGACTTTAATGTCCAAGTGGAATAAATCTCATTTATATTTTCTTAATTTTCAGCAGTAAAAGATGCATTGGCCCTTAATGAGAATACATTAGATTTGATCTAAATTAATTGAACGAGTCTTCATCATATATGTGTGAGCTGCTGCTTGTTATGCTAGCCACTGTCAACCCAAAAATCAGAAGATGAGAAATAGTCAGTTAATTCCGTACTTAATATTTAATATTTAATAATTAATAATTATTTTAGCCAATAAAATATTAAGGAATAGTTAACTGAATTATTAATAATACTATTATTTAATAATTAATAAATTTTAAAAAGTGTTCATAATAATTGTTAATTATTAGAAAGAATATTTTTTAAAATAATTGCTAAATATCTATATATTACTCTCTTACTATTTATTATAACTAAATGGTTACTAAATTTTAATTTTAATAACACCGATGAAATTTTTCGACAAATATAAATATAAATTACGAGTAATCACCAACTTTGTAACAAAAATATATTAAAATTTTTGAAAGATATATGGGTGTTGCTTTTTTTTGTAACAAATCAAAAGTCTAGTATTTTTTTTATATAAATTACAAAATTTGATAATTATCTATGTAATTTACCTTTTAAGTGTGTCAGAGAAATTCACCGTTACTTAGTTGTAAATATTTAATACTTTTTTATTACAAAGTACAAAGTTTGATAATCGCCAATGCAATTTACTCAATAAATATTTTTGTGGATATTTTATGCAGACTCCACCTCCTCCATCATTTGCTAACATTACAATTATACTTTAACTGCTAAGAAAAGAAAAACTAAAAGAATAAATGGATAGAAGTATCAGCATAAATGAAGAGAATAACAAATTTATTTTAGTGAGAAAATGTGTATTTAAAATGAAAATACACATGAATTTGAATATTTGATTCATTAATGTTTTGTGGAAGAAATTCTAAACGGAAGCAAGTTTGTTGGAATCTGAATCCTTCATTTTTTTTATCAACTGAGTCATTGATATTAATACTCTATTAAGGACACATTCAATCATTGAATTAATTATTAAATTACGAACCAAAACATGGATTAAGCATAATAGATGATGTCTTTATAGTATTAATCATTAAATTCGAAATCAATAGTTAATGTTTATTATCCGAGAAATGACCAGCCACTTTCTAAATTTAAAAATTTAACTTTTTAAAACCAATTCAAGATTAAAAGTGAAGCTACAAATTTGATCTTTATTCAAGCTGAACGTGTGAATATATCAAACAATGAATTGATTACTTTTTTTTTTTTTCCTGAATTAAGAGAGGGCCAAAGTGTTAGACCTAAGTCGAGCAGTTTCTTCAAATGGTTCCCATCAATGGTAACCTAAATGGATTGGAATGAGAAGGAAATGATTGTCCTTTGGAAAAGAAAGAATACTTCCTCAACAGGACTTTCTTGATGTCATATGTAATGTTGCATCATCAAATACACTTAATATTTACCACAAGTCGTTCATCTTCAAAAGAAAAAGAAAAGATTAACAATAAAAATTAGGGGTTTGAGTGTTGGGGTCTGAGTTGACTAACACCACAGGAGGTCAAGAGGGGAAAGGCCTCAAACAAGATGATCAAGTTTCAGTTTGGGTATAATGTGGAAGAAGAAACAGACTTTGTATTAAGTAGTGACTACGTAATAAGAAAGTTATAATGAGAGAAAAAATGACTTGATTTATTTTATTAACTGATGGGACTGGAAAATATGTTGAAAATTGGCAGGGAAACATACATATATAAAACTTGACTTGTGACTGACAACAGCTAAGTATCATATTTTTAAACACTCCAAAATTGCATGAAATGGTTCTTTCAGGCCTTGGCTTTTTGTTCCAATGATCTATGCAGCAAAGTCTCTCTTAATTCCTCCTCCGAGTCCCAATTCTTCTATTATTCGTACAAGGAAAATTCAAGATTAAGTGATACATATCTGTATGTGGATAGATTCTGTCTGTGGATGATTTGATAGACCGAGGATGTGGGTTTTGTCTGTAAATGACTCAATGGATCGAATTTGTACAAAAAATTCTTATATAATGCAACGACACTGTCTCTTTTTTTCTAAAATTTTTTTTTAATAAAGAATATGTCTTTCCTTTTTTATAAATACTCTCTACCTAAATGGAATTAATATCCTAAAAATTTTAAATTAAAAAAATGGCTCAATATATGATTTCATCCATGTACGTTTTACTTTTGACCTCTAACATCTATATACTTTTATTTTAATCAATAGCACATATCAATTTTTATCAATTTTCTTTTTTGAAACCGTCCAAAAGTAAATTTTAAATCTTGGATCTAATGTTTTCAGTTTGAATTAAATATGAGAATTTTCCAGTATATTAAATTGCTGGTTTTTCTCTGTTTGAGCTGCTCGTCGATCTTGGCAAATCTTTTAACGAGAATACAAAATTCCTAGCGAATGTGGTTAGCATTATTGACTACGCAAAATATCCTTTTTTAAGGAAAACTCATACATAAAAAAAAATCATTGACATTTGAGAGAGCTTAAATAGAAAAAGTTGAAAACATAAGTCAGAAAAATTTACTAAGAGTTTTGTGGCTTTTTTAAAATAAATTAAATTTCTAAGAAAATAATTTATGAAATAACTTCCTATTAGAATTAAAACTCTTAATTTCAAAAAGAATTAAAGTCTTAAATATTAGGTGTATTATAAATAAAATTTTATGATCCATTTATAATTTAATAAAAATCCTAAACTATGTTTATAAGATTCAAACATTAAATTAAAATGAATACTCGAAATCTATATAAACAGAAATAAATAATTTTAAATCAATCGAGATCATCGCTTTCATATTTAACGGTTAAATTTTATTTTAATATAGAAATAAAACTCTAACATAAAGATAATTATATAAAAAATTAATTTAAAAAATAACTAGTTAAATTTTCAAATAGTCAGAATAATAAAATTAAAACTCTAAGAATTAAAATTAAAAGGATTGGGACTAGCAAGTTACATCGGAACAACGAGCCTGAAGGAATTTGGTCACCTCGTTGGGTAACGGCCACACACTGAATGTTACTAGGCCTAATCATTGGCCCATGTATCTGCCTGGTCTCCTTAACTTAAATGTAATATTTATGTCACGGACAAGAATAAATAACACGTCCCTCTTGATTTACGTTATTTTAATCATTTTATATATTTATTTTTATATGACCGTTCATATCTTATTGTATGTTCATTAACATTTTTTTCAATATTTATTATTATATTTTCATTATTTATCATATTTAATTCTTTATATTTATTAATTTTATACATATTGTAGCATAATTGAAGATGAATTTTAGTTGCTGAGCATAAATTATGATTGACAATCAGTTTGAATGTCAAGTTTTAAATTATAATTATTTATTTCTTTATATTTTTCTTTCAGTTCAGCCCTTGTACAATAAAATCTTTTTATTCCCAGTGATTTTTAATGTGTTACATATCTTTGCTTATTCTTTCTTCTACTAAAACACATTCCAATATATAATCATTATATAGATTATAAGCTTCATAAAGAGATTTTACAAAGAGTCTCAATATATCATTAGCAAAAAAATATTTTTAAAAATGAACTGTTAAAAAATAAAAAATAAAAAATATTATAATATGACAATATATGAACATTAAATGTACATATTGATATGTCAGTACATTCATGTGCATGAATTATTGTTATAGTAAAAACGGTAAAACACCAAGAGGTTTAGGGCTGTAAACAAATCAAATGTCTCGCAAGCTATTCGGGGCTCAGATTGATAAAAAGTTCATTTGAGATCGTTTGTTAACTTAAACGAGTCGAGCTCGAGCTTGACAGAGTTTGATTCGTTAGCTCACAAATTTATTCGTTTACGGGATCGTAAATAGGTTCGTGGATAGACTAGTAAGCTCGAGCTCGAGCTCGAGCTCGAACTCGATTCGTTTGTAAAGCTCGTGAATATGTTCGCAATTTGGCTCGTTTATAAAGTTTGTGAACATGCTCATTTATAAGCTCGACAAGCAGGCTCGTGAGCGACCTCGTTTATAAAATTCAGCTTTGAGTTGAAATTAATAATAAATAAATAATATTCTATAACAACTAAAGTGCTTATGAAAAAAGATGTAGATATAATTATAAAAACAAGAATGATGGATAGATGCAGCATAGAGCAGATAGGAGAAATATATCCTTCTCCTTTTTTTTAGATCTAGATCTGTCGATATATATATAGAGAAAAATTCTCCATTTTAAGATAAATCTAAATAAAGATAAGTATACTCAATATAAATTTATCTAACAAGTAAGAATATAAATATTTTATATCCACAAAATATTATCTCATAAATAAATAACTGATATAAATTTTTAAATAATAAAAAGACTAAATTTCTCCCATGTGAATAGTAATTTTTGACTAATCCATTAAAATATCCGGTTCATGCATCTTGGTCTTAGGTCTTAAGACAAACATGTTCTATTATGCTCTTTTTTTAGTATTTTGCTCCATATTTTTCTTTTTGATTAATATTATCTGAAAATAGACAATTAAGTTTAAGTGAAGTATAAACATATATTTTTACCATATTACACATAAAAATAATATGATTAAAACTCTAAAATATTCTAAATAACTATATATAATTTGGACCTATCGCACATAACGTACATTATAATTACAGATAATGAATATTATAATAATATTACATGAATATTAAACATACATATAATAAACTTACAACTATAAGTGATGAACATTATAACGATATTATATAAATATTAAATATATATATAACATTAATTACAATCACTGCATTATATAAACATACATAAATAAACATTACAGCTAGATGTCAAACATCAGCTAGAGTTGTTTGCATGGCTTTACGTTAATCTATCTATTGCCAATAAATCTGCCCCACAAACACCACCCAAAAGGAAGCCCTCCTGTATCAGTCTCTTCCCCCTCATTGTTCCAGTCCGGACCCACTTCTTCATCATTTGAAAGACGAACACTTTGCATAGTTTCAGTGACTTCATACGATAAAAAGAAAAATGAAGAAAAACTTGCACAGGGCAAGAAAAAACTCACTTAGAGAGAAATAGCAAAACTATCTTATTCTTATTAAAAAGCTGTATATGCAGAAATACAAAAGGCTTAATTGTTAAAAGAAAATCTGAATTTCTTACTTATTTTCAAATCTATCACATTATTTAGCATTTTAAATTTTAATAAAATACTAAGACATTGTTTTCTAACATAACATCTAGTCAAATTAAACCTAAATTCCCAACAAGAATTGCTGACATGACACTAGTGCTAAATAAATATTTCTTTTACTGACTCAACTTTATTTGTTGTCATCGTATCTTTTTACATTTTAAATACTAAAATAAGCAGCAGAGCAATGAGGAGCAAAGAAAAAGGTGACCAAAAAAAAAAAAAACACTGTCAAAATCCTTATTTAAGAACTAACCATCATTATCAGTTACAAAATTTAAACCAAAATCTATCTCAATTCATGTAAGCAGTATGTGTTCGATTGAAATATGAAAGCAACATTGTTTACTGCCATTAAAGAGTAGAGAATTTTCTCAATTATAACTATCATTCTAAGAATTGGAGATGCAAACGAGGGTAAAAAAGAAGATGAAGAAATTTGAGTAAATTATTTTATTAGCACCAAATTTTTGGACTTAATATCTATTTGGTACCGGTATTATATTCTAATTTTTTTTGATACTAATACTTCTATTTTTCTATTTCAATTTAGGGTACCTAATAATTTTTCAGTCTATTTTTACTGATGTGACTATTAAAAATAAAATATTGTTAATTGATTCGTCACATTAGTAAATTAATGCATTAATAACTTATCCTACTAAGCACATGGGGCCTACCTTTAAATGTGTAGTTTGGAAAAAATTTAAAAAGATAGGTCATCCGTGCTTAGTAGGATAAGTTATTAGTGAGTTGACATTGCTAATATGGTGAGTCAATTAAGAATTTTTATTTTCATTGTCCACATCAGCAAAAATAGACCAAAAAAGTGTTAAGTATCCTAAATTGAAATAGAAAATAGAAATACTTGTACTAAAAAGAAAAAAAAAGTATTGATATCAATTGAATATTAAGTTTAAAGATGTGATACTCATGGAGCATTTATCCCAAAGAGATTTACAGTGCCAGAGCTTCAATAATTTTATTTTGTTGGTTCTTTGAACACCATTAGAAAAGTTTGGCAGAATGAGAGAAATTTAGAGATTAAGATTTCAGGGGTAGGGATTGTTTAATCTGTGAGGAAATTCTGTCGGTGGTTGGTGATGATAATATTCTGTAAGGGTGAGGGAAGGTTTGTGTTTGTGTTTGCGTTGAGTATAGACAATGTGTGAATGGCTAATGTTATTGAGAGTTAAGAGGATAGTGAGCAAGTTAAGAAGAAAATTTAGGGAATAGGGTCCAAAATGTGATTGTATTTTTCTAATGCTGATTGAGCAAATGAAAATCGAGCTAGCAAGAAAAAGAATAAATTTATATCAGCAATTTTTGCCATAAATCTGATTATACTTTGACCGGATGCTAATCTAGAAAACAATGTTTTAGTTGCTCACTAAAAATAAAAATTCTGAAAATATGATAGGTTTGACAATGACTCCAAAATTCATAAATTTCTTTTTTTTGGCAATTAGGCCAATACCAAAACTAGAAGAGTGAAAGTTCAAGTACCCACAAACCTAAAGCTTAGACACATTAACATTGGCCCTTCGAATCCACCAGCACCATTATGAGTGATATTGGCATTTGATCATGGCAATGATGGCTGTTTATTAGAATCCAGAATCAAAATAAAATCTTTTCCAAGCATTTAATTTTTCTATTACAGCATAATAATTTACGAATAGATACTTTACATTGCTTTTTAGTGACGGACATGGATAGTTTACATTGCTTTTTAGTGACAGACATGGAAAGTTCGTCTGTCGCTAATCTTCCCATCAATGGCTAACTTGAAGAAACTAGGGCTCATTTTGTTGATGGAATGGTCGTTGCTATCCATCACTAATTTAGGGAGGGAAGAGAAATTTGCGGTGTTAAAAATCTAGGGAGGTTTCATCTTATGTTTGCTTTGCACAATTTTTGTGTTTCCATTAATTTTTCTTTTTCCTTCTTAATGTGTGTTTTCTATTGAGGTAACTTTTTCTTACACATGTTCAGGTTTTGCTAATAATTCTCTATCCATGAGACAATTGAAAGACAATACATTTTTCTTGATCTATACTTTGCATGGTAATGAAGGAGGGAAGGAAGGAGAAGATATTTTAAAGGGTTGAGAAAAAAGTTGAAGGAAAGAAGGAGAAAAGTTTTATCCTTTCTTATTTGGTAAAGGAAAGGGAGGGGAAATATGTTAAATTTGTTTGGATGAGTGGGAAAAAAAAATATTAATTATTAAAAGACATAAAAATTCTTAAGTTGATATGGAAGAAAAAAATGTATAAATAATATTGTCAAAAAGAAAGAAAAATTATAAATTTAGTATTTTAATTTTTTAATTTTTTCTATTTTTGTATCTAAACTATTAATTTAATTAATTAAGTATTTGAACCTGCTAAAAATATTCAATATAATATCTCTACCCGGTTTTACAGATTAAAAAATATATTTTTTACTTATTTTGAATAATAAATTGACTTAAATACTTTTCTTGAAAATAATATCATAATTCTTTTATTTTACTTATTATTATCCATTTTGAACCCTTTTCTTATTTCATTTATTTTTCAAAAGATTAAAAGAAAAAATAAAATTATTTTGTCCTTTTTATTCATTCAAATAAAATTTAAAAACAATTAAATATCATTTACTTATTTTTGTTATTTTCGTACATTCACCTTAAAAAGATAAAAATAAAATATATTCTTTCATCTCAAAATAAAAAAAAAGAAAGAAAGATGAAGATATTAAATATTCTAAAAAAATAATATTTAAAAATCAAAAGATGATGAGTAAGTTTTTTTTTCTAAAAATGAATAAAAATAAAAAAATTTAATCTAACATTTTCTTTAATGCTAAAAGAAGATTTGATAGAAAATAGAAAAAATTAAAAAAATTAGCAAAAGAAAAAAATTAGAGAAAATTGTAAGTAAGGATGAATAAGAAAGTTTAGGTTTTCATATGTAAAATAAATAAAATTATTATTTTAACCTGTAAAATCTGTAAGATACATCATTATATATATAAATTTAGTAAGTTCAGACATTTGATTGAACAAAAAATTAATTCAAATACTAAAATAAAAAAAATTAAGATATTAGATTTGTAATTATCCCGAAAAAGAATTAGATAACAATGAAATACATACAAGTTTTACAAAATTTAAAAGTGTGAAGAAAATAATGTATTATTTTAACGATAAAAAGATTTTGTATTTCTTAGTGCCAAAATACAAAACTACATAGTACTTTTATGATAAACTTGAGTTAATATAAAAAAGAGGCGATATCAAATTAAAATAATTGACAAAGCAAATTAATGTAAAAAATATAACAAGTAAATGGGCCTAGAAAAATGGAACAAATTAAAAATAATAATAAATAAATGATTATAGGTGAAAAACTAATTAATTAGGCAAGTAGGAAATGCATATAATTTATATATATATTAATTTCTAAGACTTAAATTTTTTTTGATACGTGTTCTTAATTTTTGATGCATAAAATTTTTATTTTGATATGTGCATTTATTTTTGACACATAGAATTCAAGCTGATGTGTGAGTTTTTAGTTTTTTTCTATTAATTTATTAATTAATAAATTATATTTTTAATTAAATACCGATTCTAATCCTAAAATTGAATATTAATTATATTAAAATATAATATTAATTAATAGATAGTTTTCTAATTAGATAATGATACTAATTCTATTATAAGAAATAATATATTAATTATATTTTAATATTATGTTAGCTAATAATTAGTTTTCTAATTGGATAATAATTCTAATTTTAAAAAATAATATCTAAAATTATTTTTAATATTGTATTCAGTGATAAATTAATTTTTTATATATAAATTTTTAATCCAAGAAATAGTAACATCAATTATATTGATAGTATTAATTCATATAATACTAGAATTAATTAATAAGTATTTTTAAAATATTTTTATATTATTCATTATTAAGATTTTAAAATTGTATAAAAATTAGACATTTAAAATTATTTAGTTTACTTTTTTTAAGAAATATTATCAATTAATATTAAATTCTAAAATTTTAAAATTTTTATTAAATTATACTTTATCGATTTAATTTTATAATTGAAATAATAATAATAATAATAACGGTCATGTACGGCTAAACGATTTAGTTAGGCTTAAATGTGACTCACATTGGATTTGATTTCATAATGTCAAAACTACTTAATTTTTAAAAATTTATTTATTTATTCACAAGAAATCCCATGATTGGAGGTTGCATAATAAAAAGGTTATTTTAGGATTATTATTAAGAACAAAGGAATAAAAAGGACAATACATATATAATCTGATTCTTTTATAAAATCAACAAGAAACATCATAATATATATAAATTAGTAGATTCAGAAACTTAGTTAAAATAAAAAAATATCTCATATGAAATAGAAAATTTAAAAAATTAATACACTAGCATTATAATTATTCCTAGAAAGAGAAGTGTAAGTGTGATCTTAACTGATTGGATGAGAAAAAAATTTCTATTATTACTACACCAATCCTGATTTACTAGGATGTATGGAGAGAAAGAAATTTATGCAATACTTAAAAAAGAAAAGAATGAGTAGCTCCACAAATGCCAAACATGCATGGAGTGAATTTATAAAGTATGGGTAGTGTTGATCTTATCAGAAATAAGGAGCAACCTAATTCGAAGGTAGACAAAGATAGGAAGTGGTTGCTGCCACTGCAAGGGAGATTAAAAGTGAATTGCGATGCGCCATTTGTGGATAGCAACTCCCTATCTTCTCTCTATCCATAACGCTCTAACGTCTCTATACATATAAGATCCTTTCTATTAGGGTTTGGTGGTGGGTTTGCCATCGGTGGCTCCGGCTACTAGTGGCTAACCCCTTGTTTTATTCTTTGTTATCCTTTGTTTTTGTATATATTATTTAGTCTAGATCTGTTGTTTGTATGTGTATTTTTATTGTCCAATCCTCTTGGGTCTAAATTTTTTTTCTTTATAGTTCTAATGGTCGTTAGTTGTCTAACTATTTTTGTGTCGGTTAATTTTGGATCTCTTGTCAATCAAAGTTCTATGAGACACCATTCATTAGTGGTGATTGACAGAGAGAAAGGGAGAAAACTTGTTAGAAGGCAATAAAAGAGGCAATCAAGTGCTATTAAGGTTACTCATGGCATCATCTACACTCTAATCACTTGGGATAAAGGAATAAATGTCTGCCGGAAAAGGATGTTCATCGTTAATGGCGGGTTCATTTCTTTCTTTTTCCATTGAGCTTCAATAGATCTATTCTTTTGCTATGTGTGATTGCATGATGGTCTCATGTAAGACTTGCATTCGTAACATATATTTTAGCATGAGACATATATGGGCATAAAACATTTGTATATAAGATTAATCTAATAATTTGGACTAAACTGAACTAAAATAAAATATTTTAATCATTTAGTAAATAACTTAAGATACTAATTCAGATAAAATAAAGAAATGAACGTTGGGGTTGATAATATACCATCTTTATATATAGAATTCTAGCTTCACCATATACACTACGGGAAGAACTCTCTTAGGAGAAGAAGAAGAAACCTTGCAACTCAACAACAAAATTCTCACCAACATCAATTACTAAACACTACAGCCACGAATCTTGATAATTATCCTTCAAAAAAAAAAAAACTAACCTCAATTAAGTGATTTAATCTATAAATAGTTTTAATCAATAGGGTTTTTAAAGTGAAAGACTGGAGAAGATGGAAGGAAGAGAAGTTTTGCATAATCAAGTTGAAAATCTAGTAAATAGCATTTAAAGGTAAGTTTTAATCTTTAATTTTTATTAGTCTATTACATGATTTCTCTCTTACATAAATGTGTTTTAGGCTGTAAAATTTATGTTGTTTTATCTTTCTTTTACTATGACAATAAGAATAAAACTATAAAATCACTTAAAAGAATGATAGAGGCAAGTTTGGTACAAATAAGCTGATTTACATCTGTTTAAGATTATTTCTTTTGAAGGGGTTAGATACCTCCTTTTTGAGCTGGATTTCGGATATGTTATAGCTTATATGTCTACTATATATGTATAAAATAGCGTAATTTTATGATGTATAAAACCTGACCTATGGACTAATTTGTGTCTGCTATTCAAGTTAAACCTGCTGCATGACAACAGCATATTTGGTCTTGTTTGAGGCTTTTATACTTGCTATTTTACTCTTATTTTTTTTGTATAAAATTTGTTGGTAAAATTTCAGGCCAAACTGTAATTGTTTAATAGAGTAAATAAGTTAAGTTTTTGGACTGCTCGAAGATTCTTATAATTCTCTTACCAGTAAATTTATTAAAATATATTTATATGTGTACTCATGTGCATAAAATGCATAGCATCATCATTTTCTCATTTCACCTAAGTTCGTTTATTAATTGAGAATTTAATGATAATTTAGGAGTTAATCAAAGTGAGTCTCGTAAAGCCGAAGGTTCAAGATGAGGAACTTGAGTGCTAGGGGTTGTACATATCTTTTTACTTGTTATGTGACTTTCGTCATTGAGGTAAGCAGATTTCTTATTAATATTTTAATTTAAAATAATATATAAAATTTTTTTTGTTCAAATGCAAATGCTTATAAAAATATCTTGATTTATGATTATGAAATTGAAGGACTGAAAGTTGTCAAAAGTTTTTTTTGCAATTTTATGTAAGTTATAGAAATAGATGCACATTTTGAATATGGATTTTCTAATTATTAAGAGTAAATATTTCTTATTGAAATGTTTAAGTAGCAAGTATGCGAAATGTTATTTTTAAGGTGCACACTTTTGTTGTTGATAATGAATTAACGATGATGTGGTGTAGAAATCTGATATATCATATACTGCTTTTAAGAAAACGTTGGGATGCACATGATGCCTTTAGGGTCTGCACCTCGTCGTTATCTTTTTGGGGTAGTTCTACATGCATGTATGACATGAAAGCAAGACTGAGCAACATACTCGATGGATTATTGCCTATGTTATGATAGGACTTCTTGGTAGATTAACATATAAAATGGATTAACCCAAGATGATGTATATTGTTAATATCTTGAGTGTGTACCTTATTAAATATGAATATTTTTATGCTATGAAATAATTTAAGAAATAAATTCTTAAATTCTTATTTATTCCAATTATTATAAAAATGTATATTGCAAGAACATAAGGAAAGATTTATTAGTTAATAGTATAATTGTTCTTTTTGTTAATGTTAAGTCTACTTACTGAGTATTTCCATACTCATGTTTTTAAATTTTAAACTTTTAGTTAGCAGGAGTAAGATAATTTGAAAACGTCTAATCTAACTCCCTTACATGTGTAGATTTGAAGGTCGTGCTAATATTATCTTAATAGTTTATATTTATTTAATATAATTTGGAGTTAGGATTATGTGAATATATGTAAACTAAGTTATTTTGGCGTTTTCATGTATATATTTGTCACCATAGATGATGGTTATGTAAAATACGAAAGGTTTGCGGTAGTTTAGTTAAGTTGGCTATGATTTTGAGATTGAGATGTGACATTTCATCCATACAAAACTATCTTTTATAATGTTTTTAAATCCGGCTCGGATTTCGACACAGTCAGATTAGAGGGTCAAGGATTAAAAATTTAACCGAGGTCAAGATCGAACCAATACTTTTTATATATATATATTAAATATTTTATAAAATGTATAGAATTAATAGCTTTTATGATACAAATTATAAATATATTAAATTGCACTAAATTTAATCGATTTTATTAACATTATGATAAAATCTAATACATTCAACGTAGCATATTTTAAGAATCTAATTAACTTTTTAAATCTAAAATTATCTCTCTTAAGAAGATTAAATTATTATAATTGATAAATTAATACAATTACATAAATACTAAAATCAAATAATCTATTACTTAAAATTAAAATCTTATAGATAACAAGTTAATATAAGAATTTTTTAAAATATTATTTGATAAATATTAATTATTTTATAATTGAAAAATTAATTACGTAGAAAAATGAATATAAAAAAGATAAATTTTGTAATAAAATATCAATAATGTTAATTTGACTTATTGGTTATGTTCCTTTTATTTTAATTTGACGGTAAAAAATTTGAATCCTAGCTTGCAATATTTAAATATTTTTATTAGAGTTGACCCATTTAACCTGTGTGACTCGTGATCGGGTCACCGATTGACCCAGCCGAGTCATCAGTTTTAAAGCGAGTTGATGTAAAAATAGATTTTAAAACTGACTGAATTGGAACATGCTCTAGTTCACAGTTCAATCGACCAGGCTGGGCTGGGTCATCAATTTTAAGACAGGTTGATGTAAAAATAGGTTTTAAAGTTGACGAACCAGAACATGCTCGGGTTTATAGTTTAACCAGCCGGGCTGGGCCAAGTTTAATAGCTATGATCTTTTTCACAGGTCTACTATTTTAGACCCGGACTGGAGCAATGGTGGTTGCAACATCATCGGCGAAAGGCTCTGGCACAATAAAGTTTACATCTCAGGAGTCTCTTATTATTCTTAAAATTTATAAGCCTCATGGCTGATGTAATTTTTGGTTGTATGCCCAGTTGTTCTAAGACACTTCTTATTGTTATCTACCCTACAGGGGTAAGGGTCTTTGGTCCTTCTATTGTTATTGTTGTTGTTGTTTCTAGACTTTTTCTCTATATTTCTTTGTACTGGTAGGGACTATTGGCCTTCGGTAATCTAATCTTTAGGGATGTAAAAATGGATCATGACACACGAACTCGATTCATCAATCACGAAAAAATACGGGTTAGGGTTGAGCCTTAGCAGGTTTGGGTCAGTAAACGAATTGACTTGTTTATGACACGGGCTTGAAATGAGTCGTGTAACGGGTTGACTCGCGAGCCCGTTGTACCCATTTAATTTTCTGTGTTGTGTTGAGTCGTGTCAGCCCGACTCAATCCATTTACAATTTATAAATTTTAAAAGATAAAAGATAAAATAATAATATATAAAAATGAAAGGAAATAAAAATAAAATGGCTAAAAAGTAAAATATAAAAAATAATACCTAATTAGTATGACGATCCTAACATTTTACTGTTGTGCCACCTCTCTCACAAAATAAAACAAAACTCTAACAAAATAGTTTGATACTATTTATATGAATTTTAAAAATGTTTCTTTTAGTAGCTAAAAATTTTATTTATGATTTAATATTGTTTATGTTGATTTAAAGAAATATATTTTTTTATTTATTAAATATATTAAATTTTATACTATTTATATAACAGGTGAAATAGGTCATATCAGATTTAGATCCATTTAAATAAACGTATTATGTATGTCGTGTTTGTATAATCTGTAAAAAATTTGTGTCGTGTTAGGATTGAGATAAATTGACACGATTGCTAAATAAATTTATTTATATTGACTTTAATCATATCACCTGAATAGGTTAATCCGATTCTAAGACCGATCCATGAACCTTGACACTTCTACTAATCTTGATTCCCTTTTGACCAAAAAAAAAAAAAAAGAGGAAAAGAGAAAAAAGAAAGGAGGCAAAAGTTGGAAACAACAGAGGTGAAATGGTGCATATACATCAACAGTAACCGGATTTACCATCGTGGAACTTGACTCAATAGCCATTGTGCAGTGTTCCTTGGAAATTCAAGTGACCATGAATTTCTTCTTTTATTTTTATTTTTTACATATGTATTCTTTTATTTAAGTACATTCATAGAGAGACAAACAAATAATTAATTGGCTCCTTAAAAATGTAAGAGTGCCTAGGATTTTGCTTTGTATTGCAAGAACATGTACTATCCTCTCTTTAGTAATGATATTTATCATCTGATTTCCAAAAGAAAAAAATGCAATATCAAAGATGTAATATTTACATAGGTTTTCATTAACAATAATATGAAGTTAATATTAAATTAGGATGGTGAAATAAAGTAAAAAACCAGTATTCTAAAGATATTACAAAAATGTTATTATTATTTATCTTTATAGTTATATTAGTTATAAAATATGAGATATATTTATTTATAGAAAAAAAATAAAAAAAAGTAATAAAAAAAAAATGTACAGCACTCTTCTATTTACTAATATGTGAGTTGTTTTAATTCAATATCGAATAATATATTTTTATTTTTGAGAATCCCATAAAAATATTATATATTATTTATCTTATTTTGATATTCTATTTTTAATTTACATACAGATAAAAAATTTAAAAACTTTTAAATTAGTGCCATTAATTTATATTACTTTTTAAAAATGTCTTCATTAAAATTTTATATTTGTAAAGTAAGTCACATTTCATTATACATTTTATGCTAATATTGTGTCAATTAATAAAGTACATTTTTAATAATTAGTTATTGGACTAATAATTAAAAAATAAATTATATTCTAAAACGGATGACAAAAAATTATATTTAAATAGAAGAGAGGGAGTAGAATTTTCAAGTTTAAATTTCAGAAACACGAGACAAATAAGAAGAGACAGGGAAGGAGAGGGGGAAGGGGTCCACTTCCTGCTACACATTTCAAGGAAAATTTAAGCGAAATAATTGAGAGTGAGGCGTTAACATTTTCCTTTTTAATTTAATATATCCTGCTTCCTTCTTGTCGAAATGATGCAGAAACATTTTTTGACTCCTGCCAGTGGACAATGATGTGGAAAGAAGAATATATATATTAATTCAAGGGTTAATTATTTTATTATCTTTGGTTATGTTAAATTACATTATTAGATTCTATTGTTTTCAATAATTAATATTAATATTTTTTTATTATTATGTTCTTTTATTAATGTTTTTATACTATTAATTATTTACATAATTTATAATTATTATATCTAAAATTAATTTAAAATTTACGGATAAAATTTTTACAAATGATAAACTATTTTAAAAATTTTAATAGTCTTATATTTAAAATTTTAATTAAATTATAAAAAAATTTATATAATATTTTATTTATATGCTGTTGAGTTTAATATGATTTTTTATTTAGAAAATCTGTTCTTAAAATACTGCCAATTTAAGCCCAAACTCAAATAAAATTTTATAATACTTTTTACATATGAAAATAAATAAGCTAACAAAAAATATTTCTGAGCTACATTCAGTCTAATATTATTTATTTAAATATTATATTTATATTAATTAATTTATTTATTATTATCAACTATCCAAAATGAAAAATGAATTATTAAAAATCAACCGATATAAATAAAATAATTAATAACTATAATACATACCATTGTAAAATTAGTTTTATTCCTGCTAGCTAAGAATTTAGGGATCAGTCGAATTAATTTTCAGTACTAATTAGATTCTAATTTTTGAATTGTCATTACATATTTCAGTCACTGGAAATGGGGAACAATCGAGATTTTAATCCATTCTTGTTTCCCTCTACAAACTCTAAATCTAATCCTCCCTCTTCACCGTCGTCACCTTCATCTTCCGAGTCTTTTCCAAGCATAACATCTCCTCTTCAGTCTCCTCCAAGTCTTCTACTAGCACCTGATTCCCAGTGCTCTTCAACTCCCCTCCCACCTCCTACTGCGGATGCTGGACCTCCTCTTCCTCCTCTCCTTCGTGCTGCTGTTGTTCGTCCTCCTTGTGATGCCTGCAAACTCCTTCGTCGGCGATGCACCGAGAAATGTCTTTTCGCTCCTTTTTTTCCTCCCAATGGGCCATTCAATTTCAGCACTGTTCATAGAGTCTTTGGAGCAAGCAATATCAACAAACTCTTACAGGTATAATACCTCAAACTGTTCTAGTATCTAGATTTTTATTCGCAACGTAAAATAAATTACAAGTCATATGAAGGCAATTCAGGATTGACTAAAAAGAAATCGAAAAAGACAGAAAAAAAAATTCGGACTTCAAACTGTTTATGTGGTTCTTTTTCTTCTTCAACTATGATCCGCTAATTCGCAACCCTTCATTTTCTCAGTTGCTCTGTATGCTTTGGCCATATGTTCAAATCTCACAGAACCACAGTTGCTGGATCCCTAAACAATGATCACCAAAAATTAATAGCAAATCTTTTCTTCTGTTTTTTTTTTCTTTTGTACCTTCTCTGTAAAATTGGGTCATGAAATGGACTGCGACGACAATAAACCTGTTGCTCTGGTCATGAATCTTGGTGTTGACAGCCGAGATGTTTTATTGCCTTTGTTCAAACCCTTTGCCCAAATTTTCTATGTCGTTTCCTGCCCCTTCCTCACTTTCTTTTACTGTCCTGTTTATCACACGACACATTTAACAAAAAAAATTGAGTTACTATAATTAGTAATACTATATCACCTAGGATAATTTATCTTAAATATTCTAATCAAATATTTATAATTAATTTAAATTAATTACTTTAGGTAATATAATTTATTTTCATTAAATTTGTCTATAAATGATCACTAAATTTTGAATTTATTTTTTTTATCACAAAATTTTAATTTATTTTATTTTGAACATTCAATTTTATTTTTGACAACAATTTAGTCATTTTACCAATAAGTAATTGAAACTTCATTATTTATCTCTAATTATTTTTATAGCATGTCAATTTCTCATTTGTAAAAATGACTGGATTAATATAAAATTAAAATTAAATTACTAAAATGAAACAAAATATAACTTTGCAATAAAAAATCAATGAAGTTCAATAACAATTATATCATTAATTTCTATAAGTAATTAACATGATAGAATGAGTCGATTAAGAATTTTTTTCTCCAATTTCAAATTTTTGAGACTTCATAACTAGAATGGTAAAGGTTGCAAGATTGATGTGTAGGTAAATATTTTCTTAAATTTTAGTGTCCTATAAGGAGTGTTTAAATGAAAGGAGTGCTTAAATGAAAGGAGTCCTATAAGGAGTGCTTAATTGAAAGGAGTAAATGGATCTTATTGTATTTGAATCATCCTTTGTTCTGCATTAGATGAATTTTTATTTTTATGGTGAGTGCGAGGGGCTGATTATTTTCTATTATATAGTCCACGATCTATTGACGTTCTTTTCTTAAGATATTCCCCTCGGTATATAGAAAAAGAAATAGATACTTTTCATTTGGATTTAAGAAAACTAATGAAGCACAAAACCATTTGATCAGCTTATTCATTCTATATGGGATTTTCTTATGCAATTACTCTTTCCATAAACACTACCGCTTAATCAAAGATTGAATTTAAATCTACTTTATACATGAAGAAAATCTATAAGGGCTCTTTCAAGCTTGAATTGTTCATATGCCAACACCAGCAACTTCCAGAGTCTCAAAGAGCAGATGCAATAAACAGCATGGTGTATGAAGCAAATGCAAGAATCCGAGACCCGATCTATGGCAGCGCTGGTGAAATTCGTCGACTTAAAGAACAGGTTAAAGAGCTCCAAGCACGAATCGGCGAGGAAGTTTCTGAGAATGAAAGCAATAGTAGATCTAATTTTCATTGATATGAAATGAAATGAAATGATCTGTGAAGTGTAACCAATCTTCTATCAGTAGCAACTATAGGACGTCATATACTTGGAAAAAATTCAATGGAGTAGTTATTATTAATTATTTTATAAGCTACTAGGTGTATATATAGTAATGAATCGTAAAGTGATTTATATTTCAGCATTCGATGCATATTTAAATTTCTTTGATAAAAAAGTTTATTTATTATCAAGTTTTCAGAATGGAAGAAAACATGGATTGTGTTGCGAAACTAACCAAGCTGATAGGCTCCCCTGCAACACCCGAAAATGATTGAACCCTAAGCAATACAATCCATGTGAAAAAACCCCAGCTACCTCATATTACAGAGCTTGAGAAAGAGCAAACTAGAGGATTTGTAACAAAGAAACAGAAAAAGACGTTGGTAATTACATAATATAATAAAGAAACACCTAAAAACAACAGAAAGCTAGATCAATAGATCATGGTGTAGAATGCAGCGTAGGTGTTGGTGACTGAGAAGCCGTTTACTGTAAGCGAAACTTCCAATTGAGAGTAGCTGCGATATAATCATCTACATAGCAAAAAGAAAGCAGAAGCTATTCCTAGAACAAACTTAGTTTCGTTCAAAACACATCCAGACCAAATTATATAACACAATGTAGCAATACAGTAGGAGATGACTGAATTACACAGACAACTCAGAACCATGTAATAAAGTTGGAGTTTCGAGCAACACCTGATTTCCCTAGACTGGCAGCAGTGAAGTTAACTTCACGATATACATGAGATAAACTAACGAAACTTGGCAGACTAATGGGTAGTTTGAGTTTGGTGAGTGAATCCCTTAACTTCCATGGGCAATTATCTAAGCTGTCATTAACCCACTTAATTGCATTTGAAGAATCAGATTCTATTATTATATAAGAGTTGCATAAGATGTTTTTATTGCTGGAGAGCTCGATAGCCTTGAGTTGCTAATAATTTTTGCCTCATTAGAGTCCTTGATCCTAATTGAACAAGAAAAAATTGCTTTAAATATCCAGCCATGGGATCTAAGAATCCCTCCAACACCAAGTGGTCCCAGTTTGCCTATAACTGAGGCGTCCACATTCCATTTAAGGGAGGGAGTTTGTGGTGGGCACTATAAAGTAACAGGTCTTTGGAGCTTTTCTTTCTCCCAATTTTCGATACATTCCGAGGAAATCAACATTTGATTTGTTGAATAAGGAAAGGATGGATCAAAAGCTTGAATCCAGAAGGTTAGCCAAACAAGTATTAGATTAAACACTTTGTTATGATCTGGAGATGTGTTATTAAACACCATGTTATTCCTTTCAATCCATATTGACCAAATTACCGCAAACAAAGCTAATCTTCATTCTGTACTCTAAAACTTACTGTTATTATTGTTCATAAAAATCAAAACGAAGAAAGGAATACACCATACTTGGTTCCACCAAGCAAACAGTTTAGACTAGATTTTCCAAGACCAGCGGTAATGAATGAACAAGTGTTCGACTTCTATAGGAAACGAGTTGCATAGAGGACATATGTTTAAGGATAGATCAAGAATTCCTCTTTTCACTAACTTCTTGTATTCACTTTACCATGCAAAACTAACCAAACCAATAGTTCAAGTTGCGGCAGTGATAAGCTTTTCCAAAGACTTGTCCAACATGGAATGGAAATTTCATTACTGTTAATTTCCATCTGCTTACAAAAAGATTTAACTAGTGAAGAAATGAAGATAATGGCTGGACAAATCTCAACATAACTTGAGCTGAGGAGAATATTTCATTTATATGGTAAAGACAATACAAGAAGCCCTAATTAATGAAGTAATCCTAGCCATACACGTAACTATACAAAGCAAAGAAACATCATAGGATCTATTGTAATAACAACAAATAAAGATAAAGACAACTAATAGATAAGAACGATATGCTTACTGACAGTGCACTGACGACATGTAGCTTGGAGCTTCCTTGGAGGTTACACCAAACCCTTTTCTTGGATTGGTTCTAACTCTCCCTTCCAAACTTGGGGTGGATATCTCTGATTCAACCACACCAAATTTTTCCCTCATGAACTCGAATGGACTGTGAGATAAGGTTTTAGTGAGACAATCTGCAGTTTGATCATGGAAAGGAATAAACCTGACATCCAACTTCTTTGTTAAGACTCTATTTCTTATAAAGTGCACATCCACCTCTATATGCTTAGTTCTAGTGTGGAAAACAAGATTAGCTGCTAGAACACTAGCACTGAGATTATCACACCAAAGGACAGGGGTGCAGATGGGAGAGAAGGAAATTTCTTTTAGAAATGATTCTAACCAGATAATTTCACAAGTAGCTTCTGCTAAAGCCTTATATTCAGATTCTGCACTTGATTTGGATACATCCTTTTATTTCTTGGATGACCAGGACACTAGAGTCTTACCAAGATACACACAGTAGCCAGTTGTTGATTTTATCTCATCTAGACAACATGCATAGTCAGCATCAGTAAAGCTTTGAAGAGTTAGAGCAGTGCATGGCTTAATGTAAAATCTCTTTCTAGTGCTCTTTAGATATCTTAAGACTCTTTTGACTCCTTAGAGATGAATTGTTGTAGGATGTTGCATATACTGACTAAGTTTGTTAACTATGTAAGAGATGTCAGGCCTTGTGTGGGAATATCTCTAGAGAATCATGATTAAGATGAAGTTTCCTGATCATTTTATTACTTTGATTATGAATTGTTTGTCTTGTACTTCTTTTTCATTTATTATTAATGGCCAATGTAAAGCTTTTCTTAAACTAACCAGGGGTCTTCGTCAACTATATCGCCCTCTTTATTAATCTTATGTGAAGAAGGGTTATCACAATGATTAGGAAAGTTATACATAACAATGACATTCATGGGGTGAAAGTTTGTAGGATTAGTCCGAAGATTTCTCATTTATTTTCTGCAGATGATAGCATTCTTTTCGCTCGGGCAAACATTAGGGAGTGCCAAAATTTGAAACAAAATTCTGAGGTAGACTCGAGCCAGAAAATAAATTTTGAAAAATTGGAGATTTTTTTCAGTGCTAATATGGCGCAACCAACAAGAGATGCAATCAAGGAATTACTCGGTGTAGAGGAGGTTGGGCAACATAAAGGACAGACTTTGGAAAAAGATTTCGGGTTGGAAAGAGAAGTGCTTATCAAGGGCAGGTAAAGAAGTGCTCATTAAGGCGATTACTCAAGCGATTCCAAATTATATCATGAGTTGCATTTTACTCCCAATTACTTTTTTCTGAGGACATACAACAAATGATAGAGAATTTTTGGTGGGGGCACATGCATAATGATCATAAGATGCATTGACTAAAGTGGGATAAAATGTGTGTTGCTAAACAGGATGGAGGATTGCGGTTCAAAAATCTGCATTGGTTCAATATAGCATTATTGGCAAAGCAAGAATGGAGACTGTAAAATAATGAAAATTCACTTTCTTCTCAAGTGCTCAAAGCAAAGTATTAGCCAAGATCAAACTTGCTTGAAGCTCAGATGGGATATTAACAAAGTTATATCTGGATGAGAATTTTGTTGTAAAATTATTATTATTATTATAATCTTATATTAATGATCCATAATTAAATATATAGTCTAGTATTAAATGAACTAATATAATGGTTATTAGTTAATTATGAATTGCAACATTGGAATAATACCTTTGTCTCTACCTTCATTAAATTATACGATAAAATTTATTACACTATCCATATAATAATATAATTATAGGATTATTATTGGTAAGTAGGGTGGTTACTTAATTAAATATAGAAGAGATTAAAGAGAGGTTATTTTTTCTGTATCAAGTAACTGTCCTCCTCTTTTTTTTTTTTGGCTCGGCACATTCTTTTCCTTTGAGAATTGCTTAAAAAAGAATCACCATAAAAAAAAAAAAGCTAAGCTTTGCACCATTAGAAAAGGCTTATTTAAAACAAGATGGTTAGAGAGAAGAACAATTACGCTTAAGGAATTAACATCAAGAAAGCCGTGGATCAAGGTATGTTTCATATATTATGTTTATGTTACTGAATTTAGAACCCTAATAGAATTGTGTTGATTTAATTCGTAATTGTGATATTATGGCTAATTGTAGATGTTTCTTGTAATTTTAGAAACATGTTAAGGATTAGATTTAGTGTATAAATATATAATTTAATCTAACAATTGGTATCAGAGCCTAATTAATTACAATTAAATTAGATTAAGATTAGGGTTCATAAAAGAAAATTAAAATTATTTTAAAGTATTTTGAATGAAATTAAAATATTCAAACTTCTGCATAATTATTTAAATTTTATTCAAATTCAATTTGAATTATAGAAATTTTGATAATTTATATGTTTTTAGGTTTAATTGTCATAAAAAATTATTATTTAATCAAATATAAATGATCGATTTGATTAATTTAAGATAAGTTATAGTCACTAAAGTGATTAAACTTATAAAGATTTTTAAAATATGATATTGTGTTTAAGTAATAGTTATAGTCACCAAAGTGACTTAACTTTTAAAGGCTACTTAAATAATTTAAATATATTTCAAATATTTATAATCAAATAAAGACATAAAAGTTTATGATTGAAATAATTGAAATTATTAATTATAAATCTAGGAGGTTATCCAAAGATGAACCATTGATTATAATTAATAAAAATGAAAGGAATTTATTAACATATTTGATAAATGTGGATGTATATCCAAAGATAACATACATGTTTATTTGAATATGTTTGATTATTTGTTAAAGTTATTTCTGCTTAAATTATTATAATTTAATGTTATATATTTAAGAATCATCCAAGGTGAACTTAAATATGTAGATTATTGTTATATGTTTAAGTCTGATGTAAAGAACTCAAAATATTAAATAAGTGAAAATGTATTATTGTTTGCAGCTATGACCAACATGTTTGCATTAGGAAATGGATTGATCAAATTCAATGGATTGAACTTTGCCGACTGGAACGAGCAGATTCAGTTCCAACTAGGCGTAATGGATTTAGACCTAGATCTGGTTACTGATGAAAAGCCTGCTGAAATTACTGAGGCTAGTTCTGAAAGTGAAAAGTCTCTTATGAGGCTTGGGAAAAATCAAACCAGTTGGCATTGAACTTGATGAGAATGACGATGGCAGAAAATGTTAAGCCGTCGATTCCCAAGACAGATTGTGCTAAGGATTTTATAAAGAAAATCAAGGAGTATTCATAATCAGACATTGTTGATAAGTCTATTATGGGAACTCTGATGAATGAGCTCACAACAAAGAAATTTGATTGGTCGAAACCAATTCATGATCATGTAACCTCAATGACCAACTTAGCCGCCAAGCTTAAGGGAATGAAAATGAATGTGAGTGAGTCCTTCCTCGTACAATTCATCATCAACTCTCTTCCTCCTAAATTTGGACTGTTCCAAGTAAACTACAACACACTTAAGGAGAAGTGGAACTTACAAGAAATCAAGGCTATGCTAAATTAGGAAGAAGGGAGATTAAGGAAGTTGAAGGATCACACCATCCATCTTTCTGTTCATAATGAGGCTAGAAACAGCATAGGGAAGCCAAGAAAGAAATAGAAAAGCAAGGGTAAGACTCCTCTGAAGGTGAATAAAGGTCAAATCCAGAAGGAGAAGATTTATTTCTTTTGCAAGAAACCTGGACACTTTAAAAAGTATTGCCATAAACGAAAGGCATGGTTTGAAAAGAAAGGTAAATATTTTATTTTTGTATGCTTTGAATCAAATTTAATTGAAGTGCCCAATAATACTTGGTGGTTAGATTCTGGTGCCACTACTCATGTGTCACATATAATGCATGGATTCCTTTCAATCCAGAATTTAAAAAGAACTGAAAAATTTCTTTATATGGGCAACAGAATGAAGGCACGATAGAAGGAATAGGGACGTATAAATTGATTCTAGACACCGGTTGTTGTCTAGATCTTAAAAATTGTCTCTATGTTCCTAGATGTGCCAGAAATTGATTTCTGTTTCAAAGTTGGATGATTGTAATTTTCATTTTAAGATTGGTAATGGTTGTTTTTCGATGTATAAACATCAGTGCTATTATGATTGTGGTACATTAATGGATGGTTTATATCATGTCAATTTTGATGTTAATTTTACTAAATCTTTATTTTATATTGATTATAATATTGGTAGTAAACATAATGCACATAATGAATATTCGGCTTTCTTATGGCATTAAAGATTAGGTCACATATCTAGAGAAAGGTTAAAGAGGTTAATGAAAAGTGAGATTTTACTTCAACTAGATTTTAGTGATTGGGATATGTGTATGGATTGTATCAAAGGTAAACAAACCAAACACATATTAAAGAATCCAGCCACAAGAAGTACTAAATTACTAGAGTTAATACACACTGACATTTGTGGTCCATTTCATATTCCGTCTTGGGGCGGTGAAAAGTATTTTATTACTTTTATTGACGATTATTCACGTTATTGTTATCTCTATTTATTGCATGAAAAGTCTCAATCATTAGACATGTTAAAAGTGTTTATTGATGAGGTTGAAAGACAATTAGATAGAAAAGTGAAAGTTGTGAGGTCGGATAGGGGTGGTGAATATTATGAAAAATATGATGAAAGTGGATAATGTCCTGGTCCATTTGCAAAAATTCTTGAAAGTCGGGGTATTTATGCACAGTATACAATGTCCGATATACCAGAATAAAATGGTGTAAGTGAAAGATGGAACCGTACTCTTATGGATATGGTTATGAGCATGATGAGTTATAGTAATGTACCTTTATCTTTATAGATGCATGCATTAAAGACGGCAGTATATCTGCTTAATAGGATTCCTAGTAAGGCAGTTCCCGTAACACCTTATGAAATGTGGACAGGAAGGAAACCTAGCTTAAGGCATTTGCATGTATAGGGTTGTCAAGCAGAAGTGAGGATTTACAATCCTCATGAAAAGAAACTTGACGAAAGAACCATTAGTGGTTGTTTCATAGGATACCCGGAAAAGTCTAAAGGCTACATATTTTATTGCCCTAACCATACAACAAGAATAGTTGAATCTGGTAATGCAAGGTTCATTGAGAATAGTGGAAGTGAGAAACCATGAAAGGTGAATATTCAAGAGATTCAAATAGAAAAGAATCCAACACATGATATCTCTTCTAGAATTGTCGTTCCTTATGTTGTATCACGGTCACATAACATACAAGAACAACAAGTAAATATTCCAAACTCACCAATAGAGAATGTTCTCAATGCCAATAGAAAATGTTGAAGTCGTAAATGAGGAGAATATACCACAAGAACGGTAGGGATAAAAGACCGAAAATTTTGGATGACTATGTGGTATATTCACTTGAACATGAATGTGACTTAAGCATTGATAAAGATCCAGTTTCATTTAAGGAAGCCATAGAATGTGAAAATTCTGAAAAGTGGTTAAGTGTTATGAAAGAAGAGTTAAAATCGATGGATGACAATAAAGTATGGGATTTGATTCAGTTGCCTAAAGGATCCAAGCAAGTTGGATGTAAATGGGTCTTTAAGACCAAAAGGGATTCTAAAGGCAACATTGAAAGATATAAAGCCAGACTTGTCGCCAAAAGTTATACTCAGAAAAATGGCATTGATTATAAAGAGACTTTCTCTCCGGTATCGAAGAAAGACTCTTTAAGAATTGTTATGGCTTTGGTGGCTCATTATGACTTAGAGCTTCATCAAATGGATGTGAAAACTGCCTTTCTTAATGGTGACTTAGAAGAAGAAGTGTATATAGATCAACCTGAGAGTTTTATCTCTTTGGGTAATGAAGGTATGGTGTGTAAGTTAAAGAAGTCAATAAATAGTTTGAAACAAGCTTCTAGACAATGGTACATTAAGTTTAATGATACCAGTATGTCATACGGTTTTGTAGAGAACACTATTGATCGGTGTATCTATATCAAAGTTAGTGGGAGCAAGTTCATGATGTTAGTACTATATGTTGACGATATACTCTTAGCAGCAAATGATTTGGGTATGTTACATGATATAAAGAAACATCTCTCTAGTAATTTTGAAATGAAAGATATGGATGAGGCATCCTATGTGATTAGAATAGAAATATTCCGTGATAGATCACAAAGATTGTTGGGATTGTCTCAGAAAGGATACATAATGAAAAATTTAGAGAGATTCAGAATGGAAAGTTGCTCATCAAGTAAGGTTCCAATTCAGAAGGGGGATAAATTTAGCAAAATGCAATGTCCAAAGAATGATTTGGAAAGAAACGAAATGGATAACATTCCTTATGCTTCAGTGGTCGGTAGTCTTATGTATGCTCAGACATGCAATAGACCAGACATTAGTTTTGCTGTTGGAATATTAGGCCGTTATCAAATTAATCCTGGTTTGGATCATTGGAAAGTTGCAAAGAAAGTACTTAGATATTTACAAGGCACTAAGGATCACATGCTCACATTTAGAAGATCAAATCACCTAGAAGTGATTGGATATTCGGATTCAGATTATGCTGGTTGTGTAAACACTAGAAAGTCTACATTTGGATATTTGTTCCAACTAGCAAAAGGAACAATTTCATGGAGAAGTGGAAAGCATTCTGTCATTGCTACTTCCACTATGGTGGTAGAATTTATGGCTTGTTTTGAGGCCACGGTTCAAGCATTGTGGTTGCGGAACTTTATCTCAGGGTTAGGTATTATCGACAGTATAGAAAGACCGCTGAGAATGTTTTGTGATAATTCCGCAGCTGTCTTCTTTACAAGAAATGATAGATATTCCAAGGATGCTAAGCACATGGATTTGAAATATCTATCGGTTAAAGAAGAGATGTGAAAACATAGAGTGTCACTTGAGCATATAGGTACTGACCTAATGATAGCGGATCCATTAACTAAGGGATTGGCGCCCATAGCTTTTGCAGGCCATGTTGAAAGGATGGGCATTATAGACAAGTCCTTGTTAACTTGATTTCAATTAACATGTACATGTGAATGTTTGCTTGAATATTTTATTTGATATTTATGAATTCAATTAATGTTGTTTTTGCAAATAATTTTATAATGTCATTAGTATTGTTATGTACATGAAAAGTTTAAAGTATGACATATAAAAGTTGAAGATTATGAAATTCTTCAAATAATATTAATAAAAGTTATATGGATTGAATAATTTATGATACATGGAAGGAATCTTGTCGATCAAATAACTTGTGACCACCATGAATCAATTGTTTGGATTCATTTAAAGTTGGTGATTTTGATAATTTTAATGAAAGGAGCGCATTTACAATTATGATTAAAATGCTGAAATCATCTTATAAGTCAAGTGGGAAAATGTTGAAATCATCTTATAATTTTATATTAATGACCCATAATTAAATATATGGTCTAGTATTAAATGAACTAATATAATGGTTATTAGTTAATTATGAATTGGACCATTGGGATAATGCCCTTTTCTCTACCTTCATTAAATTATACAATAAAATTTATTACACTATCCATATAATAATATAATTTTAGGGTTATTATTGGTAAGTGGGGTGGTTACTTAATTAAATATAAAAGAGATTAAAGAGAGGTTATTTTTTTGTATCAAGTAACTACCCTCCTATTTTCTTTTTTTGGCTCAGCACATTCTTTTTCTTTGAGAATTGCTTAAAAAAAAATCACCATAAAAAAAAAAGTTAAGCTTTGCACCATTGAAAGAGGCTTATTTAAAACAAGAAAATTAGAGAGAAGAACAATTACGCTTATATTTTTTTGTGGTTGTTTTCTCATGTTGAAAGATATACCACTCTTACGGGGTTGTTTTCGAATATTGATAAATATATCACTTTTTTTGGGTTGTTTTATCTTGTTGAGAGATATAACCCTCTTACGGAATTGTGTTCTAATATTGACAAATGTACCACTTTTTTGGGGTTGTTTTCTCATGTTGAAATATATACCCCTCTTACGGGGTTATTTTCTCCTATTGACAAAATATACCACTTTTTTGGGGTTGTTTTCTCATGTTGAAAAATATACCCCGCTTATAGGGTTGTTTTCTCCTATTGACTAATATACTAGGTTTTTGGGATTGTTTTCTCATGTTGAAAGATATACCTCTCTTACGGGGTTGTTTTCTAATATTGACAAATGTACCACTTTTTTGGGGTTATTTTCTCATGTTGAATGATATACCATGATTACAGGGTTGTTTTTTCATATTCACAAATATATCACTTTTTTGGAGTTGTGTTCTCATGTTGAAACATATAACCCTCTTACAGTGTTGTTTCTCATATTGACAAAGATACTACTTTTTTGGGGTTGTTTTCTTATGTTGAAAGATATATCCATCTTACGGGGTTATTTTCTCATATTGACAAATATAGCATTTTCTTGTGGTTGTTTTCTGATGTTGAAAGATATACCCTTCTTACAGGGTTGTTTTCGAATATTGATAAATATACCACTTTTTTGGGGTTGTTTTCTCATGATGAAAGATATACCCCTCTTACGGGGTTCTTATATCATATTGACTAATATACCAGTTTTTTTGGGTTGTTTTCTCATGTTGAAAGATATACCCCTCTTACGGGGTTGTTTTCTAATATTAACAAATATACTCCTCTTAAGAGCTTGTTTTCTCATATTAACAAAAATATCACTTTTTTTGGGTTGTTTTCTCATGTTGTCCTCTTGCCGGGTTGTTTTTCAAATATTGAAAAATTTACCACTTTTTTAGGTCTTTTTCTCATGTCGAAAGATATACCCCTCTTACAAGATTGTTTTCGAATATTGACAAATATACCATTTTTTTGGGGTTGTTTTCTCATGTTGAATGATATACCCATCTTACGGGGTGATTTTCTCATATTGACAAATATACCATTTTTTTGGAGTTGTTTTCTCATATTGAAAGATATACCCCTCTTACGGGGATGTTTTCTAATATTGACAAATGTACTACTTTTTTGGGGTTGTTTTCTCATGTTGAAAGATATACCACTCTTACAGGGTTGTTTTCTCATATTCACAAATATACCACTTCTTTAGAGTTATTTTCTCACGTTGAAAGATATACCCCTCTTACTGTGGCTGTCATGTTCACTGAGTCTTCGTGTTGATCAGATGTAAGCGAACTCGATGATTGACTGATTTAAAGCTTTGTTTAGTTCATTATCGGGTGATCAGACGGTGATTATTATGTGGAATATATGGTTCTCGAGAAATAGATTGATACATGGGGACCTAGAATTGAAGGCTTAAATGAGGTCAGTCGTAAGTTTCATGAAGACTTGAAGGCCAATATGAGATCTAATGCCCCTGCCGATAATCCCATTCCCGTCAAATGGTGTCCACCAGCTCTAGGGATCTACAAGATTAATGCAGAAACTTCAGCACTCAAGAGCTTAAAGTCTACTGGTTTAGGGGTAATAATTCGTGATCAGATTGGACAAGTTATGATGTCTGCTCACAAGCACATTGAGTACATGCATGATCCAGAAGTAGCTGAAGCCCTTGCCACATTGTATGGGCTATCAATTGCATGGGACTGTGGCTTTTATGATGCTGTTTTGGAGTGTGACTCCTATATGGTTATTCAAAGCTTGCAAAATGCCAACTCTGATAGGAGCGTCCAACAATTAATTCTTGAAGACATCTTCATGTCCGACAAAATGGTAATTTGGTTGCTCATAGGTTAGCTGCTTTAGCCCACCACTTGAGTGGGGAACAAATTAATACGGAGGATGTCCCACCATCTGTTTGGCCTTTTGTTATTGCTGATGTTTTCTTCTCAATGAAATTATTTTTTCCATAAAAAAATGACTTATATTTTATCTGTAGAGAAAAAATAAAGAGAAAGTAATAAAAAAATGCTTAGCACCGCTTTATTTGCTAATATGTGAGTTGTTCTAATTAAATATCATGTAACTATAAAACAGCATTTTAGACACTATTTTTAGTTATTATACTAAAGTAGTCGCTATTTAACTACCAAATTTATTTTGTTCTAAATTTACGACCAAATAGCGACCAAAAATTAAATATTTATAGCAATATTGTAATTTAAATTTAAGATGATAGCCAACAATTGATAGCAACATTAAATATTTAAACAATAACTAGTAATACTATATCACCTAGTAGAATTTATCTTAAATGTTTAAATTAAATTTTATAGTTAATTTAAATTAATTACTTTATTTACTTTGATAATGCGACTTATTTTCATTTAGTTATAAATATCACTAAATTTTGATTTTTTTTTGTTATAAAATTCTAATTTGTTTCATTTCGAACATTCAATTTAAATAATTTAGTCATCTTGTCGAACATTTAATTTAAACAATTTAGTCATTTTACCAATAAGTAATTGAAAAGTCATATTTATTTCTAGTTATTTTTGCATTATCAATTTTTTATTTGTAAAAATGAATAAATTGAGACATAATTAAGATTAAATTATTAAAACAAAATAAATTACAATTTTATAATTAAAAATGTGTAAAGTTCAATAAAAATTTATATAATTTATTTTCTAAAAATAATTAACATGATAGATAGAGTCATTAAAAAGAAAATTCCCCACTTTCCCAAATTTTATGAATTTTTGAGAATTCATAATTAGGATGGTAGGGGTTAGACGATTGATGTGTAGATAAATATTTTCTTAAATTGTGGTGTCCTATAAGGAGTGCTTAAACGAAAGGAGTAAATGGGTCTTATTGCCGTGGATAGAGTGGTGAAGAAAATGTGGGTAAGAAAAAATAGAAAATTTTCAAGTGCTTGAAAGAGCAGATGCAATAAGCAGCATGGTTTATGAAGCAAATGCAAGAATTCGACACCCGGTGTATGGCAGCGCCGGTGAAATTCGCCAGCTTAAAGGACAGGTTAAAGAGCTCCAAGCACAGATTGCGGAGGAAGTTTCTGAGAATGAAAGCAATAGTAACTCTAATTTTCATTGAAATGAAATGATCCATGAAGTGTACTCATTCTTCTTTTCTAAGCCATTGACCGCAATAAATAGTGAAGTGATTTTTATTTTAATATTAGATGAGTGATAAATACTCAATTACTTAAAATTAATAATTGTGTCAATTATTTATTGATTGGTGCATATAAAAATATATATTTAAATTAGATAAAAATATTTTAATTTTCTATTATTAGCCTATACTTAACAAAGTTAATTACTCTTAAACTACACTAGAAACAATAATTCATTTTGAAATCACATCTAGAGTATTTAAATACGACAGACTCAAGTATATGCTTAAGAGCATTTTTAAGAGACTCTTTATATATGTCAATCTTTTTATTTTAAACAGTTATATAATAAAATGATATTTTAATATGCTCTTTATTTTTTAAATATAAAATGGAGAGTTGATTTGGCTATCTATATATGAAGAGCTAAGTATTTAATAAATGCATTAAAAGTTTTTATACACTTGATTAATTGATATTTATAATTTTTATTTTTTAATTGGTAAAACTTCTTTTTATAAAAAAAAAAAGAGAAATTAAAACTATTAATTCTTATGAAAATAAATATAAATAAAGAATAAAATATAAAAAATATATGAGACTTAAATAAAATATTTAATTCTTTATATTTGAATATTTTTTAAAATAAAACAAAAGATAACATTAATAATTCATCATCCTTTATTATACCAAAAAAGTAAAAGTAAGAAGAAAAAGAAAAAGAAAGACTGAGAAAACTGAAAGCAAAGCATACATGAATTTGAAACCAATTAAAGTTTAACTATGTAAAATTAGCCTAGCTAGCTAGCCAGTCAATTATCTTTATTCCTCAGAATTAAATAGCCTGAAGTTCAAATTGTAGTAAAGTTGAAGTTAGAGCAAGTGATGTTATAAAATAACAACGAAGAACTGAATCCTAATCTTGAAGCTGCTAAATCAAATTGCAACAAGTTGTTCTCCATTTGATATGACCCAATCACAGCCGCTCGTTTAGCAGACTTCCCTCCATCAATGAAAGCGAGGCAAGCCACATCGTCTTCAACTTGCTTCAAAGAGTTTGCTCCATAAATTCTCCAAATTGCACCATCGCCTAGCTCTAAATCAATTTCAGGAACACTCAAACCCACATGTCTCCAACCATTTTCCCCAGTTACCAAGCATAGATCAAAAGGGTGCACCACTTTTTGCGCTCGAGGTATACCCTTTGTGGCTTTTGAAAATTCCTTGAGAAACTCTTTGTATATATCACTCCTAAGTGTAGTGTAAGGAACTATAGTACTAATCTGAACACCACCATTCCTTAGTTGATCAAACTCAAAAGTGCTAGACTGAAATTTAATTTTCTCTCCATTAATTGATATGCCACTGACTCCAATAAAATACTCTTCCGAATTGTTCAATCTTAACAATGGAGTGTAAGCTAGTACGCTGCTGACCTCAACCTGATGAAGAAAATAAGGACCTTGGCCGAAGAAAATCACCCCGTTCGCACCAGATGTACTAGGCAGACACATTGCAAACATATGTGTCAATTCAAGATGAGGATACGTAAATTGCATTGCAAGAGACAATGGATTCCAGGACAGGCCAGCTACACCGGAAGAACCTTCAGGAAGAGACTGCAGGAGAGATGTAGGTGCACAGGAAACATAGATGTTGTTGAAATTGATCGAAACAGTAGGGTTACGACCAGCTGTCCATGCCACGATAATGCTTTTGTACGTCAATTGGGCTGAAGAGCAAGAACTGGTAACTGGGTTAACAGGAGTGACTGTGCAAAGGCACTGGCCATCACTATAAATGTTATCAGATGGACAGAAGAGGTTAGTGCGGCCATTGATACACTCCAAAGATGAGCAGCCCATAGGATAGATAAACCACTGCCCTTGGCAAGTGTACCATAAGAATGGAGCATTTATGTCGATAACATATTGGCCCTGTAATTCGATGCTATAGAGAGGAGTTTTGCTGTCTTTGTTGATGGATGTAACTAAAGTTTTGTATGGCTGTGCCGAAACTTCAAAGGAAGTGAACAAGGCTAACACTAGGAGGAAAAATATTGCAAGAATATGCATTTTTATTGGAATTTTGAATATGTAATTCCTTTTATTGTACGAACCATGAGAGACAAATGGGGATATTTATAGGTAAAGAGTACATTGACTTTGTTTTCCTTTGCCATTTGATATTTATAGGTAAAGAGTACATTGATATTTAAAAATATGTGCCTATATTAATGTCAAAGTGGCCTCATAGATGCCATTTGACCAGGCCAGTTCTGTCACACGCAAGGTATAACAAATTAATTTTGCCCAAGTTGGAGTTAGTTTGTTTCTGAGTTAAAGGTGATCTTGTTGCTTCGTCAAAGTGATAGGTATATGTAAAATCACGTTATGTCGGTCCTTATATAAGGTTTTTGCGATTACTGTTTATGCCCCAATTATTGACTTCTAATAACCCACGGAGTTTTGCTATATATTGGTGGTGATAATATATTTTTATTTTTGTATTGTCAAGTTCACCAGAAGGATAAAATTGCAAAGGCTTTTGGGAACCAAAATAGACAATTTCTCACTTGATATAAAAATCTAGGTCATTACAAAGATATGGATTTATGTTATTACAAAGGGTAGCAGGGCATAACCCCTTTAATAAATGTGTTTTTCGATGATGAATCAGATAAAAGCTAGTAGACATGTAACAATTTAGCCTAAAAAATATATATATTTAGATAAGCAGATTTTAAGATGACAACAATATAAAGTTAAACATGTTGAATTTGATGAAACATATTGAATTTGATGAAACTTTCGAAACTATAAATGCATCAAGTGGAAAAAATACAAATCTTTATGGAGGTAAAATCAAATATCTTTTCATGTGAAATAGATCCGGGTCATTACAATTCATCCAACAGTTTAATATTTATGCTGAAAATATTCAGAAAATCCAATTCATCCAAAAGTTTAATATTTATGCTGAAAATATTCAGAAAAAGCTAATCTCTTAAATTTTTTACATCATTAAATAAGCATCTGAACCAATATTAATGTGTTGTTGTCTAGTTACACGATGGATAGATTTTTAAAATATTTTTAATTTAAAAATCATGAATTTCAATTCTTAGACTCGCATTATTAAAAAAAGTTATATTATTTACACATAAAAATTAGTATGCAACATACTGCAAAAATACCTAGGTGAGAAAAGAGAAGTAAGCATTTAAATCTGCTATTAGCACAATGACACAACCGATTGAACTTAAGAGATTATTAGTACAACAATCTTTCCCCGGAAGGAATCCAGCCAGTAGCTGTTCGTGAACTCTATTCTTCCAAGCATGATGTTTGTCTTATAATGGCAAACGATGCAAAGAGATGTCCATGAAAAAGCTAATTAAATGTATTAATCATGATGGAGTTCATAATTATACAGAAAATAAATGATTTATAAGTTAATTATTGCTGGAGATAGAAGACTCAGTGTAGACAATGCCTTTTTCCATGAAAATATGCATTCCTATAGTTGGCCGCGAAATAATAATTGGTTTACTATTAAATTTCTAAATTAATATCTAATTAGTATTGATATTTTAATTTTTTTATGTCAGTATTTTAATTTTTATTTCAATTTAAAATAATATTTTTTTGATCTATTTTTATATTTTTATGAATATAATATATAGGATTTATTTTAATTTTTTCTCGAACTACACATTTAGAGATGAATTCATTTGCTTAGTATAATAAGTTATTAATAAGTTGATAATACTAACGTGACAAATCAATTAAAAGTATTATATTTATAATAATAATATCGGTAAAAATAAATCGAAAAATTATAAATATTTTAAATTAAAATAAAAGTAGAAATATTGATACTAAAAAGAATTGAAGTATTAAATAACAATTGAAAACAATATTGAAAAATAGTACCGTCTTAGCAATTTCCCTCTTTTCTTTTCTTTTAAATAATAATTCTAAGATGTATTAGTCTATAAAGTAGGTAAAACTGGGAAGAGACGAGGAAGGGGGGCCATCCGTTTTATAAAATAAGATAATATAAAATATGGATCAACGGTGCATAAGAATCTTCTAATTCCTATCATTTATTTAATTATATATCAATAATCAGTGGCAATCCGCATTTTAATTGATATATAACCTAACATCTTTTTGATGATCTGCTTCATTTTTCATCCTCTTCATGAAAATCCCTCCACATGGGGAAGAGTAACCATGATTTTAATCCCTTCTTATTTCCTTCTACATCCTGTCCTCCTCCTTTATCATTATCATTCTCCTCATCCTCCTCATCATCATTCTTTTCTTCCTCATCTTCTCCAAGTCTAAATTCTCCTTTCCAATATTCTTCTCCAAATCTTTCTCTAGCACCTTCCCAATCTTCAAATTTTCTCCCGCCTTATGCGGCTGTTGTCCGTGGCCCTTGCTCTGCCTGCAAAATCGTTCTTCAGAATTGCACCGAGAAGTGCTGTTTAGCTACTGATAAACTCCTGCAGGTACATATGAACTATATATACTCTTTTAATCAGTTGCGTACGCCGTCATTTGTTTATTTATCATCACTTTTCATCTTTTAGTGAAGACTGAATTATATCAACAGAAATAGAGGTCATTGTTCCTTTCCAGGATTTATCTATCGGATTTATTTAATAGAAAAAAGCCAAAATTTAAGTGGAATTGAAATTTAATTTGCACAAAAAACAAATCCGCTGGTATTAAAATCCAATCTTCATCTTTTAAACATGACTATATTTTCATATTCCTAAAATCTGACGCGATGTGGAGACAAAGTTTGGATTGCTGTCGTCAAAGGATTTGGGGTTTTAGTAACATGGTTTTGAGGAACAAAGCTAGAACTTTTTTTATAAATGAATGGGTAATTGATATATATATTTATTAATTTTAAATAATTAATTATGTGTCAATTATTTAATATTAAAATATAATTTTTATTAATTATTATATTATTAATATATTTTTATTAATTTTAAATAATTAGTTATATATCAATTATTTAATATTAAAATATAAAAGTTTTATTCATTACCACATATGTATCTAAAATAATTATTATCCTGTATGCATGCTACTTAAGTAGCAAGTTTTGCACTAAGTTCTGTTCTAGGTGATATAATGCAAAATGTTTTTATCTTCACCAAGAAAGGAGAACTTAGTTAGGATGTGTTTGGTTTGTCAAGTATATAATCACATACAAAGAAAAATGGTCAAATCAGAAGCCAAGGGTAATTTCCTTTTCTTTTGAGTTATCCTTAAAAGAGAAAAAAAAAAAGTGAATAAAAAGTTTATTAGTCAAACTCAATTATAGAAGCCAGTCAAACTTGAGTAAGTTGTATACATTGACGTATGTATCCAGAAATCCTTTTATAATTTTGGATGGTGAATTCTAAATGCAGACTGGGTTGCTCTTTGACACTACTGAAGGTGACCAGACATCGGCAGATGATGGGGTATCATCAAAAGCTGATGACAGACGATCCGAAAGTGAGGTGAGATTATACGAAAAATAACCCAGAAAAATAAAATAAAAAAAGAAAAGGATGATCTACAATTTCTTTCTTTTATTTATTTGAAGACTGTCCATTTAAGGTTGATTTCACTTGGCTGGGCTGCAGAGAGCAGAATTGCTATTGGAGCTCCAAAGCATAAAGACAGAAAATCAAAAGCTAAGATACATGTTGAATCAAGTAATCAACAATTACAATGAGATCCAACGTCATCTTATAGCTTTAATGTCGGAGCAGCCGCAGCAAACAGATACAGCTATAGCCTAAGTTACACGACAACAGCAACTCCTCGAATTCAACGGGATTCACACACCTGGCGAAAGAATGCGACATATCATGATACAATATATATATGGCGATACAAGGTTTTTAAAAAAAAAATTAAAACGTAATATATATAGTTTTATTTGTCGTATGCGATACATATATAATTTTTATTTTAAAAACTATAATATTAATTTATTTAATAAATTAATATAATATACTATTATTAAAGATATGTAATTATTTTATGAATATTTTTTTATAATAAAAACTCATGTATTGTCCATATATTTTGTTGAAAAAATATCAACTATTTTCATTGATTCCAACGGACAGCTCCTTACAACAAACAAATGTAATTGCCTCTGCTGATGTGTAACACTCCTATAGGCTAGAAATGTAACAAGCTATGAATCAATTTTCTAAGTAAAAGATACAGTATATCGAACTACATGGAATCAATTTTCTAAGGGCCACATGTGAGCTTTGTGGCCCTTTGATCAATAACTTCCATGCTTTAAATCTTCATAGTGATAATACCCCTTCTTAAGCTAGCGCATACAAGTCTTGGAGGCCCAGCTTGGAGTGGAGAAGTAAAAAGAGAAGAGGCCAATTTCGTGGTCATGAAATCAGCAACCTGGCGCATACCCTGATATTGACTTCCTTGTGTCAGGGCATGAAGCTCTTTAGTTGCAAAGTAGAAGTGGAAGGAAAGAACAATCCCTTGCCAGGAGCAGCCTTAACATATCTTAGCACTCTGTGAACAGTAGATAGGTGAGCTTTTTGGGCTTATCCAAGTAATCGAGAAAGCTTTTGCATAGCATAAGACAAATCAGGTCTTGTAGTGCAGAGATAGAGAAGCTTCCCAACTAACTTCTTGTAAGTGATGCTATCAGATAGTAAAGGACTATAGCTTGGCAGTAGAAACAATAGGAGTAAGAGTTGGCTTGGGATTGAGAAATCTAAAATCTGTCAATAAGTCCAAAGCATATTTTTAATTGATAAAGATTAATGCCTCCTAAGGATCTTGCAATGTCAAGTCCTAGAAAGAATTTAAACTTGCCTAGATCTTTAATGCTACAAGTATCATAAGAATTTAAACTTGCCTAGATCTTTAATGCTACAAGTATCATGCAGAAAGGACTTAATATGAGAGTGAATCAATGACCAAAATCAAATCAACATAAATTAATAGGACTATAAACGATGTAGATTTGGTTTGAGGAACAAAGATGGATCAAATGAGGCAGGATGAAAGCTAAGCTGCAATAAGGCAGTAGTGAGTTTGGCATTCCATTATATGCTTGCTTGTTTCAGGCGAGAGAGGGACTTCTTTAATTTGCACATTTTAGAGAGATCATCAACAGTAAAGCTGGAAGGAACAATCATGTAAATCTCTTCATTTAAATCACCATGTAAAAAGCATTATTTATGTCAAGCTGGTAAAGGTGCCAATGCTTGAAAGAAGCTAATGCAAGAAGTATTTTAATAGTGGTCGTCTTTGCAAAGGAACAAAAGTTTCTAGATAATCCAAACCTAGTTGCTATGTAAAACCCTTAGCAACTAACCTTGTTTTTCAACTTTCAACATTGAGATCTGCTTGTATTTAAATTTTGTATATCCACTTGTAACCAATTGCTTATTTCGATGGAGGTAACTCAATCATTTTTCATGTACTATTATTTTTCAATGCTTGTAACCGGACTTTCATTGCATCTTGTCAGCATTGATGCTTGATAGTGATAACTCGGTCAACAAGATGAGCTATCAATAAGATCTTCAAGGACTAATCCGGTCTCCCGAGTATCTGCAAAGATGGTTAGAAAGCGCCAATGGGTTGTCCAGTGTCAGTTGTATGTTTGTTAAAAAGTAAGTTTTATGTTTGTTACAACTATTTGTATATTTGTTAAAGTTGTTTTCATATATTTATCTCTTTGGTTGTTATACATCTGTACCACTATTTAATTCATCACACATCTAATGACAAGATTCATTCTTTCATGTCATATAGCATCTCTGACTTGGTATCAGAGCTTGCCTCATAAATAACTTCGCAAAACTCATCTTTATCTTCCTCTTCAAACACCATTACAGCCCCTTCATTCAGCTCCTCCCCTTCTTTAATTACTCCTTCGACCAATATTCAGCAAAGCTTCTCAATCAAACTAACCTCAAAAAATTACATTCCCTGGAAATTGCAGTTTACTCCACTTTTCAATCTCTATAATCTTCATGGCATTGCCAATGGTACTGAAGTTGTGCATCCGAAAGAGATTATTGATTCAACCATAAATCAATCTATTCTCAACCTAGAATACACTGCTTGGTTTGCTAAAGATCAACTCCTTTTTTCTTGGTTATTATCATCAATTACAGAAGAAATCTATCCACATCTTATTGGACTTAACTCTGCTTCAAAAGTATGGAGAGACTTAGCATTTGCCTATGGGGTCGTCAGCCATGCTCAACGTACCCAGCTGCATATCGAATTACACAATCTGTCCAAAGACGACAAACCAGTGTCCCAATATCTTTATCAAGCAAAGGCAATTGCTGATTCTCTCACATTAGCCAAACAAGCCATCTCTAACTAACAAACCAATGTCCCGCCATTTATTCCGATGATTAAATCAGTAATTTGTGAAAAAAGTGACTTGAAGTATAATGAGTAGGTAAAATAGCATATATCTATAAATATTGTATTAAAGTTCTTTTCTCATCCTATTAGAAGAAGAATTTTATGGATGTAGGTCTTGCTAGTTATATTAGTACTTGTTTTCTTGGCTGTCAGCAGAGTTCTAGGTCGGGTTGGACTCTTCAACTAAAGTCTAATCATGACACATTTTCTAGGACTTCATGTCATAATAAGATATAGACTTGGTCAACCCCATCTTCCACGAGCATGATAAATCGGTTATTAAATATATAGCATCATTAAAGGTTTTAGGTTTTATTAGGGAGGTGAGGTCAACAGAATAGGCTTTATATGAAGGGGGGAGAGAATGATAAGAAAGAAGAGAAGCTATTGTATGGGGTGAGATTGTAGAGGTTGGTAGATTGTGGTGATGTGAATCAGTTAATACAATTCATCTTGTCTCTTTAGCTCACAGCTCTTTATACAACAATATTAGCAAACAAATATAGCTACTTCTGTTGATGTTTCACACTCCTATACGCTAAAAATTGTAACAAACTATGTAACAATTTCCTAAGTAAAAGATATAGTATATTGAGCTACACTGAGACTAATACACTTGCAAGCTTAACAGTCATTCTAGCAATGACACATGTGATCTTTCTGGCCCTTAGATCAAATACCTTCATGCTTCAATCTTTGTACTAATAATATGGATAACGTGACTTTAAATAAAATTCTAAGACTTATTTTTTATAAAATTATTAAATATATAAATATTTTTTATTTTAATGGAAACTTCTGTAAATTAAAAAAAATAAGAAATAGAAATATTAATATAATAAGGAAAGCTATAAACATTTAAAATTAAATGGTTTTTAAAAATATTACGTGGAAAATCATTTACAATATGCCGTGCACAGATGTTTGGATTGTGAACAAATACCCATGACACTGGTAGTTCTTAAGTTACCAGTTATATTCTAATCCGAATCCAGTTATTTTTTTCTTTAAAAAAAACATTGCAACAAAATTAAGGATGAGGATTTTAATTGGTAGTATCAAAAAAAAAACTTGTATCCAGTAATATGTCCTAAATATACATAATAGAATATGTGTGATTCATCTAATATTAAAATATAAAATATTTATATATATATTATTTTTTATTTATTGTGACGTGTATATCAACCGTAAATAAAAATCTCTTAAATTTTTTTTAAAAAGAATAATAAAAAAATTTTAAAATTTTTTTAAAAAGAATTATCAGCAAGATAAATTTAAATTTACGGAAAAGTTCCTCTGTTAATACACTTCTTGCGAAATCATTGCCAAAAGAATTATGGTTTTCAAGCAATTTAGCAATGAATTATTTCATTGCTAATTACTTATATATTCATCAGTAATTAGTTGGATTTTTATTACTAATTACTTATATTTTTTGTTGGTAAGTCATTTTCAATTTAATTAGATTTCATATAGAAAAGAAACTAGTGACCTATATTTTTCTGTAAATTTATCGTTAAATTTTATTAAAATTTTAATCATACATATTTATTATCAGCCATCTTTCAGTAAATTAATTTTATTGTTAAAATATATAAATTTTATTTTTAAAGAAAAAGTATAAATTTTTGTATGTAATACATTGCTAAACTATCAATTTTTATAAATATTATTTTCTATTGGCAAATACTTGGATTTCCACTTGTCTACCCATCTGAAGCAGTTGATTGGGTCAGTCTTTCTGTGACTTAACTTTTGTCAAACTGTCTCCAAAACAAGAAGACTTTTTATTGTTGACTTCAGTAAAGCATCTCCTACCACCATTCTCAACTTTTTAATAAAACCTTCCCTGCTGATCTTCCTGGCCTGATATGACAATAAAGTGAAAGAAAAATATGAAACAAATAAATCTATAGTACATTATTAGACAGAAGGATAACAAGACTCCATGTCATTTAACATATACCTTGTACTGTTCAAAATTAGTGAGCACATCTTCCATTTGTTTACTAGCAACTTTATTTGCAATTGCATCAAACAACATAGAGAAATGCCGTTTAGGAGTGCCTGTGTTGATTGAAACTAGACTTGGAACTTCTCCTAGAGATCCCACAGATTCTGGGGCAAGTTGGCTTTCGCTTCCCTAAGACAGTAAAAGAATATTAGCAGTCAAATGTTGCCCACTTGGTACTCGAGTTATTTCCATGGCATCCGGTTAATTTTTCTTTTTCTAAAAAAAGAAAAGAAACAGTGACAGAATATTCTAACACACCCAAAATCTGCAGTTTCTCTTAGACATGTCATGGGCCGGGCCTGGGTGGACTCGGGCCGGACCTGACCGGGCCTGACATGATTTTATACAAGCCCGAGCCCGCCTAGGCCCGATGATTTTTTAATATCTCTAAGCCCAAGCTTGAGTCCGAAATCTTTTGAAAAGCCCGGCCCGGCCCGGTCCAGCCCGACCAATTGTTAAACCTGTATAAAAAGGTCGGGCTTGGGCGGGTTCGGGTCGGGTCTGGAAGGGTTCAGGTCGAACCTGATCCGGTTCTGTAATATACAACAAGGTTGTTTAGGGTTTGATATTATTAATAACATGAAAATTATAAACAGAAATAATACATAGTTAAGTGGTTTATAACACTTAATTATATGCTAAAGGTTACATGTTTAGTCCTAGTTATGACATTTCTTTTTCTTAACTAAATTAAACCTCGGGCCGGGCCAAACTTGGATTTTTATATAAATTTCAAATCCGGTCCGAAAATTACGGGCTTTTTTAGGTTCGGGCCAGGCCGGGCTTGTGCACAAAAATTACTGTCCAAGCCCGGCCCGAGGAGTGCGGGCCTGGGCGGGTCGGGCGGGTACCCAGGCCCATGAACAGGTCTAGTTTCTCTTCTCTCTAATTCTTTATCGAAGTTCTTATTTTTGTACTACCTTCTTTTTTCTTATTTTATATTAAACTATTTTAATCAATTAACACAGATTTTTAATCTGTTGAATTTTTTCTGTTAGGGGTTTCTTGAATTTTCGTTTGTAGAGTTTTTTACACCTTTTATGAGATTTATAATATCAGCCTTTATAAAATTCGAATATTCTTTCATAAAGAGTTTTAGGAAATTTAGTACATCTAAAATGTTTAGGTAAGGTATTTTTATTGATATTCTTTTGTAATAAGATTCATCTAAAAATAAAAAAATTAATGGTTAAAAGTAACTATTGAGTGAAGCATACTAAGTATTGAGTTCATGTTAAGACAATTGAAAGATATAAACATAATTTTTCAATTTTTTAGCATAATTTTCTTTTTACACTTTTTAATTTTACTTAATTTTATTTGATCAAGATCTATTTTTATCGATCAATGAATGAATATTCTTGAATTCCTATAGGAAAAAGTACCATATGAAGTTGGCACATCCACGACATCATGAAATATATATATAACTGTTATTTTTATCTAAACTATTAATTATATCTTGTATATAAATAAATTTCTCTATTTTTAATAATTAATTTTAATATTTTTTTTCGGAAATACTGAAATAATTAATCCAAAGTTATGACTTACTGAAAAATCTTAAAATAAATGTTTAAATTTTATTAGTGTAATTTCAGCCAGTTTAATATTTAAAAATAAATTAGCTATTTGATTTGAATATATTAAAAGTTAAAAGCTATAAATTACTAAAACCTAAAAAAAAAATGTGTACTGAAATACTTTAACTAAATAAAAACCTTATATAAAAATGTATGAAGAAATTGATAAAGTAATATCTTTTAGTTAATTAAGTCACAAAATATTACAAATTAATGATATATTCTATTTTTTAGATATGTAAATAAATTCTAAAAGAACATAATCATAATATATTGATATTTCAATTTTGATTAATATTTATTTTTTACTGAATGATATAATAGTTTAACATAATAAAATCAAAAATAAAAAGATTAACTAATTCAAAACATAAGAATCCACTACTATAATTTGATATAATTCGATATAACTTAAAAATAATGTTAAAATATTTGAAACTATTAAAAGTATTAAAACTTTTATGCAGAATTCATTATTAGATTGTTAGATTCAAGAGTTTTTACACTATAAACATGAACTTTGCTATCTACTTATCAATGGAACTCTCATGTACCTGTAAACATTTTAAGTAAATCCTAAACAATTTATAACTTTCCTTTTGCTCAAACAATTCAGTCTGGACAATATGACATAGAAGACTAAATATCAATGAAACTTATTAAAATTGCATACCTGTAAACAACAGTTCTCGGTGTACGCATGAAAGGTTCTGCAGACAGCGCAAAGGCCAAGAACAGCAGCAGCAGAAGCAGGAGACGGGAAAACACTTGAAGGTTGGGAAGGTGCTGTGGGAAGATCTGAAGTAGGCCGGAAAGGAGAATTTATACTTGGAGAAGATGAACAAGGAAAAGATGAGGACGAGGACAATGGCTTCAAGGACCATGAGGACGACTTTGAGGAGGAGGACGAGGACGAGGACGATGGAGAAGAATAAGAGGATGTAGAAGGAAATAAAAATGGATTTGAATCATGGTTTCTCGCCATATGGAGAGATTTCTTCCAGAGAAAGGAAAGCAAAAACTGGTAGAGCAAAGAGTATTAAGGAATTGAAATACTGTATCAAATGTCAATTTTTCCACAAAGTGGGAATTATATACAGTAATTAAAGGACACCGAAAGTGCTCATGCGACCATCTTTGGCTTTACTTTTTAGAAATTGGAAGTGTCTTTCCTTGTATGTTCTCAGTTTTACGTTTGGGTTTCAATTTATTGACCATAATATATAAGCTTCATTAAAAGAAAGAGGAAAGTGGTATGAACCTTTGTTTCATAAATGGGTGAATTTTAAATGGCCAATGAGGTCCGTGAACTGGAATAATCCGGTTTATTTTTACTTACACTAAATGTATGTATAAAGTTATTAAATGTAAGCAGTGACCAAGAAGGATCATGGCTCCCTAATTTAGGTATTTTTAAAATTAAATTAGTTTTTTTACAATTATATTTTTTGTGAGATTATATTTATTTTAAATGCATTAGATTAGACTATTTTAACTTGACCAACAGACTCTAATTTTAATTTGGTTTATTTATTGTAAAATTAAATAGATCCTAAGCAAGTATTTACTCTTTTTAAATTTCAAATATGAAAATTTTACACTTTCTAAAATTTAAAAAGGAAGAAACTCTTAAACTATAAAAAAAAAAAAATTAGCTTAGAATTTTGTTAGAGTACCATTATGGCACTGTATCATTATAAGTCTGTTTTTAATTATAGACAACCAATTGATATTATTTTATATAATTTATTAGTTTTATAGCTATATAAGTAAATTTTATAATGTAGGGTATCACTTATTAAAATCTAAAAGTAGATAAAAAGTTTAACAAATAAAAATAATATATTTAGCTGATTAATAACTAAGCACTATATATAATTACTAATATGGTATTTAATTATATTAATAAATTATTAGAATTAAAATAATATCAATTTTTATAGATTTATATAGAACTGTAGAGGCATTGTACATTGAAATGGCTCTTTACAATTTAATTTTAATGCAAAGCTTTGGCCTCCCTTTAAATTTACTTTTAGCTCCACCACTAAATATAATTTAATTATTTATTAGTTTAATATATATACTAAATAAAAAAATTTAAAATCTCTTCAAAATGACGATGTAACCTGAAGGGTAGCCGCTATAGATATCCTCCACTAGGTTACGTTTGGAATTTTAATCCAACTTATATATTTTTGAGATTAAGATTCTCTCATGTTTAATTTGAATATGGTTTATCATGTTTGTAATTTTTATTTAACATTTTATTAAAAAGTTAAATTTAAATTTTTTAAAAATAAGAAATTATTTTTCAGATAATAAATCTCAATCATTCAATATAAATTCAATAGTTAAAATTATCTAAATATGACCTATCATGTTAACAATAACATGAGAGGATGTCTTGGATTTGAAACTAGTAGAGTAATGGTGGTAATGGAGGGAGTGAAGGCGATGGATTTAGAGTCCATAAGCATATTAATATTTTAATCTAGTTTAATTTTTAATAATTTACTTGCCTGCAATAATACACTCTTAAATTGGGGTAAACTGCCCAAATAGTCAAATGTCTTGAGTAAATTGGCAAAAAAAAGTTAGTTTGGGAGTAATTGGACATGGCTTACAAGTTGGTGTGCCCGGGGGCGGGGGCCAAATTGCCACTTAAGCCTAAGTTACCCCTAAGATCAAATTCTAAACGGAAAAAAATGAAAATTTTATTACTGTTTTAAAAAGAAAAATCTAACTTGGGTAGGGTTTGTGTTAAATTCTAGGCGAGATCACTAAATCTGGGATTGTTTTAAGTGGATAAAAGCCCATTTAGTCTTATTAAAAAGAATTTAACAATTATAATATATAATTGGTTCGTGATGAGAATAAAGTATAAATATGCTAGTATTTATGCATAAAAAAAAATGCTAGTTAATAATAAAAAGGTCTAGTTGTCAAAAAATTATATATTTAAAAATATTTATCAAAATTTAACTTGTGTTTTTAAAAAAGAGAAAATCATGATTTAGTAACTAAAATAAAATCTAGTTTAATTTGTTTTTCTTTTCTTTAATTTGCTTTTAGAACAACTCCTAACTATTTTTTTCTCTCTCGTTTGTATGACTGGTTGCAAACTATAATCATTTAGCCTCCTTTGATTGATCGTTGCTATCAATGGGGAGGCATTTAACAACAATAAAAACACACAAATTTCTTTCCAAAATAAATTTGAATCCAAACTCCAAAAAATTACAACAAATTTAACAAGTATCTTATTAATAATTTACAATACACAACATCAAACAAAAAACTAAATATTATAACTTCTTGAAGATAAATTTCTTAATTCTTTAATTTTGTAAGTTGATTTTGTGTTATTTAAATTTTATTATATTAAGATATTTCAAAAGCGATCACATTATGTGATTTTTAAGTATTTAAAAGTTATAAAAGATGATTATTGGATTTCAAAATTCAGATCTACAAAAAACTATGTATTTAGATTTATTTCCTAAAAAATTCAGAAAATAGTATATATCATAAGTATATACTTTTAAAAGGCCTAATTACCAACTAAATCCTGAATTTTGTAATTTTTAACAGTTTTGTCCAATTGTCTCAAAATTTTAAAATAAATACCTCTGTTTTCAATTTATTTTTAAAAACTCTTTTTGATAATAATTTTTAAAATTTTACAATGAGAAAAATAATGTGGCAAGTCAATTATGCTTACTAAAATAAAAATTAGCAAGTCAACAAAAAATTTATTGTGTTTAGACGTAAAATGTGTGAAAGGATGCACATCTGTGAGACTTTTATACCATACTGTTACGTCTATAACAAACTATTTTTGCTGATTCACAATTATTATTCTTTTAGTAAGTATAATCGACTTTTCATTTCATCTTTCCTATCGTGAAATTTCAGAAATTATCATCAAAATTTTATTTTGATAACAAATTTAAAGTACAGGTATTTGTTTAAAATTTTAAAACAATTGGATAAAATTATTAACAAATTGTAAAATTTATGATTTAATTTGTAATTAGGTCTTTTAAAATTTAATAAATTTGTGTTTATGTGTATGTTTTATATATATATATATATATATATATATATAACTTATAAATTTTTGTATATTGACTATTATATGATATAGATATATAAGAGGAATACATCAATTATACTTTATATGGAAAAAGTTATTGCTTAGGAAATATAAAATAATTTTTAAAATATATATAGTAGACAGTATTATTAAGTATATAACGAGTTTATTTCATATATATAATACTATGATTCTCATTGAGTTTTCTCCATTCATATTTTTAATATTATATATATATATATAATATTTTTCTTCATCAAAAAAGACATTGGAAAGAAAATATAAAATACATAAATTTTGATGCAAAGAATATTTAATAGTGATGTGCGCTATCCGCATAAAACAAAATGCACCAATCGTATCAAGTAATAAAATAATGAGTAAGAATACCGTTCCACTTGAGACTAATTTTGAATATTATTCTAAAACATATACTAATGTTTAGCAAACAAGATATTGTTTGGATATGGTATAATTTAAAAGTAAACTAAATTAAAAACAAGAATTAAATCGATTGGAATATTTATCAAGGATAAAGCCTATTCATATAATGAATTCCTTTAATAAGTTAAATACTTCATGAATCAATTTACAATTAAACCAAACTCAAAAAATAAATTGGCATTTCACAACTTTTGGGTAAAAATCTTTCTCAAGTGATTAAACCACTAATTCTTAAGATAAGGAAAATGAATCTCTCATCAAACCCACTCACTTAGGTTGTGCTTTAAGTTTAAGGAACCTTTATACCAAAAAATTTTATAGATCTATTTCTAGTATCCCAATCAATTCTTAATTCCTAAGATATGATAAATTCATAAATAGCTATCTCTAATCAATTTATGAAAATAAATCTCAATCAATACGTCGACTTATCAATTGAAATGGATAGTTAAGCAATCAAAAGGATAAGACAACTTATAGAAAAGATCTAATTGTATAAAACTTAAATCAATCCATACAATACAAATTAGGGTTCATCAAAATCCGAATAGCAAAAAAAATTAATTCATACACATTGCAAATAAGAAAGAAGAATTAGGGAAGGAAGATCTCAAACTATTCATGGATGAGAAGTAATGAAAATCTTTTATCTTGAATCTCCAAATCTAGAAACAAAGGTGCAATTGATATTCTTTCTTGAATAATACCTAATAAAACTTTAAGAACTGAAAGAAAATTGACTTTTTAAAAGTTTCTCTCTAGAAAATGAAGTAAAAGGCTAAATCCCCCAAAACAAAACCTAAAAGATCCTTAAATAGTGAAGTAATAAATTTCCCACGGAGACCACACGGGAAGGTTACATGGGAGTATAAGCTCCTTGTGTGGAATATTTTAGATTTGGTCCCTTCTCGACAAGACACACAACAGTGTGAGCTTCCGTGTCAAGACATCTTACATTCACCCACTTTTCACAACCCACACGGCAAGCCACACAGCGGTGTGCTCCCTATGTTTGACAATGAAGTTTATGTCCTTTTACCAAATCCACTCCAAATTGTGACATGAGGGTATGGTTTCCTGTGTCATGCCCATGTCAAGACTAATCTTGGATAAATATGCTTTTCATTTGCCCAATTCATATAGTTTTCGACCATTCATTTTTTTGACATGTATTATCTTTAAAATGTCTAAAAAAACTGAAAAGCAAGCTTAAACAAACAAATCAAACTCAATTGAAGATAAAATCGATATAGAATAAAGCTTGATAATAAGTGTTTTTAGTACTTATGAAATAGCAATAGCTTTTATATTCAATTTCATGATTTATTTTCATGAATTAAAACATGTGTAACTAAATATTTTTTATAATTAGTTAATGCTATTATTAGTGATTAAAATTATTTATTAGAATCTATAATATTTTTGCATCAAATATATAGATTTTAATAGATTCAGTAATGGTAGTAGATACTCATTATATAGTGATGTGCGTAAAATATACACATCTAAATAGGGTTTTTAAGATCGATCTTATGGATATTTGGATGTGAATTGGTACCAACACTCACTCTATGCGTCTGTTTGTGTGCATTAGGTCTAAAAGAAGTCAAAGAATGAAAAAGGAAAGAATTGGAGCATAATTGGACGTCAAAGCTACCGAAACGAGCTAAGTACGAGCATCAGGAAGCTGAACATGGCCGTGTTGGTTTCAACACTGGCCGTGTTGGCTGGGTCAAACATGAAAGAAAAATAAACTTTTAGGGAGCACGACCACAGAGAGTAACACGGGCGTAAACACCAGCCCGTGTTGGGAACACGGCCATCAACATGGCCGTGTTAGCGGCGACAAGGGGAATTAATTAAAAAAAAAGAGAGGAAAAAAAGAGGGAGCGAGGGCGAACGTCCCAAACCCTAACTTTTCTTTCTCAAAGGGTTTTCTGAGCCGAAACCAAGGAAAAAGGAGACTTGGATCAAGGTTTCAATCGAATTCTCTTCGAGGATTGAAGATTGGGCGAGGTTCGTTGATTGGTTTTCAAATCGAGCAAGCAGAACAAGAATCGATTCAATTCGAGCAAGAGGAATTGGGGCTATTTACTCTCATCCAAGGGTGTAATCGAGTTTCTCTACCTTTTTACTCATTGTTGTAATTGAATTCTTATGGATTTTGATAATGAACATGATAAGCTAGATTGATTTAATCCATTGGGATTTCTTTACTATGTTCGCTTGATATTATATTGTTGGATTGTTTGGGTTAATTTTGTATTTTTCTTGTTTTCAGTATTAATAAGATAATGCATTATTCATGAGACATTGTGAATTGTGATGTTTAGATTGCTTTATGAGATTGAGAAGTCCATTTGGCAATTTAAATTTTGAATAGCAAGAACTGGTTAATAATCACTTAGAGATAAAGATAATTAACTAGTCGGATTAAGAATTAACAAAGCTTAATAGAGGCGGATTAAAACTTAATGCTAATTTAAGAATCAATCGTTAGGAAGAGATTCCAACTTTAGATTATTAGGTTTAGGAATTCGATTATCTCGAGAGAGAAACCGAATTCGGTTAAGAATTCATCCATAGGTAGCATAATTAGACTCACCAATCCTTTATCTTTTGTTTGGTTGCCAACTAATTTATATTCCCTTTTGGTTTGTCTTCTTGTCTTGATTATTTTATTTATCAATTACTCCTGCATCTCCCTTAGAACTTAGCTTGTAGTTAATAGTTAGTTTAGAAATTATTCATCATCCATTTTAGGTTAATATAACAAAGAACAAAGAAGTAACTCTGGGCTTTCGCTTTCCCGAGGAATACGACATTGATACTCGCCATTAGTGCTACATTGCATCGATAGGTACACTGCCTTAGATTGTAGCTAACACAGATAGCATACATCATATAGTCATAATATTATCGAAATATATTGTTAAATATATAAATTTATTAAATTTAAGTTAAATATACTTATAATATACTTCAATAATATTTTTCGTATACTCGAAATAAATTTGATATGTAATTTTCATTCTTGTTCGCTCCATTTAAATTTTGATTTTGTTTTACATTATTTCACGAAGTTTGAAAATTTATTGTTCTTTGATATATATGAGAATGCTCGTTGCATCAAAAATTACATACCTCATGTTTTTTTCTCAATGTTCATTGTGGTGAAGGATAATAGATATCGTGTCCATGTCAATATATAAAATAATATAAAAGATAATTTTAAAATTTGAACGAAAAAAATTCAGTAAGAATCATAGTATCATATACTTAGTATATATTGTCTACTGTATACCTTAAAAAATTGTTTATACTTTTATATTTTCTTAGAAAATAATTTTTATATATAATATATAATTGATATGTTCCTTTTATATACTAATATTCATATAATAAATAATATATAAAAATCTTACAAGATATATATCTAACACACATGATATAAGCATAATTTTACTAAATTTAAAGAATATATACTTATGATATACTTTTAGGATATTAAAAGATTATAAATAAAAAATAAAGAAAAATTTATTTAAGAAAAAAGGAAAAAAATAATATATTAAGTAGCCTTTATCCGTAATGAAAATAGATGTTTTGGGAGTAAAAGAAAAATTGGAAATATAATATATATGAAAATCAATTAGGTTTGAGGTGCAAAAAATCGAGTCGTTTTGTAGACAAAGACTGTGAAGTGCAACAAATTTAGTGCAAATACTAGAGGCATCATGCATCATGACGCATATATAAATAATGACACGGAATATAAATCAAATAATTAATTTTAAAATTTTCTTAATTGCGACAACTAGAATAATAGTAATGATAATAAAAATAATTAATTACCAGCATCATCATATTATGAAAATATATTCTTTTAAACAAATTGAAAATAATGGTCTAATAATCATATTAATCCAAGATCACACACGTCTGCAACTGCTTTTTTTGAATATTTATTTGTTTTTGCTTTTTGGTAAATCTTTTTTTCTTCTCTTTATATTTTTGAAAAGTAATCATTTTTTTACGGTCATTTATCAGTTGTAATTAAGCTTTAATTGTATTGAGATGTATTTTAACTTGCATTTTCTCATTTATAATTAAAAAGTTAAAATTTTTTTTCGAGTTTATTCGAATAAGTCTCAGCTTGAATAATTATTTTTAATTCTAATTTTCTATTATAAATTAATAAAAATTTAATTATCAAAATGAGAAAAAATAGAATTTAATTATAATAAAAAAATAATTTAATATTTTATTTATTAGAATAATTAATTATTAAAATTTATTAGTACTAATATTTGAATATGTTAACTAACTAATTGCAGACATGTTGATAACTAACATGAGAAATTTGAAATAAATCACCACCTTTACATATTAATATCTTCTATGAAAAATTAAAATTTCTTTAAATATTTTATGAAAATATGAAATATAATATATAAAGAAAACAAATTAGAATAAAACTGAAACTTTTAAAAATAGATTAATACATCTATAATATCATTATCTAAAATTAATAATATAAACAATTGATATATTTTATTATTAACTTTATGTTGTGGTCGATAATATATGAATTTTATAACGATAGTGATAATTAATTTTATAAATATATACATTAAATAAAAAAGATATAACAAAAATAAAAAGAATTTTGAAAGAGAAAATGATAAGTCAAAATTTAATATACATTAGTGTTAGATCAGAGCTTTAATATACTTTTATAATATAAATAATCTTTTATTTATATTTATTAATAAATAAATAAATAATTAGTATGAATTTTATAAATTATAAATTAGTTTATTTACATTACTTTTATTAGGAATATTAATTTTTAATACTATTGTACTATTTTATTAAATTAATATATTTTTACAATATAAATAAATTTTTAATTTTTAATTTTATTTCTTACTAGTTATAAAATAATTAGTATAAATTTTATAAATTATAAATTCATTCATTCATAGATGAATTTACTATAATAAATTTTTTTTTCATTATCTGAACAATAAAATTATTTATAATACTAAATTTAGAATATATATAATTTTATTTTTTAAATGATAATAAATCAAATAATTAACATTTACATAAATCATACGCCTGTGTAAATTTTCCGAAGTTTTTTTTTTCAATTGAGCCTGATAAAGAACAAATTCTTGTAAAATTATTGTAGGTTAGAACTCAGGCCCACTGTAAGCCCATAACATCATGGACTTGGTCTCTTGTATTTTATACGAAACGACACCGCTTGGCCCGCATAACCAAACCAAGGGCTTCTTCCTTTCTCTTTGGCTGTCAGCTAAGTATTGGGAGACATTATTATTCTCTCAAAAACATTTGTTTGGCAACTGAGAAAGTAAAGGAAAACAAGAGAAAAAAATGAGCGGAACAGTAAAGAAAGTTACAGATGTGGCATTCAAAGCATCAAAAAAAATTGATTGGGAAGGTATGGCTAAGCTCCTAGTCTCCGATGAAGCTCGCAAGGAATTCGCCACACTTCGCCGCACTTTCGATGAAGTTAATTCCACCCTCCAGACCAAGTTCAGCCAGGTTATTTCCACTTTCTCTCTCTTTATCATTTGAGTTGTTATTTTTGTAATTTTATCTGGGTTTTGTTTTTTACAAGACAAGATTGTGTTTGTCTTTTCTCTTTTTTTTTTTTTGGTCTCTATGCGTGTGTATGTGATTTAGGATTAGGGACATTGGATCTGATTGATTTTGTGGGGGTAGTTATGGAATGTGATTTTTGTTGCTTGATTAGTATTTGTTTCTGGGATTTGGGTTTTTTTTTTTTTCTTTTCCGGTTGTTCTTGTAATGATTGCATTTTTGTTTGTGTTATTATGCTGCATTTTGATTTGGTGAAGGTTTGTAATTTTTGTTTTGTTTGATACGAGATAAGGGTTTAATTTTATATTTGAAGTTAACTTGTTGCTAGTTGGATTGTGAAAGACTATTTTGTTTCTTTGGTCATGCGAAATGAACTAAAAAAGAAATTGAATTTCTGTGATTGGTCTTGGTCTTTTTTTCACTTGGTTGAAAGCTTAAAGAGTTTGGTGGATTCAATTTTACTCAATTTGGTGGAGGGTAATGGTTTGTTAGATTGATGAGAAAACGTAAAAGTAACTTATTTGGTATGCATAGCAGAAAATGCAAATAGTTCAAGCAATTGATTCTGCTTGGAATAGCTTTGAAGATCTCAGTGTAACATCTATTAAATTAACATAAAAAAAACATGTAGGAGTAGGACTCTTTCTCTGCAAGTGTTTTTGCATAATTGGTATGTGAAGTTATTCTATAAGACTTCAGGCCCCTGAAAGTCTTTGCACGTTATGGTAAATGCTTTCTCTAATGACTGATACTATGACTAAAATCCATGTTTAGATGATATCATACTACTATTATATGAAAATCATAAAGGTGAATTTGTATCTTCTGAAAACAGCTCTCTGAACGCTGCGGTTGTCTATGCTAGCTGTCATTGTAGTAGGTACTCTTTTATGGTTGTTGATCTTCTCTTTCTGCAGGAACCTGAACCTATAGACTGGGAATATTATAGGAAAGGAATTGGCTCTCGCTTAGTGGATATGTACAAAGAGGCTTATGATAGTAAGTTTATTTTCATTGGCAAATGTTCTGGAATGTGCTTTCTTTTACCTGAATCACTAAATATTATTTCGACTGCCTAATTCTTATTTGCCCTTATAATTTGGAATGGCTGCTCTGATCTGCCAAATGATTGGTTACTAGTGTCAATTCTATCTCTAGGAAATTAATTATTAGATTTGATTTTTGCCTGCCTCTTATCAGATAAACAATTTAAGATAGGATAAGACACGCCTCTTTCCTTGTAAGGGTTTAAATTTTAGCAATCTGTCATATGTTGAGTCGACTCAAATATGGTGCTGCATTAATACTTAAAGAATATGAAATCAATGTAAAAGCTTGCCTTTCATTTATTTTTGAGGGTCTTGAATATTATGTCAATGAAATGCTCTTGCATATGTTTTCAGTAGTATTCTTGAGTATATTCAGCTGTACAAGTGGAAGCTCAGAAACATAGTTTTGTGTTAAATCCTAGCTGCATATTTCTATCTTTGAGAGCTGTTGGCATGCATATATTTCCATATTTCTAGTATTGGCTCTAAAACTGTATTTTGAATCCGATGCTTAATTAATTGATGCACTAATGTTTTTCTTTCTTCAATGTGCATTCCCTATGCCTTATATTGTGCTCTCAGTGCTTGTTTAGAGTTGATAATTCAGTGAATACCTCAGGATTCCCATTTCCTTGCCTCTCAAACGTTAAGAGAAATGTTTTTGGCTCTCAGAAACATTTTAGTTTGAAGCATTCCGATTGCAATTTTTAACTATTTGTGTAAATGAGACAAAATTTACCAAAAAATTAAATAAGGGAAGACCATAGGTGTTTAAGTTTCTGTAAAATTTTGTTCCTAATCATAGATCAACTTTTTCTTTTAATAGTTTCTGCGGGATGATTTCAAGCACTTATTTGCCTACTAAGGCTTCACACCTACAACATAGCGTGCAATTACTTTTTGTAGAAGCTTCTAAAGTTTTTCTTTGATCAAAAAGTAGACTGAAAGGCACTGCCAATCGGGCTTCAAGTCCAGTTTCTTCTTAGTTTTTAACCAATCAATTTGAAGTCTTACTGGCCTAGTGAGCTTTTGTTTATGATCCATATTCAAATAGTTTTATTTGCCCATTAACGTTACTCATGTCACTCCTGTATTCTGCAATGTCTCGAGTCCTTTTTATCGGTCTGATTGTTTGTTCTTTTGTCAATTTATGAGGATGTCAATTGTTTTGGTTCAGTGGTTCATGCACCAGCATCATAGCCTTGTTCCCTTTACTTTATGTTACATGCCGTTGTTCAATGAATTGATAGTCTCAGCACTACTTATAAGATGCCAACTTTTGTACCAGTTATTAGGTACCCGTTTTCTTGCTTGATATGAAGAATCCATTGCACAAGCAGGTCCATAGAGACAGTACTTGATGTCTATCTTTATTGAGTTCATGAAGACCCATTTTGGTAGTCCTAGAGAGTGTGCCGCACCTATTTTTTGTTTACTTGAGTTTGGCTGGCATTCTGTTAATTCCACCATTTTGGCCAAACAAGGGTTACCTTTGTACTTCCATCTTTGTGTACATACTACATGGGATCATAGCTTTGCTTTTGAGGATCTTTATCCTGCTATGGTATTCTGCATTTTTAGCTTTTCAAAACATGACCTGTGCATGGTATGACTTAATAAATTTATGGCGTGATGTTTTTCATTCCTTATAATATCAAGTGACTAATTAGTGCATTTTCTTTGTGAGAAACATATAAAACTTATATGTGCCCGTGCTTCTATTTTCTCTTGCAGGCGTAGAGATCCCCAAGTTCGTGGACACAGTTACCCCTCAATACAAGCCTAAATTTGATGCATTGGTGAGAACCAACTCTCAAGTTCTAATTGCCATATACCATTTAGAATCTTTCTCCTTCTCATTATATATATTTTTCATATGGGTTCTAGTTGGTGGAATTGAAAGAAGCAGAGGAGAAATCTCTGAAGGAGTCGGAGCGTTTGGAGAAAGAAATTGCAGACGTTCAAGAGTTGAAGGTAAATAAAAAAGAATGCTCAATTTTTCTTTTTCTCCATTAATCTTATCCGGCCTTTGATTTTAACATCTGGTATTCTATCTGAACAGAAAAAGCTGAGCACCATGACTGCTGAGGAGTACTTTGCAAAGCATCCTGAGCTCAAGAAGAAGTTTGATGATGAGATCAGAAATGACTACTGGGGCTATTGACCATAATAGTTGTTTATGGCACTTGACCAAATTTCTGCCCAGAATTATGAACTCAAACGTGTTCCTGTTCTTTTGCAATAATAATTGCCAAGCAATTGTTTCATGGTAATTTGGGTGCTCTCGGATTGTAGAATTTGAGCTTCTCTGTCAAATGCTAGATTTCCGTCTCACAAGAATGGTTAAATTTACAAGATAATGCTTTTTGTTCAAGCAACATAAATAATCAATCTTTTTTACCTCCCATTGTTTTTGTTTCCCTTGGCTTGTGCCGAGTTTATACGGTGAGATGTTTACATGCAGACTATCAACCAGATTGATTTGGACTTATTCAGCAATGTGTTGTATACTTTGTGGTTAAAAAAAGAAAAAGTTCAAGTACAAAAGAGAGAATCTAGATTTAAGCTTATGTGCAGGAACTTGTTTATAAAACAAGTTGAGTTGAACTAGAAATATTCATATTAAAGATCATGTGTCTGACCGAATCCAACTGGAGCAAATAATTTCTTAAATTTTCGTTATAAATAAAAATATTCTTGGGCCATATTTGGAATAACATAATGGAATATAATTTAATCATTTAATGTAATGTACATTATATTGTAATATAATATAATGTAATTCATTACCATGTTTGTTCATAAAAAAATTATAGCAAAAAAATATATGTAATGTAATGTAATTATAATTATAATTATAATTATAATTATAATATTTCATTTATTTTATAATCGTTGGTGTAGAAATAAAATGTTAATAAATTATTTAAAAATAATATTACAACTTATCATTTTTTTGAAATATTGTCGGTCACTAGAATAATGATCGTCAGTCACTGAAATTTGATTACCAATGGAATCTGGTTATTGTTTACTGAAATTTGATTACCAATTGGAATCTGCTTATTGTTTACTGAAATTTAATTGTCGGATACTAAAAGTTAATCATCGGCCGTTAGAATCCGATAACAGATCGTTGGATAATGATGTTGAGTAGTGATTGAAGGTGCTTAAATTTTATTAATAAAAATATATTATAATTAATTATAATTATATAAATTTTATATATATTGAACATTATATCATACTGAGAATAATTGATTACATCATGTATTTATCATTACATTACATCAAAAAATAAATTAATTACCAAATAAAGTAACAAAGCATGTAATGTAATGGTAATTACATTATCCCTTTCTGATTTCCCAACTAAAGTAAAAAATGTATTTTCAAGTCAAGATGTCGATTCGTTTTCCGCCCCAAATGAGATGGGGAATTTGTAACCCCTTTTTTTTTTTACTTTTTGGCCCTTCATCTTTCTGAATCGAGGCCCAGCCTAGCTCGCATCGTTCCAACAACCGGCCTCTTCATTTCAATAATCATGATGAAGAATCCAATAGCTTTTCTTAAGACCCACAATCATCTATCTTTGATAAAGATTTGAAACCGGAGCCTCCGAACAAGGCAAACAAACGGCAGCACCTGGGTAAGATAAGAGCACGACTACTAGGGCACAATCCAAAGCAAGGTAGCCAGAGGTTCAATTGCAATGCCTCTTGAGGAAGGCGTCGTCGAGAAGGTGGGCGATAATATCCCTTCCCCTGAATATGGCGGGAGTAAAAAGACACCTCTACGCTCATCAGTAACCTGGGATGAAACCACAAGGTTACCCGAATCAACCGCATCTAAGGGCCATTTATCCTATTTCTTGCTGGGATTGCCTCCGTATCAGATCACTCAGCTACCAAACCGCTATGTTATAAAGGGCCCTCCTTTGTTACCGATCGAGCCTAAAGGGTGGTCCGGTAGGAGAGGGAGGGTTCGTCTTGAACTTCTTGCCAAACTTGAGAGAGGGATCCAGAATCTGAGAAAGCGACTAGAAAGGAAGCAATTAGGTTAGACTGCTGATCTTCTAAAGTAGTTTTACCTAGGAAAACAGACTGTAATCGGCATCGAGAATAAACATGTTATGCCGGGTGATTGGCTCTGCTAGTTGGCTTTGCTATCAAGGCATAGCATTCTATGGACTCTTCTACCACATCCAGAAATGGTATGCCAACACATTTTCTCCGCCAACCAAAGTTTTCTGATGGCAATAACCGCGTTTGCCATTAAAAGCTGCCCCCTACTTGCTCATTCGCAATTACTACCATAATAAAGTCCCCCTATCTCTGAGGAGGCTTATGCATTCCACAACTTTCTTATGGGGTCTCGAAGACTGAATTTAGCTGTCAACCCTAGTCAGCAAGCTGAAAAAGCCCTTCATATAGGGTTTAAAGGTAGAAATGGAAAATATACCTCTTAAGGGGAAGAAGATGATCATCTAGCTATAGCTCTTATTATATTAGTTGCTTTTTAGTCTTCACATGAGACTGTTAGAGTGATTCAGTCGATACAAAGGTGCGCTTGAAGTGGGGGGTGTACTGTCCTTATTCGGCTGGGCCCTTCTCCATATGTCGGGGCATATGTGTCCTCTTGCTACCCATATGCGAGGCTGGAGGGGGAGACCCCATATTATACCAGCATCTGAATACGCATTGCGCTCTATGCTTTCCCAGCAAGGCCAAGGTAACGGGAGGAGAGGTAAAAAGAAGCAAGGCCAAAACAGAAATCGAGCACCCCTTTCAAATTCAAGCCCTTTAAAACATGTCAAGTCCATCTCCACCTAATTTAATTGATATCCCTTCTTAAATTTCTCCAGTGCCCATACTTTCTTACTTTATGAAATAAGAAGAAAAACAAGATGAGATTCTCAGCAAGTGGAGTACTCACGCACAGAATGAGATTATCAGATCCAGTGGAGTCAAGTTCCTTAGGCTCCAAAAGACAAGCTTAAAAGCAGTAGAAGGATGCCACCACCGGGAAAACCTTCTGCTAAGCTATGATTCTGACTCAAAGATCAGCTTTCGTTGCAATTCAGGTCTCGTTACGAGAGTAAGAATCTATGTTCACAAGGATATCTTTCAAAAGAATTAGCTATATAATGAATGACAAAATAGAAGATCTACGTGACCCGATTTTCTTGTTCAAAAGAAGATCTCTCTTCTTTTTCATTCTCAACAGGAATGAATCAACAAAAATGCCCTTCCATATAGATCGTCGTGATCTTCATGAATCGGCATCGATTGAAGATCTTATTTATAGCTTCCTATAGCATCCGAGTCTGGGTATATTAGGTCAATCAAGCTTCGCACGTAAAACCGTATTATCAGCATCAAGACCGACTCGTCGAAAACAGTCTAACAATAAGGAAATTGTCTCTTTGCTTAAGCACGAGATTCGACAGTTGTGATTCCACTTTCATGTCTTAGATTGAGCTTTATCACTCTTTCTATGCCTCTTCCTTGGAGGACCTTCCCACAACACACGCGTGGCGCTAAGGTTCCAGTGGCAACTCAAGCTAGGATTTGAAGCTAGGATGAGCGGATCTACTGTGCCCGGTTCTTTCCTATTATTTTCTTATGCTTAAAGAATTTCTTGTGCTTAGAACTAGAACTAGAACGTAGGGCATGGTAATGGCGCATGTGTGATATTCTATTAATCCAGTTTAGTTTAGTAAAGCACTAAAAAAGGAACGTAGTCTTTCTTATTCCCATGTTCGATCTCTTCCATCTCTGCCTCACTCCTTGTCACCTATATTGAAGAACCTGTAGAGAATGAAGAGGGGCCAAGGATCTTCCTCTCAACAGTGCTTCTCGAGGCTCCACTCTCCTAACAAGGAAAAATACAACCTTGCTAAAGCAGATCAGGAAAAAAACCTGATTTCGGGCGTGAGCCATAGCACAAGGACTCTCAGTTGGTCAGAGAAATGAAAGAGTTAACAGTTTTCGCTAGTGAAGCTTTAAGAAATAGGGCAAGTGGTCGTAGGCTAAAAAAATACTATCTATAAATTTGCTTCATTTTCCAGGGAATTTTAGCATAGATCAGATTTCCTTTCTTACGAGACATCGAAATGTGACATTTGAGCGTTTTCTCGGGAATTTTTTATGAAAGTCAATTTCCTTTCCTAAGTAAGAGTTCAATCGTGCCATTGTTTCATTTTCCCCGTATTTTTTGTTGAAAAAGCAAGAGGTTATCAGAAATAAGGGTCGAAGTTTAGACTACTCACAGTAGTTTTACCTATAGAAAAGATCATGAAAGAGGCGATTATAATGGTACTCGAATCCATTTACGATTTTGAGTTTCCGGACACATTGCACTTCCGATCGGGTCGAGGCTGCCACTCGCACAGCTCTTCTTCTCTTCTCTTGTCACGACCCGATCTATGGGCCCGTGACCGACACTAGGGAATGGGTAGGCGTAAGGCCACTAAATCCCGTAGTAAGCCTGACCAATCACTAACTTTATCAAATCTCAATTTAATAGTATTGATCCATAATCAACTTTAACCATTAGGTTCTACATATTTAGAATGTGGACTGCTAGCATGAATAGGCAAGACCAAAATTTACATGAAATTTCAAAATGATAAATCTGAAATTTCTACTGCAGAGATTCTAGAATTATAAAAGTCAACATACCAATAATATATCAATTACATTAACCCGAAGATGAAGGAATCGGGCTGCTAGATGAAAACTGCAGAAAAACTAACCACACCTGAAAAACAGTTAAATTGAGACTATCAGTCTCGGGAGTGAATTAAAATCATATATCCAAAAATAATTACAAACACTTCAATAAGACATTTGTTTAATTTAAAATAAACATTAAATCATGCAAAAATTTACATGTCACGCTATGATTAAATAAAAATAAATTTCACATACTACGGGACGGAGTACTTCAATAGAACTCTAATCCCCATTGCTAAACAGTCTCAGCCTTTCGGCTCTCTTGTTTTCAACTGGACTGGCACCTAGAGAGGGAAACTCGACCAGGGTCCTTAAATCCAATCTGGTCACTTAACTTTCCAACTAAGCCTACACTTAGAGAAAAATGCTCGACTAGGGACCTTTACTCCGGCAACTCACTCTACTCAACCCAGAGAGTTAAACTCGACCAGGGCAAACCCTAAACCATTCTCCTATTACCTGACTCAAAATTCATACCGGTGCACACGCGGTCTTGATGCAATTCATCAGGTGGCATGTTCTACTGCCGTCTCATCCCGAGTCAACATGCAATCACAATAGCCATAATGCAGAAATGAAACATATATAAATAGTAAATAAATGAATAATTAAAATATTAATCACCGGATCAGAGATATTACGTAAAAATCTTAGCATGATACACGTAAGTAGATATATGACTTTAACTCATATTTCTGATGATCTCCTAGCTCTGCCCCGATGCCTCGAGTGTAGCAAGCTGAACTGACGGATTTATCTAATCACGAGAATAATTTAATCCGAAAAAGTAAAACATTTGAAAATTAAACCTAGGCTTAGACTCCTAGGACTAACTGTCTAAAATTTTTTAACTCGGGTAAATTCTACCGAAAATCTGGCAGAGCCTCCCATAAATTACGGACATTTACCCCTCGTATAATGGGTTCAGGACCTGCCAGAACACACTTCAAATATACAACGATAAATTAATGGGATTCGGGTCACCAAAACTATATTAATTCTCTCGACTCCGCAACACAACACAATCACGACTATTGGCAAACAGTCCGACAAATTATTTATTTTAAATAATAAACATCACATAACTTTTCTAAGATTCAACACAACAATTAAACACATAAATTTTATCAATGAATTCTAAAATCAACGGGCCAGAGAATTACTGAGACGCTTGATTGCTCGGTCGACTCGCCTCCAGCCGCCGAAGTCCTATCGACGATCCGAACGCACTAATGGACTCGAAACAATGCGTTAATGATGATCCTAATTTATGATCTTCCGATCCAACCCCCAATCATCCGAAGAGATTTGCAGACGATCTCGGTCATCGATTTTCAAACGGAGTCTGATCGCTACAAAACCGATGCCATTGGAAAGCTTGAGCTAAGGAGAGTCCGGATGTATCCTCTGATTGGCCAACCTTCACCGAAGCTCGCCGAAAAAGCCAAAAACTCTGGCTGCCCCCTATTTTCTCTCTCCACCACAACTACCAACTCCGGCCACCAAATGCGGCACCACTACCGCCAAAACGAAGCGCAGGCCGAGGGGAGTCGATCGCCACCCGACTCGGTGGCCAAAGCCGTCAGAAACGCCACGCACGGCGTTAACAACCGGCGCCTCCTCTTTTCTCTTTATTTTTCTTCGCACTGTCGCCGCCGCCTACTGGAGCTGCTGCCGCCAGCGCTGGCTCTTCCTCCAGCTATCGCCATCACGCCTCGAGCTTGACGGACGATAGCTCCTCCTCTCTCCCTCTTCCTTCTTCCTCGATGCCCTCTTCTTCTTCTAATGCGGCACCACTACCGCCAAAACAAAGCACAGGCCGAGGGGAGTCGATCGCCACCCGACTCGGTGGCCAAAGCCGTTAGAAACGCCACGCACGGCGTTGACAACCGGCGCCTCCTCTTTTCTCTTTTTTTTTTCTTCGCACTATCGCCGGGCCGCTTCCTCCAGCTATCGCCATCACGCCTCGAGCTCGACGGACGATAGCTCATCCTCTCTCCCTCTTCCTTCTTCCTCGACGCCCTCTTCTTCTTCTTTTTCTTTCCTTTTCTTTTATGTCTTCTCTATATCAATTTTTGGTCCCCGAACTTTTCTTCTTTACCATTTAGTCCCTCAACTTTTTTAATTACTAACAATTTCGCCGTGTAAAATTTCTGATTAATCCTTAAACTTTTTGTTAGCTTTTCAATTAAGCCCCTAACTATTTAATTTGGGCCAAATTATAATTATTAAAAATATATAATTACTTATTTACCCTTGCTTTTAAATGTAAAATTACCAAAATACCCTTACCGACATATTTAATTACAAAAATATCAAACATATAAATTTTCATTAAAACCTCATATTAATAAAATTATATTTTAAATCCAGATAAATTTTCAATTTAATCCTAACACAATTAATTTAATTAATCAGTTTGCTAAATATTTTTCAATTAAAATTAACATCATTAGCTAATTAAAATGACATTTCCTCAATAATTATTTATAAAATACTCTTTACTACTTCTTTCATAACTTTCAAATATATAAATTAATTTATACATTCATATTGTGGAAAATTGAATTACCCAAATTATAATCCATTTTCCAAAAAATTTACTTTAACTAATTTCTTAAAAATCAAACAAATTAGATATATAAAATAACTCTCTCATATTATCTAGCATTAAAATTCTATTTAAATCATTCCAATTAAATCAAATAAAAATTAAGTAAAATAAATTTAAATAAAAACTCATTTATTAGCTATTACTAATAATATTATTATTAAAAAAAAATCTCAGGTACTACATCTCCTTTCTCTCATTTTTTCTTTCTCTAGAATTTATAAAAAATATCTCAATTCTAATAATACCAGTCTTGCCATTGCTTATTCGGTATTCTAGGAGCTTTCTACTGCACATCGAGACAATAGGCCTATTCAGGAGTTTTACACAATAATGAGGCACCAAAACGTATCTATACCACTGTCAGTTATATTGAGTCCTTAGCCAAAGACGAATACCGGCTGTAGCCAGCCTCTTTAAACCTCAAAGAGACCTGAAGGGAAGAACATCTAATGTTTCGATACAATCCATTCTTGAGGTCAAACAAAAAAGGATATGTCAGTGACCTAGCACGATAAAGCACTCTCTGAGGGCATGGAATGTCTAATTTTCGGTCAGAATCTCAATAGTAATGTCTCTCTTAGATTCTCCGGTCGAAATATGGTTCTCGCCTGATTTACATAAGTGTATTCTGGGCTTGCGAGAGAGCTTTGACTACTGCCTTTTTAGTTTCAAGAGAAAGATGTAGGAAGTCGTACATCGAAATTCTGGCAGGAATAGTGGCTAATTGAGTCACTAGGACATAGTCGAACGGTTCGTTTAGACTAGGTTTGAAAAAGGTGGTCCGGAAGCTTCCTCTCCCCCAACAAGCAAGACAAGATCCACTTCTCTTAGTAATGGATTTTCTTGAATTCTTTCTTAGCCTTAGATGTCTTTTCATAGATTTTTTTCATTTCCGACAGACTCCATGCATGCGTTTTTTTTCTTCTCCTCTTTCTCATTTGTGATATAGGAAGAGATAAACTTCATTGTCTATAGGGATCGAAATCTCGTGCCAAATGAGAGATCTTTTTGGTTGGATCTGTGTAATCTAACAAAGGTGGAAAACCCAAACTGAAAGGGGCAGCCTGTAGTGCCCTAGCGAGGCTCCTCAGATAAAGATGTTAGGATCGGCCGGCTCATCCTCGGAATCCGAAAAGAAAACAGAGATAGAACGGATTATTTCAGTGACATATCTAATCAGACTGAATAGGATTTGAAGAGCTATCACAATCATTCAATCAATTTCAGCAGGTAGGAAAGGCGCGAAACTATATCAGTTCCTGTTCCAGTATCAACAAATGAGGCTAACGGTTTGACAGTGATAAGGGGATGGTCAAGTACGGGTTATTCCATTAAAGCTTGTTCGATTCCTTCTTTCAGTCTCCCAGAAGCTTCACTTCCGGTAGCTTGCTGACTCTCTTAGTTAGAAGAAGGCTCTTTATTGAATTTTTTAAATCTGGATAAAGTCTCGCTCAGTTCAGTAAAGAGAGTTGTAGATTCGTAAGATTATGATAGAGTCCCCTCGACTTTCTATTATATTAGTAAAGCACTATAGCGCTACAACTAGCATAGCAGCCTGCGAAAAAAGCTCTAGAGCCCAGTTGGAGCAAGGGATTGAGCGCATCTTTCCTCTTTATATTAGTAAGGTTGTCAAAAGGATTTCCTTGAGTTTGATTGCAAGGGCGCTAATGCGACCTTCCTTCAGCTGACTGAAACGCACTTCACCTTAAGATTAAGAGAGAGACTTTATCTTAATTTCTTTAAATTAATCACTTCAACAGTCTTTGATGGTTATACGGGTAACCAAAGTACGAACAAAATGGATGTTTGTTGTCCCAACCATTCTTCTTAGTCCCGATCCGAATAAGGAAATGGGAAAATTTCTAATGGAGGCGACCAACGGAAGCTCGACTAGTTGGAGAGGAGCGAAAAGCCCAGCCCCCTAACCTAATACGACACCGAGTTTGGACCATAGGGTACCGTAGCATGGGGGACGCCTGATCCTTTTACTGCCGCAAGGCTAGTTAATCGTACGCAGCAGGTTCGATGTCTATCTTCAAATCACAAAAATGGAAAGAAGAGCGATTTTTCCAGCTAATCGAGTTCCTTTACTAGAGAGTGAATATTACACTCACTCTATGAAAATAGAAGCGAAACCTTTCAAAAAAGAGAAAATGCAATGCAAACTCTTGCGCGTCCGAAAAGGAAGATGAATATTGACTGTAGCTAGCCTCTTTAAGCCCCAAAGAGACCTTAATGGAAGAACATCCAATTGATTTTAACACAGGCAGCCACGCTGAATCGAGTGGACCGAATCATTTTCAACAAGCAGGGCGATCAGTGGGATCTCATTTTCTTTGTCCCTTCCTAGCCCAACACCGCTTCCTGGACGAATCAGAGAGCTTCTACATGAGTTTTTTGACATCACGCCGAAGGAGTTGCCGAACGGATTACCTCCTATTAAGAACATCCAACACCAAATTTACCTAATCCCTAATTTCATGCTACCTAACCGGGACGAGGGTCTTTCATTAAAAAAGGGGAAAGGGTGGGGTTTTATTCTGGGGGGCGCTTGCACTTTAGAAAGGAGAGAATTTCAGAAAGTTACTCTCTCTAACCTTTTCTAACTATCCTTAGAAGTAGGGCGAGAGAACTTTATTCCTTCGTTCATACGTATTTCATACATTCCATATCTATGGAGTTATATAAAATTTTATGTGATCCTATAAACAGAATATAAATTCCATCATTGCTAGATCAATCCATATAATTTGAATGAAGAATGATCCAATACAATAATGGAATTTTTTTAATAAACGGGAAATTCAAAATGCTCGGGGATGGAAATGAGTGTCAAGTACGTTACCAGTCGGTTCGTCGTCAAAATAATGAAACTTGAAAAACATTTTTGATCAATAGGAAGGCTAGGAATCTATTGACAAATTTCATGCCACGACGATCTATATGGAAGGACAGTTTTGTTGATGCATTCCTTTCCAAGCGAAGATTCAAACCATGACACAGACTTCCAGAATGGCACGGTCTCTAGGATGAAGGGAGGAAAGGATAATAGGGATAGTTCGTTCCCCTGCAAATGATACCCGGACGGAGATTAATACGCATATGGAGATTCATGATGGTTCAGATTTGAGCAGCTAAACGACGATGTTGAATCTTGTCGTGATCTTCCTAAAGTTAGGGTTTTGCAAGGCCGTCAGACGAGATTTCAAACTAGCAATTCAGGATTGAAGGTTTTTACCTTTGAGAGAAAAATCCCTATTGTGAAGGACCGAAAGACGGCTCTTTCGGATGCGGAAATCCCGCGATAGCTTAAGACAAGTCTCGACGTTTTATTTTTATCATTCACCAAAGTCTTTCATAGCAAAATATTTGACAACTTGGACATAACCATTTTATTTTGGGCTTTGCTTTAACCGAAGAGCACTTTACGTTCTGACACTTTTGAATTGCGAGGTACCATTACGAGCTCAATATATTCGAGTGTTATTCCGTGAAATAATACTTTTGCTAACTTTTGCTACTTTTGATTGTAGTTTAGGTAAACCGAAAAGTAATAATATTATAAATTTAAAATCAAATTAACAAATTTATATATGAATGAGCTCCTGAAAGTCAAAATATACAATATCAAGATCATGAAAGACAAAACTTAATGCTATCAAATTGGCTAGTCAAAACTCAAGTTAAAGAAAATAAGAAATAACTATGTTATGTACACTATGCAGAAGGATTCAGATTAACAGAAGAACAAAATTTACTGCACATCAAATGTACAAAAATGAAGCAGGACAAAATTAAGCCAGATGAAAGAAAAAGAAAATTGAGCAGCCATCACTAACAGACCATGAAATTCTGAAACAAGCTGTGGCTGAAAAATACAGTATTTAGACAAAAAGAAAAAAGACTTGTCGGCAGATGATATCTGATGCATATGCTGCTGAAATCTCAGGAAAAAAAAAAGCATAAAATTTTCCAGCGGCATTAACAAAACAAAAAACCTAGAGGCTCCGGTGGATAATGTATTAAGTTCCGCAAAGTCTATCCAGAACTAGTCAACTTTTTCTGAGACGGCTGATCACTTGTAGATTCCTCGTGTTTGTCCATTGCCTTCCTTGCTAGCTCATAACCAGCAAAGTTCATAGCACCTAATGGAGCAATCCAGAAAAACCTAGGTACTGCTCCTTTAAATAGGCCAAGGGGACCCTCGTGGCGAAGTATAGAGAAAGCCACCATTGACATGGGTAACGATCTTCCCTGTGCAGTCATCATTCTTGTTTTCATCACATCAAAAGGGGTAGTGACAACAGCAGCTAGCCCTCCAGATAAGGCCCCAACAAAAATTGTTTCCCACGGTTCTAGCTCCCGTCTCAATAGTTGCTGAGCAAACTAAAAGAAGCAGAATACCAGTTCAGAATATAACTGAATAAAATGGTTATAGAACATGACAAAAAGATAATCAAGAAATTTGATGTCTTAATATAGAACACGAGTCTCAGCTTGTCCTCATGCACAAAAATGATAAAAAAAATTAAATAGATTCAATGTTGCTGAGAGTCAAGAAACTATCCCGTTATGCTTTTTTCAACAAATTGCACTAGCCATGTGGAAAGGCATATTGCAATTACAAATTTGAACATTAATGCTCAAAAATATCCTTACCTTTTTGGACTCAGCATATAGGCCCATGCCAGCGACATAAAAGGGAACCTCACGGCATAGTGTGGCGCCTGTCCCACGAAAAAACCCCTTCAGACCATCTTGTTGCCATGTACCAATAATAGCCTGCCCTACATTGTCAAAAAGGCCTGCCTGCAAGCGCTGCTTCAACACCTCACAAGGGATCCGGACTGCTGTCCCCAAGAATGTGCTGCAGAATGATGATATAGATTGAACCTGCAAATAAGAAAATGAATTTTTAACTCCGTTTTAGAAAAATGAATTTTTAACTTGTCATCCCTTGAGAACTAATATGTGTAGATATAGGAGGCTCTAGTAGAATTAATAAATGTCAACAAGCAAGCATACAGAAGCACATTTACAAATATCAAAGAGCATCCAAGAGAGAAGAAAAATGGGAGGAGAGAACTTAACACATCATCAATATTATTTTTTTTAAAATAACTAGTTAAAGTAGATGCTGCCATGCAGCAGTAACAGAGCTTCCCTCCTAAATGTACAATGACTCCTTACCATTATGATGTGAAATTTAATAAGAAGGTTTGAGCACTGTTGGTAAAGGGGAAGAAAGACTGACAGAAAGAGCAGCTATGTAAATGGTTTGGATGGTGGCAGTAGAAACAATAAAAAGTAAGGATGAGAAAGCATATGCTTAATCCAACATAACTTAATGCTATTTGAACTATCAAAGAGAAAACTTGGTGCTCTTAATTCTCATTGAGATTTTATTTGCATCATCAAACATCATTTGACAAACCAAGAAAGAATTATAATTTACAAACGTATTGCATGAGAATTTAACAAACTTGACATTGTAGCCCCTACCTGCAATTCTGGGAGTGTTGGAGCAACATTTATTAGAAGAAGTTTGCTAGCTTCAAATATGCCAGTTCGCAGGCCATGGCTGCAGTGTCCATAAAGAATATGTCAGCTGAAGAGAAAGGCGGTTGCCCTTCAAAGATAAGGAAAGGAATAATAAGTACCTTGAAAACTGTCCAAGAATGGCAGGGATTGAACCCCTGTATAATCCCTTAACTCCAATTTCTGGAAGCTTTGAAATGATCTCTGGGAACGTAAGCGTTGATGCTTGCACCCGAGTCTATGAGTTCAAAACAAACAGACCACGAAAGTGATCATGAATACCAGGAACAAAAAGGAGAAAGGAAAAAGGGAAAAAGACAAAGACCAGAAAATAAAATGAAGACTGCAGAAACTTTCACCACACACTTGAGAGATGTGCACAGCACAGTTATTAAATATGTATTTAAATATGCATACAGCATATCAATCTGTAAGCAATAATTGATTAGAAACATCCAGAAATTCATATACCACAGGAAAACTACAAAGAAGATTCAGAATGTCCATCATGGTCTTTTGGCCATGCCACTATCCAAATAATTTCACTAGCTCTGCTGCTAAAGCCAAAGAAAAGCTATGGTGGGATAACCTAAGCACAGATTTCAGTTAACTGGCTGCTAGTGGCAGTTCCAATTTGCACCCAGATAATTTCACCCACGCATTTTGCTTTTTTGTTATCTAAGGGGCATATCTCATGCAAAAATAGCAATACAGGACTAAATAATTATCATGGAGAAGAGCTTACCTTTATTGTGTCAACGGGATGCATTAGAGAACAGGAGAGTGCACATGATAGGCCTCCAGCTAATGCAGATCTTAGAACGCTTCCAGCAGGTATCTCCACCGGCGGTGCAACAGCAACAACAGTTGCAGCTTCAAACCATATGCTCCTGCATGTATACAAAGAAGCCAACATCGGTAACATGTAATCCAGTGACTACAATAACCTAGATAGGATTTAAGGGGGAAGAAAGAAAAATTTTGGAGGGTTGGCAGGAGGGCAGGGAGCACCAAATAACAATCATTATAGAACAGTCAATATTTGTCTCTTTTGCAATCTCCTTACACAATTTTCATACTTGATAAACGATGTATTGTTGACCCAGAAGTAGGGTAACAGTTTCCATCTCCTTAACATGTACTGAGCAAACATTAGAAATAATTTGATTGACTGAATCAGATAAAACTTCTTGAATACATAAGTTAAACCATATAATTCAGTACCTCTTCACCGCTGAAATAAAAGGCAAACTGACTACAAATTGTGAAAATGGGCTTGCGACAAATTTCTGTAATATCTCCTTCAAGGATATCTCACCTAGGATCATCTTGAAGTCGATCAGAAGGCAGCAGAAGCATAAAATTCCGGAAATGACCGTAAGAAATAGACTCTTCCGTGTCAGCATTCAGAAATCGCATCATAGCCATAGCATTGTCTTCATTTGCTGGAAGTCCAGCATTTTTTAGTGACGCCAATATTTCACTCTTTTTCAGAGTCCCAGACTTGCTCAAACAGAGGGATGTATAAGCACGAAGAATGGTTGATTCTTTCTGTTCCATCAAGGACAGAAACTGCTTCCACCCAAATGATTTTGAAAATAAGTGACTTCTAGTACGTTGCATGAATTCCCGAGCATATCTTGATGGCAACTTCCTTTTTCTCATTGCAATTTCAAGATCTTCCAAAGTTACTTGACCATCACCATCTCTGTCCAGTTCCTCAAAGAACCTCCTTCCTGTCAGAATGCATCAACTAAACTGTGAAGGAAAATCTCAGATGAGTGCATAAATAAAAGAATGTGCAATAACAAATCCAATGGGAAAAATCTCTGATGGCAGCCGTCCTTTCTTTTCAGTGTGTCCTTTCCTTTTGTAGCCTCTTGATGGAGGGTTAATAATGGATAATTTAGAAACGATGGCAGACATCAAGCAAAGTCATATGAACAATCAAAGAGAGCACTAGTTTTGTATAATTCCTATGTACATCACCATGTCATAAGCAAACTTAGATATTCCACCATGTCATAAGCAAACTTAGATATGCTTTTTATTGCTCTCAACAAGTGACTCAAATTTGCACGAAGACTATCATTGATACCCTCCACAAGTAATTCAAATTTGCTTTAAGTTGCAGGAACATGTCAACATGCTGAATGCTTAAAACTAACAAAAACTGCATGAATTACAAATGGCCTCATCAACCGTTCCTTCTTCCACATCACTGGTGATTAAAATATAAGGTGATATGTGTCCTAAAATGAAAAATTACAAATTGCGGAATCATATAATGGTCTCAGAAACCGTATTTCATGTCAGTACCATGACAATAACACTAATATAATCAATTTTTGGTCTTAATGAGACCTAGTTCACCAGAAAATCAACAAAACTATATATCTTCGTCAATTTAATAAAATAGTAACTAATTATTCTCTAAAGCAGCAGTCTAAAATTAAAGAATTCAATGCTTTGTATCAGGTTCAATAGAGCATATTAGAACACAGGTATTCTGACAAACAATTTCGTATTTCTTCAGAAATGATGGACAATGGCTAACTACAATTAGCAATGCAGCATTCTTCAATCATAGATGAGAATAAGGTTCATAGCAATTAAAGTTGTCTAGAATAAAAAGGCTCAAGATGGTTAGCAATGAAGCACTCTTCAAGCACAGGCACACAAGGTTCAAGCAGCTCATATTGTCCAGACGTTACAATCAAATATATACCATATATTCTCCAATAGCAAAAAAGAAAAGAAGAAGAAGAAGAATACACTCATCATTTTTCATTTACATAAACTTTTCTAGAAAAAGGTATGAAAGCAGCAGTGAATTTATAACTTAGGTACACAAGAAACCATACCTTCCGATTCTGTGTATCTAAAGAAATCCTGTACAGAGATCAGCTTCTTCTTGTCAGGATAGTCTTTGGAAGATCGCCCCAGCTGTGGCACAAGCTCAATTAGCTCCGACAGTGAAACAGTAGATAAAGTAGATCTCAAACGCTCTACATTTGATAGGGGAATACTTAGTAATCCACTTGCCAGCTTCTGTGCTGAACTACCTCCTGTTTCCTCCCCACATCCAGCACTGATACCATCATCACCCTCTTCATTGACTGAAGAAGATACACCAACTATACTTGATGGTACACCTCCTACTCTAGCAAACTTCAAATTTCCCAAAAATCCATTTACGTCCACCTTACGACTTTCCCAAATACTCATGACTGTCCTCAAATGATCAAAATGGGAAGACGCTGGGGGCGGAGTTGAACATTCATAGTCATAATCTTTGCAATCCATTTGCTGCAAATTCTGATCAAGTTTCTGTAGATTATGTGCCAATTGATCAAAAATAAAACCTATAAAACACTCAAGTGATACATGTTTCCCTTCTTGATCATTCCCACTGTCATCTTGAACTGCTTTAACTTGACCCTGCAAATCTTTTTGCTTGAATTCAGGCGAAACCTTTGCTTTTGAGACCTGTTTGCACAAATGCAAACGATCTTTATTGTCTTCACCTACCTTCTGAAATCGCTTCTTGCTCGTTTTGAAAGGGCTAGGAAATGCCTGAGCAAAGCTGCTAACTAACAAGGACCAAGTCACTGCAAACTGCAAACAATTCGTGCAAGAACCATCTTCATTCCCCATTTCCCTGTCTTTCAACCCATTCTTTGCCACCTCAACCCTATTTCCATTATTCTTACTACACCCATTTTCCAAGTTCAATGAAAACATGCCTAAGAACGTTTTAATTGGAACCTTAATGGATAAACCTTTCTTTCTCTCTTCAACCGCCACTGATTTCCGATTATTGCCATTAAAATTCCTCTTTTTTAAAGCACAGATCTGAACCTTCGAAGTATTGTTCCCATTATCAGTAGAATTCAATTCAATATTACTAGCCCTATTTTTCTTGGAAACTCCCCAACAATTCTCAAGATCTTTAGCAGCTTTTCGAATCCCAAGTTCAAGTGGTGAAAGTGCATCTTTCACCACTTGAATTGAATTAAGAAACGGTTCCATTGGGTCATTTGCAGACACCATAACTACCCAATAGCATAAAACTTAAAAAGAAAGAAACAAAAAACCCACAAAAGAAAAAAGATAACAGTATTTCCCTATTCTATATAAAACTCAATCCAAATCTCACCATATAAATTGATAATTCAAAAGAATAAGTATTCAAAATCATGCGTTCATAAGAAAAACCAATATAGAAGATAAAACCCAAATTGGAAAAACACAAGAACAAGAACAAGAAATAGTGAATTTACTATTTAAAGAACCGTACTTTAAGATCCATTAAAGAGAGCTCTTGAAGCAGTAACTGAATCTGAATAAAAACAACCCTAACAGTACGGATTGAGAACACACGGTGTTGTGCACATTTCCACCATTCTTTTTCTTCTTGTTTTCTGCTTAATTTCACTGAGAAAGAAAATGGGTTTTATTTATTTCCTTTACGCTTCCTTTGTCTTCTATCTAAACAGTTAAGGATGGATTGTGAACTCAGTGATTGAAGAAAGAGTTAAAATAGTAATCGTTGATGAATTTCGGAGACAATATGAAAAAGGAACGATGAAAATTTTGTGGATAAATGATATATAAATAGAGGATTTTGGATTTAAAATAAAGAGATAATATAGAAATAAACTAAATTTGGTTAAAATTTTTTGGAAAGCCTTTTTAGTTTTTTTTCTTCTTTTTTTAAGTTTGTTTTTTGTGTGTTTAAAACTGAAAGAAAGAGTGACTGGCAGAGGAAAGAAGCAGAAGAAGAAGAAGAGGGTAGGCCTCTGGTTTGGATTTGTATTATTTATTTTTGTATTTTTTTAAGGTTCTTCCTTTTCTTTTTAAATTTCTTTTGGGGGTTTTAAAGATTTCTTCATGCTTGAAATTCAATAATTTTGGTTTTTTTTAGAAAAAAGGAAAAGAAATCTGTTTATTGGGATAATGAATGAAGAAAGGATAAAATCTGACGTAAGTGCCTTGTAGGAAAATGGCAGGACGCTTGGCCCTTTAGGTGTAGTCTCTGCAGACTCCTACCGGGGCTTGTTTGGGAGGGTAGAAATTGTTTTTCCTTTTCTCTTTTTTTTTTTTTTTTTTATAAAGAAAAGTCATTTATTTTTGGATAAGGTCCTCTTTTAGACATTTATTTTAATTTATTAATTAGAGTTATAATTTTATTGATTCTCTTTTTTCTGTTTCATGCAAGATCCTCAATTCCGATAAGGATAATATAATCCCAATCAATTTAAAGTTAAACACCTGGAGGCTTGTCAAACTCAATTAAAATAAGAAATCAATATATATATATATACTCATAAATTTAAACAATTGTTCGTAAGTCCGATCAAATCAGTGTTTAAGTATTAAATATTATAAAATAATTAATATTAAAAATTCTTTATGATAATAGTATGGAATAAAAAGTCAATTTATCTTTAAATTTATATCTCATAATTAAATATTTTAATAAATAATTTTTTAAATTTATGATTAAGAATTAAATATATCTAATTTAAATATTTTAAATAAATAATTATATGAGGTTAAATATATATTTATATAATACATCACTAGATATTATATCAATAAATTAATAAAATAAAATATTATTTTTAGTTTTTATAATTTAATTAAATATTAAAATTTATATTATTTTACTTTTTAAAAAATTTAAATTAGGTGTATTTGGGTTTTAAACACAATTTAGAAGACTATTTATAATTCTTGAATATAAATTTAAAAGATTATGTACAGAGTAAATTTAAATTAAATATATTTAATAATTAAATATAAATTTAGAGGTAAATTGATTTTTTATCCAATATTATTAGAAAAGTAACATAAAAATATTTTATTTTTTATTAAATTATTAATGCATACTCTATTAATATATATCAATCATTTATTAATATGCTGAATTTGAAATACATATAAAAAATACCATAAAATATAAAATATTTTTATTTTTTATCAAATAATTACATTTTCTGATTTATAATTTAATATATAAATAAAAATATATCCCAAATTTAAACAAACAACTTTTCACTGAAATACATGACTATAGAAGAAGTCCTCTTGTTCCTGTTGCATCTCATTCTTTGTTTATATAATATATATAAACACAAACCAAATGGTATATATTGTGATGGGATGTCTCTTGGAATAAATGAAAAGATAAATGACCCTTTTCAGTAAACCCATTTTATTATGAATTTTTTTTGAGAGGAACCCTTATAGAAAAGGTTTTAATAAGAGTTGTAGTTATAACTTAACATCAAGGAATTGAGTCTTTGATTCATTTTTTCCCCTTTTTTCTGAAAAGAAAAATTCTGATATGGCCTTATGATTTTAATATTACTTCTTTTCTTTTCATCAATAAAAAGTAACAATCTCTTATTATTATGGCTCTTTATAAATAGAAACTTGCTTACAACATAAATGCTTTGTAAAATTTCTTGAGAGAAATCTCATAACCCATATAACTCCGAGGCACATTTAAAGGAAAAAATAAATATAGTTAATCCTTTTGAATGTAAGAATTAAAATTCTTTTGACATATGTTTTTAATTTTTGATACATAAATTTTTTATTTTGATATATGTATTTATTTTTGAAACATAAAATTCAAGTTGATATGTAATTCTATAGCTTTTTTTATTAATTTATTGATTAATAAATTATATTTCTAATTAAATACTGATCTTAATTTTAAAAAATAAAATATTAATTATATTTTAATATTATATTAAATAGTTTCTAATCAAATAATAATACTAATTCTATTTTTAGAAATAACATATTAATTATATTCTAATATTATATTAATTAATAAATTAATTTCTAATTGGATCATAATTCTAATTTTATAAAATAACATCTAAAATTATATTTTAATATTATATTCAGTAATAAACTACTTTTTAATTATATAATAAATTTTTAATTTTAAGAAATAGTAATATCAATTTTATTGATAGTATTAATTTATATAATATTATAATTAATCAATAAATATTTTTAAAATATTTTTATACTATTCTATTAATAAAATTTTAAAATTTTAGAAAAATTAGTTTGTTATTTTTTAAAAATATTATTAATTAATATTAAATATTAAAATTTTATTAAATCGTATCGATCAATTTGATTTTATAATCGAAATAACAAAAATTGCCGCCTTGAAATCGTGGGATATTGCACATTATCCAAAAAGAAATCAAAATAAATCCAATATTTTTACGTTTTTATCAAATTTAGTCTGCAGTATAAAATTTATTAAATTAAAACATAAATAAGGAAATGAATTTGTTCCAATTGTGGGAAAAGTAATGAAGTGATACAAAACAATGTGTTTTGTTTAAATTGATTAGTTAACAATTTTATTATTATTTTCTTAGTTTGTAATTTGTCTAGAGTATCAACTCAACGTGTCTAATTGAAATGCTAATAATTAAAGAACAAATTTGAAATAAATATCAAACTACATAATTAAAATAGAATTTGCTAAGTTTCTCTTGTCATGGCTGTTACACCGTCGATTTTTTATTTTCCTTTTGGAAACTTTAAAAAAAAAAAAGATTCTTTTAGAGACGTGTATCATGTCTAAATTGATATATTAATCGGTTTCAATTCTTTTATGTTTAGAAAAATATATTTAAATTCTTTTAAGAAATAGTTAGATAAATTTTCTCCAAAAAGGAAATGAAGGGGTCGGATAATATAATATAGAGTTTATTTCATATTAAATTTTAACTTCTCTTCAACAAATAATAATATCAAAATTAAATAATTTATTATATTTTAAAATATTTTTCTTATGAATAAAGTTGGAAGTTGAGTGATGCATTATTCTTAATTCTAAAATCTAAATTAATTCCATATAAAGTGGAGAAAATTCTCGAATAGATCTCTATTTGTAAAGACAGAAACTCTTACCAATCCGCCATGTTCTTTAAGAACTTAAGATGGAAGGATCTCTACAAAAATAGGTTAATCTTTAGGATTTTCCGTTAATTACCTTGTAACCAGATCAGAAAGAAGGCCTCATAAGAGTCTGGTGGTTTAGTTAAATGGTAAAATCAGTTTAGAAGCTAGATGATGGAATTTCAAACCTCAGCAAGCTATTTTTTTCTTTTTTTCTCTTGTTTTTGTGAAGAAGGAAAGATACTTATTTCTTCGGATAGAATAGCTAGAGTAGCTATCACTATGTCAACAAGTTTCACAGCATAACCAAACACTATCCCATATGAATAAATTATTCAACTACAAAATTCCACAAATCTTAGCCTAAGGACAAATGGATGGTATTGTGGCAAGGTTATTAATGCTCCATGGACCATGTTCACTGCATATTTGTACATATATCTATGGTCTTTATTTGTTTTAACTACCAGAATTAGCAAACAATATTTTGCAAGAGTACCAATCCCCCAGCACTCATGTCCTTGAGCATGCAGCACAGTCTCAATTTTACTTCGCTCTCTCTGTAGTTGTGCGCCTTCTCCACAAGCAATTCTCAAGTTTAGAGCAGAAACCACAGCTTTATAGTTCAGACTTGACCATTATAATGAGTGCGAATTATCCATTACAATATGTATCTGACATAGTTTTGTAAAGCATTAATTTATAGTTAATGGCTACTTTTAGAAATTCATAATGTGAGAGAGAAGACAGTAGAGGAGAAAGTTCCAGTTATCCACGGGAGCTAAGTCCTTGCATGGTTATCTTTACTTTCTTTATGTTGAAATCTAATTCAGCAGCGTAAAGGTAATATGGTTAATTAAATTTCGAATTTGAATTTTACATATATTTGTGTTAAAATTCTTGCGTCATCTATTAGAGTTATGCTCAGCAATCTTTTAATTAATTCTAAAAATATGTATAAAAAGAATTTAATTCAGCATTGCTCTTTCTTTGACGCTTAACGGTTTGATAATATTCATTTAAGATTTTCGGCTGTTTTTTTTTTCGAGACACTTATATTTTCTGGTGTTTTGTCCCCTCTTCTTTCTCTTCTATTTCTTTTATTTCTCTTCCCCTTGTCTCTTCTCTTTCTTCTATCGCTCCCTCTTATCTTCCTCTGTATGCAATAGAAGAATCTTCTTTGCATGAGCTCATACAGCAAACCAGAAACTTACAGCGTAATAATCCGATTCTTGAACTTACTCGCGAAGATATAGGTGACGGGTGCATCATTCCAGCTAGTTGAACGTATTATTTCAATAATAGCAGCATCGTATTACAGGAGGCTCCAACTCCTGCATGGCGTCTTTCTAGCCACTTCACTGTTATTAAGCTCTCCAAAGACACGTTCCTCTTTTCTCTTGAAGATTTTGATGAACATTTGAAGATTCTGGTTAGATGTCCTTAGTCGTTGCCAAACTAGGTTCTCAATGCTCAAACTTGGCCATCGGACAAAGCGCTTTTAGAGATAGACTTTAGCTATTCACTGTTTTGGAACTTGCCTCCTAACCAAGTAACTAAGGCTAATGCTCATAGGATTAGTGATCTGTTTGGTGGATTACTGGGTATCGATGAGGGAGGTATTCGAGGTCTATCGGGTGTTAGATTTTTAAGAATCAGGGTGAATACAAAGGCTTTGCTTAAAGGTTTTCGGTTGAAGGCCAATATCCTTTGGATCGGTGGTGCACGTTTTTTAATGAACAGCTCCTTACTGTCACTACAAGGAAAACTGTGTTTAGCAACGCAATTTAGTGATGGACAGAAGTGGCAGCTAAATAGTGACAGATTAACGACCGGTCACTGATAGATTTGAGCTTGATGAAAGCTAGGACCATGTAGCGACGACCTACCGATGGAAATTTACTGACGAACTGCAATTTTTCGCTGATTAAAGCGTGAAATGTTGGCTCTAGTTGTAGCGACAGCGTACCAATGCCATTTAGTGACAACATTACCAGCTGTCGCTAAGTTTTCACGGGAGCATGCACGAGTTTTTTATGCCTAAGAATTGTAGTTACCGATGACAAAGTACGTCGCTAAGAGTGGATTCTTACATCCCCTATTATATATATAATTATATTATATGTACTATATAGTATATAGATTAGTATATAGATTAATATTATATAGCTCTATATATAATATTATATAGCATATAGGAATGAGGGTGCTCTTACTTTTAGGATTCTAATTCCTAGATTTCTTATTATTTAAAATATGAATCCTACCATGTACCGAAACAATAAAATCAATCAAAAGGAATTTTATAAAAAAAACTTTATTAAAAAAACTTTTTCAGATTTCAACGAAAAGGATTAGTAAACCCTGCCGATTTTGAACCTTTGAATCATAATATAAAATGAGTCAAATCAATAAGGTATAGCACAAATCCAATTTCTCTAAAATAATAAAACAAATACTAAACTAAGCACTAAGCAAGAAAATATCTTAGTATGCGTAGTATCTCATTGGAGAACCACTATGTCTATCTTATTTCCCATAAAAAATTCACTTAATTTAATCACTTTTAATAACTAATAAAAGAACTGCTTTCGTTTCTCTTTGAACAGAAAAAGACAAAAAAAAAGAGATGGGGGGGGGGGGGGGGTGGGGGGGTTTTGTTCTTCTGGTAAGAACCAGTTTAACGAAATAGAGAATTTAGGAAGAATTGGGTTGGAATAAATTTCCTATTGTTTGTATTCCATTTCCTTTCGAAATATGAACACGAGAATCATTGAATATTTGTTTGATTATGATTAAAAGGCTATTATTCATAGAATACATTACTTCGCTCGAATCCAATATACTTTGGAAATGAAGATATGAAGATATTTTTAATTCAATTTCTAAATTGGGAAGAAATTAGAAATTGAATTAAATAATTCAATTTAATTATTAATTAATAAATTCAAAAATCTTTAATCTTTGCAGAACGATCTATAAAACAAGCGATAGAGTTTGATTTCTCAACTCAATTAGTAATACCCCTAAAGTCCACTTCTTCCCCATACTACGAGCGAAAGGGAAAATGTAAAAACTACCATTAAAGCAGCCCAAGCGAGACTTACTATATCCATGTGAATTATGTCCTCTATCTCTATGAATATGAATGAATTTTTCCATTACTGTTCACTAATAATAGTAGAATTGTTGGCACAGAGTCAAAAAAAAAAAGATTATGTTCAATATAGTGTGCTATTTGTCCCTCTGTTAGAGGTGTTCCAGAAATGTCTTCGATCGAATAAATCGCTCTATGAACGAATGGATCGGATTGAATTGGAAAATGGAAAGATTTGTACAAGTTATACCTTTCGTTACCACTTTGTGAAAAATCATTAGGTATGAATATGTTAGATACATGTGACTCGATTGGTGAAATAGTATCTCTATCCAAAAAAATATGTTTTTTTTTACTGCCGCACAAAGAAAATATTTTGTTGCGAATGAACTAGATATTGAGGAATTGTCCATACGTAAAATCATAATTCTTGATACGGGCATTTTCCACATAAAAGGGGAATCTTTTGTTACAATAGAACCAGAAGTGATGTAGATTATTCAAGAATCAAAGTCGATTTGCTTTATGAAAAGAAGATATCAATGAACTTCTATAAAATGGTTTCACGGGATTCAGCCAATTGTCTTGATCCTGGGATATCATTGAGAAAAAGAAATCCGTGTTATCAAAAGATTTCCTGCGATTATTTGTGTATGCCATCACTGTAGCATGGCATTAGCGATGACTTGTGTCCGTCACTAAATGGAACAACATATATATTTCTGTTTTTGTATATGACAATACATGAGGAAAGAAAATAGTAACAACGAATAGCTCATGCTAAATTTTTAAATAAAACGGTGCGTATTTTATACTTAAAATTTATCAACAGGCAATGTTTGTCAAAAAAATTTTAGGCATAATATGCATTCTTCTCTTCCCCTTTTCCCCTCTTTTTCTTTTCTCTCTTTTTCTCTTTTCTCATTTCTCTTTATTTCTTCCCTCATTCCTTTTCTCCCCCTCCCTCTCTCACCTTATCTTCATCGGTCGATTATGCTCTACACCAAGAAATATTTTTTTATTTTTATTTAGTATATATATTTATTTAATTATTTTAGTTTTTTAGATGCACTACCATCCACCATCGCTGCCACCGTGGCCTTATGCCGACATTTTTCTTTTAACATTATGTTAAATTTTTCTTGGTATATATTTTGATTTTAAGAATTGAAATTAGTTGATGTTAGGTTTTTAGTTTGTATTTTCAAGAATTTCTTTTATTTATGTTAATTTAATTTTTTTTATTTCTGTTACTCCTTATGCTATTTTAATTTCAAATATGTTTAATTTTTTTGGTTATTTAGTTATTCTATTCTTTTAGGCTTAGTATAATTTTTTTAAAGTTTTTGTTTACTTAATTTATTTGTTTTAGTATTATTATTATTAATTTCTTTATTATATTTTTTGCTATTTTTGTTATTTATTTTTTTGACTTTATTTTAAATTTCTATTGATATAATTTGTTAGTCTTAGTTTGAATTTTTTAATTTCTATTATCATGATTTTAGATTTGTTTAGTTTTTATAATATTTCTATTAATTAGTGTTTTTAGGTTTATTTTTATTATTATTCTTTGTTTAATTTATCTATTTATTTCTTATTTATTTTATATTATTTAATATAATATTAATTTATATTCATGCATTTTTGTTTATTTTAAATTATTTTTTTGCTAGAAAACCCGTACAGGGTTTAGAAAGATGTATGTAAAAAATTATTTAATCTTTTATATTATTTTATATGTTTGTTGTGAGAATAAATTATTAAATATAAAATTATTTTTAAAATTTTTTACTTTTTTGTTATTGAATAAATTACTCTGTTTAACAAGCAATATGTATAAATTTGCTAGTTTTTGATAATTTAGTTTTATTGATGAATAAATAATTAATAAAAATAATTGTGCCTAATTTAAATTAGTAAGAATTAGTGATTCATAAGTATACTTGATGTGTCATGGATATTTTGTGCTCGGTTGAATATTTAAAATATTTCTCAATCATAAACTAGATCCATTTTATGGTGGGTATGTTTGTATTATATGAAATATTCTGCTAAAGTTTAGATAGAATTTTTAGGAGTAAAAGAATATTCCTGGAAATGATAGTAATAATTTTAATAAATTATAATAATATATAAATATAAATGAATTTTTTATTTTTAGGATAAAAGAATATCCCTAGGAAATAATAGATATTTTAATAAAAATATAAATAAAAATGAATTTATAATTTTTGGAGATAAACGAATATCCCTAAAACAATAATAGTCGATATTTCAAACAATTTAGAAGAATTAGTTCAATCTTTAATAATCTTAAAAATAATATTTAATTTTAAATTAATTTAATAATACTAGGGATAAAAGAATATTCCTACGTACGTTACTCATGGAAAATTGTTCGGTGTCTTTCTAACTAGACAGTGAGAGGTCACTGGTCCAGTGTGAATAGTTTGAAAAAGATATGTCTATATGCTATAAAACAGTTTTAATTTATTTGATGCATTCGTAGATAATTAGTATCTCTCTTTCATTTTTCATATATTTATTAGAATAATGTACATATCATACGACAACACTTTTTCATTTCTTTCACTTAGAGAACTGGAGGGAGATGTTACCGAAATTTCTATATACGTGCGGATAACCGTGAAATAGGCGCCTAGATAGTGCATTTCTGAATGGGTTAGGTTCCTACTTTCAATTGAACACAAGATTTACAAGGATGTAAATATGCTTTTCAAAAAATGATTTTACCTTTACAATATTGAACAAACAATAGCTAATTAATTTAATCTTTTCTTTTTCTTTTGTTTAGGCCACTGAGTTGGGTTGTGATCCTACCACTTATGAGCTGTTCAAGGAGTTGCATAGCAAGTCCGACGGGCAATTCATCAACTATAAGTCCGAGCATATTGTTGTAAATTACTTCTATACTTATAAATAAATAATAATTATTTATAAATATTTTAATATTATTTGGTAATAATTAATTTTATTTTACAACCTTCAAGATTATGTGGAGGCACGAGCAGCTACTGCATCTTAGCCCGGCGAGGGTTCTTCCCATCCTCTACCAATTGATATGTCATAGTTGTTCGTCTACATTGTCGAAGGTGAGAAGAAGTAGCACGTTTACGGCCTAAGATCATAGGCATTCACCTAGCCCCATGGCTTCGACAGTTCAAGCAGCACTTCTTTTGATTGGTCGTGGAAGGCGCTCATGCACGAGCTTCGAGCAGAGCTGGATTTAGAGCACGACAACCATAGAACTTGGGCGAACAATGCAACACATGTTTGGTACTAGCACATCTTTTGGTATTATTACGCCTAATCCTCCAGCTGACGATCTTGATGACTCCTCCTTTTCCACTACTTCATATTAGACATTTAAGAGTTTTTAGAACATGATACATTGTACATTATTACTTTTAGTTCATTTTTTATATTTTAAACTTATTATTATTTTATAATATTTTATTTGTAATTGATTGTAGTTGCATTAAATATATTTTAGTATATAACAAATTTAATTATATATTTTAATTCTAATTTATTAATTAGTAAATTATAATTAATATTATATTGTTATTAATTATAAAATTCTAGAAAAATAATTCAAGCATTTAATGAGGGCTAAAAAAGTAAAAATTAAAATAGCGACGAATTAGCAACAAATATTTATTAAATAAAAAAATAGAAAAATATTACCGACAACTTACCGACAACATAGCAACAACCATTTAGCGGTAGCTTATCGATGGCTGTTTAGCAACAACATTTAATAATTAAAAAGAAAAAATTTGAATAATATTACTGGCGGCATAATGATGGCTTTTTATACGGACGGTTTAACCATAACATTCTTCCGTTGTTAATACGAAATATGACGTCATTTTGCCTACGCTATTAGCGACGATTCTTTTTTTTTCATTTTATCGACAGCTTTACATAGCTATATTAGTTTCTTGTGCTAATAAGCAGACTTAGTGGGGTAGGGATTTGTCAGGTCAATTCAAGTTGAGAATTTCAGCTCTAAAATCAAAGATTGAGCAAAAACGGCTTGTGGATTCAGATGATGATATTCAGCACTTGGAGTCGTTAAAATCAGCTTTAGCTACTGTTTTGAAAAATGACGAAGTGTTTTGGAAGCAAAGGGCTAAGGCGTTTTGGTTGGAGGGGGGATGATATGAACTCGAAATCTTTTCATAGCATGGCCTCTGCCCGTAAAAGAAGAAATACCATTAGTGGGTTGACTTCGGATAATGGTTTGTGGGTTACTGACCAAGCTGGATTACGTTCGATTACTGGTAGTTATTTTGCTAACTTGTTCGATGGTAGTGTGGCGGTATCAACCTTAGATATTGAGGGTCAGCTACCATCTGTATCATCTTCGCAAAATGCAAGGTTGCTTGCTCCTTTTTCCTCATAGGAATTTCATGATGCTATTCCACAAATGCACCCTGATAAATCCCCTGGTCCGGATGGCTTCAATCCAACATTCTATCAGCATATTTTGGGATTTGATGGGTGATTTAATTTTCCATAATGTTGTCTCGTGGCTCCAAAACTGTGAGTTTCCACCTTCTCTTAGTGGCACGTCGATTGTCTTAGTGCCTAAACGTGATACCCCATCTGTTATGAATGAATTTCGGCCTATAGCCTTATGTAATGTCTTATATAAAATAGTTGCAAAGGTTTTGTCAAATAGGTTAAAGAAGGTCCTGCCTGACTTGATTTCTATTTCTCAATCTGCTTTTGTTCCTAGACGTGCCGTGACGGATAATGTGCTTGCTGCTTTTGAGATTATACATGCAATGAAGTGCAGGAGAAAGGGTAAGGTTGGTGATGTGGCTCTTAAGATAGATATCAGTAAAGCTTATGACAGCGTCAGCCGGTCTTATTTACAGGTAGTGATGACTAAGATGGGGTTTGGTGACAGATGAGTTAGTTAGATTATGTTATGAGTATCAACTGTTCAATACTCGGTGTTGGTTAACGGTGACAGAGTGGGGTCTATTATTCCTAACAGGGGTTTGAGGCAAGAGGATCCCCTTTCTCCTTACCTTTTCATCTTGTATACTGAGGGTCTTTCTGCTATGATCAGACAAGCGGAGAGAAAAGGTGACGTTCATGGGGTGACAATTTGTAGACAAGGACCGAGTGTATCCCACCTTTTCTTTGCAGACGATAGCTTATTCTCCTTTAAAGCTAAAGAGAAGGAGTGTTTGAGCCTGAAGAATATTCTTTTGAAATATTAGGAGTTGTCGGGTCAAGCTATAAATTTTCAAAAATCGGGTACTTTTTCAGCTCTAATGTCAATAATGGGTTGAGGTCCTCTATTTCTTCTATCCTGGGTGTATCTTTCCCTCTTAATACAGGTCGTTACTTGGGGCTTCCATCCTTGATTGGGAGGAAGAAGCGTGTTATCTTTAGTTTTTTGAGGGAGAGGTTATGGCAACGCCTTCAAGGATGGCATAGCAAGTTGCTTTCTCAAGTAGGGCGTGGGGTGCTTCTTCGCTCTGTAGCTCAGGCGATACCATCATATTGTATGAGTTCTTTTCTAATTCCTAGTTCTCTGTGTGAGGAACTCTAGAGGATGATGAACTCTTCTTGGTGTGGTTCGAAAGGCGATGGGAAAGGTAGGATCAATTGGCTTTCATGGGACAAGCTTTGTATTAGGAAAGAACATGGTAGACTCGGGTTTAGGAATCTTCAGGGCTTTAATCTTGCAATGTTGGCTAAGTAAGGGTGGAATCTCATTTCTAAACCAAATACTCTTTTTAGTTTGATCCTCAGGGCAACAAACTACCCTAGAGGGGAGTTTCTTTCGGCAAACATTGGCCATAATCCCAGTTTTACTTGGCGTAGTATTTGGAGTGCTAGGTGTGTGCTTTTGAATGGGTGCAGGTGGTGAATTGGAGATGGTGAACCTATTAATGTTTGGTCTGACTGCTGGCTACAGAATTTTGAGAATTTTAGGGTGGAAACCCCTATGTTGCCTTTCTTCCGAGAGCTTAAGGTTCATGACCTTCGGATCCCTGGCAGTAAGGAATGGGATATTAAGATGTTGCAGGAGATTTTTAATGATCGCGATGTGCGAGAGATATCTAGTATCTTGGTTGAGCAAGGGACTGTAAATGATCAATTAATCTGGCACTTTAGCATAGATGGGCGGTATACTGTGAAATCAGGGTATCAGTAGCCATGGATTCTGTCTTTAATGGTGCGGATCATCATGTTACTGGGAATTGGGATGGGATTTGGGCTTTGGACTTACCTCCAAAAATTCTCTCCTTTGTCTGGCGTCTTTGTAGGGGAAATTTACCTTTAGGACATAATCTTAATAGGAGAGGGATGAATGTTGATGTGTCGTGTCCGATCTGCAATGTTATTGATGAGGATGTTGTCCACTCTTTTATTTTATGCCCTTCTGCTTTACGGTGTTTTAAAATTTTGCTGGTCTGTTTTTTCCCTCCACTGTGGTTACTTCTATCTCTGACTATTTTTGTGTCTTGCAAATGGAAGTAGGGAGTTGAATGTGAAGCTATGTATAGTGCTTTGGGCAATTTGGAATAGCGTAACTGCAAACTCTGGTCAAACTCTATGTTGCCTCGTGAAGTTTGTGTAACTAAAGCTGTTGAGTCTGTAAGAGAATGGGTGGCTGTGAAGTTGAATAAACGTTGAACCTCCTCCATTTCTACGGTGTTAGGTACTGCTCGTTGGTGTCGTCCCCTGCCACGTTTCTGAAGTGCAATTCAGATGCTTCCAATAATACATAGACTAGGATGGTTGGTATGGGTTTCATCCTTCGTGATGAGATTGGTCAACTGCTGTCTTGTGATTCTCGTTCTATGCATGGTACATGCACGTCTAAGGAAGCTGAAGCAAAGGCTTTGTGGGAAGCTATTTCGTGGGTTAAGAGTCTACACTATACACAAGTGATTTTTGAGCTCTACTCCAAGCAAGCAGTGGATGCCATTAATTTTTCAAATCTAGATATGTGAGAGTTTGGTTCGATTATTTCAGATATTTGTGTTTTGCTTTCTAGTTGAGAGTATTTTTTTGTTCAGTCTGTGAAAAGGCATAAATTATAAAATGGATCTTTATAGCTTTATGTACTCGAACCGATGCTATTTTGTTTATAAAAAAATTATGTTAGTGTCTGTGCCAAATATTGATCCGCGCGTCATATGCTCGTGTAAATCTTTTTTTTTGAAAAAATAATTTATGTTTATTGATTTTATATTAAATATTTATTAATTTATATTTATTATATATATATAGAATGTTAATTATTTAAACTGTTTGTTAATTTAATTTTATTGAAAAGATATATATACCATAATATAAATATTTATAATATAAATGTTGAAATATATTTTAACCCAAATAAGGAAACTATTCTAACAAATCCTTAAATAAAAATGCAATTTTGTTTATTACCATATTTCAGAGAATGTTTTCTTAGATTATAAGTTTAAATGTAACAATCTCTTCTGATAAATATTAATTTTGCAATGCTCAATTTGAGGAATTCTTTAGGGTTTGTGTCTTTTTATGAGGTTTTAAATTTTTTAAAATCTTAAGGTTTAAGACTTGTAAGGCTTTAGCTTTTCAAATAGTAGGGTTTTAAATCTTATTGTTCTCATATATTTAAAAATTTAATCAGTTATTATATCAATTTCAAATTTCATAATTCTTTTATATTAAAAATTATCTCTTAAATTTTAAAATGTAATCTGTTAAATATTTGTTTAAATAGGATAAAATATGTTTGAATAATAACTGACCAAGACAAGACAGCTATGGTTCTACTCATCCAGGAAGTCGAGTTGTCTGTTTGCGTAGGAAATATTTCCTCAGCTATATGTTTTACTTACATTCAGACATCAAAATGATCGACATTGTAAGTGTTGACGAGCCTGACATCAAATTTGAGATTGAACTTTGAGTATGTCGATGGCGACAATCCACTGTTGATCTTGTGTAGATGAATTTCCAACCACTCCCACCTGTCACAAAAGCGCATAGCTCAGCCAACATAAACATATATATATATATATATATATATATATATATATATATGGATTTTTCTTTCTTTTTACTTACTTTAGTAAAAAATCCCTACTTTCTCTCGTTACTCACTCACATACCAAACGACTCCCTAAATTTCTATGTTACTTTTCACTCTGTTTTGATACTAACCCCCTTGCATTGCAACCATTTGCTATCAACCAAACAAGACAAATATTTTTGTTCACTCTAAAATTAGTTTAGGCATGCCACGTGTATATAGTACACGAACTAATATTGTATTTTATTATATTTTTCTGACTTTCTTTCCGGGTGATTGTAGATCTAAAATGCTTTTACCATAATTTATTTGATGTTTTATTAAAATAACTGTAATTTTCTGTAACTCACTGGAGGAGATGTGTGCGACCGAAATGTGTATGAGGAGATATCCAACAACAAAAAGATAAATTGCTTGAGAAATAAAGATACAATAAAAACTTTATTTGTAAAAAAAAAAAGACACCTTTTTCTTGAATATTTATCGGTGTTGTTCTTATTTGTGTCTGATTCATCGTGTAATTGTTTTCCTTCTCTCTTTTCCTTTTTGTCCTCCAACTGTGTTGCATAAATACTCTTTGCTAGCTTCAAATTGCATAAAGCTACTCTACAAACCAACTTATCTAACTGCTATCGAGAGAAGTGGAGCTTCAAAGTAACTTCCATTTTCTTAAATCTCCCTCCATCTTATTGTCCTTGTCTTTTTCTCAATAATCACGTAAATTAAATGAATTAATTGAGAAATTTTAATTAATTAAATTTAATTCAGTAATTAAGTACTTCGGGTCAAATTCAGGTTGATATAATAATATTTTGAGCCTTAATTATTGGGCCACAAAAATATGGTTCAAATAATCTTTCTTACACATATCACTCCCTGTTTTCGGACATAATATCCTTTACTTCCCTCCAAGATCAACTTAACACTTAAAATTAATTATACATTAGTTCACTCCAACTCTTAATACATTCATAATAGAAAGTATGATCAATATGCAGTGGCTAGCTAGGGCTTGGATCCTATTTCCTATCAAAAGGAATTAAGCTTTTCTTTTAAAGCAAGCAACATGTACAGCTATTAATAAGAAGTGAATTAGGATATTTATCTTAAACTAATTAATGAAATCATCTTTTCTAATAATTATTAGCTTTCATGCAAGTTTACCTTAGAGTAAGCATAAGATGGCAAGTCTGCTTTTTTGCTTGGAGGTAAAAGAAAATTTTGATCAATTAATCAGAAAGCTATTTTGACACTTAATACAGTTTTCTGAACAAAATTCATGCAACAAGGAACCCAAAGAATCATGCAATAATTTCCCCTAACATCACAAAATAAGAAAAGAGTGGCTAAAATATGACTATCTTTGCATGATCAGAGTACGTTTTCTGTATTTTGTACATTATTTATAAAGCTAAAATGCTAGCTTCCATGCCAAATATTTTACTGGTTCACATACATAATACAATAAATGAACAAAGTAGTATTTTCTATTTACAGTTATTAAAAGAAAATGTTTATAGGACATTATCAAAATCACCTTGAAGGATATCACTCAAAATAAAGGTCCCCAAATTGTGATTCGGAAAACCAGAACACCTCCAAGAATTTCATTTTATCTGGTCAAAATTTTTTATGAAGTAAGATTTGATTCATTTTGCATTTAAACTTAAACCATTCATTTGATTCATTTAGGATAAGTGAAATAAAACAAATTGTGAACCTAAACAAGAAGGGTTTATAGCACCTAAAGTAAAATTTTCAGTAGTTAAAGCTATTTCAGGCAAGGCAAATGCCTACTAAGAAAAGATGCTACCATTTCAAAGATGGCTAAGCATACAAATACAATTTGTCATGTCTTATCCTACAAAAAGACTGGACAGCTTAAAGCAAGACTTCAACCAAAACAACATACTTCAATAGAACGGAGAACTCACTTTCTACTCCAAGGAGGCAATCTGACGAATCTCCGATATGTTAGAAAGCAGATCCACCATCCCTCGTCTTTCCAAGCATCGTGTCTTTGGCTTCATTGATCTTAGAAGCAAGGTAATGGCTACCGCCAGCATCAGGATGATTTGCTACCATTACTTTTCTATGTGCTTCCTTGACCTTATCCGCTGTCGCATTCTCCCTGTTAGACCATATCAAAGGACAGAATAACTTATTTCCAACAGAGAAGAAACTAAAGCAAGTATATAACATGATGGCAGAGCTCTTCGGTAAATACAAGCAACTCCCTAATAATCATCAATTTGGAGCATGAAATATATTCCTCCAGTCCATATGGTAGTCCTATTTACACTATAAATAATTTCACCGTTCTGAAGCATAAACAATTGTTTGCGATGCTAGAAATGCACTTAAGCATCTTCTTCCCTCTTTCAAGTGTCATTCCAAAAGCCCTGTTAGCAAGGGCATTGGGCACATTTGGAGAACTGCTGAAAAAGAAACCTCCACCATAATAGGTTCATTTTCACATGATAGAAAGAAAACATCTTATAAGGTTTTTAATCGACGACATAGATCTAGATGAGAAACAAATATTTAAATTACCAGAGAGTATGGGTCTCTTAGCTTCCTCATTTCCCAAAGTCAGGTCTTTCTAAGTTTTTCAAATCTTCATCATTTTCTACTATAATACTATCATCTGTTGTGATTGAATCTAAGCAATTAGAAACAATCCCTAAACTTGACAGTATGATAAATTTAAAAAGAAGAACAAACATAATATCATCACCAACTCCTAAAATCCAAACTGTGTCTTAAACTGTAGCAACCAACGGACATGTAGCTCAACCTCAAAAATCATTATTATCCATAATATATGATTAGCAAATCCATCAATGCTTGAATCATGCGTATGCTTAATACTAACAAAAAAGAAAACCCAATTCAGAAAAGGAAACAACATTAAATGGGTACAGCTCTGAGGGGGAGAAAGGAAAGATATAGAAGAATTTATGACCTAATACCAAGAATAAGAGCAGCTTCTCTTCTAGTCATTTTAGGCTGGAAACCACCATCATAGAATTTGCGAAATTTAGGCTTAGGAGGTCGAGCCTTGAATGCTTGCCAAGCTTGAATTCCATATCTACCAGCAAGTGCAGCAGCTGCCACTGCAAGCCCAGCGAAAAAGGGTGTTGCCTGATCATACACATCTACAGTTCCATTAATTCATTTTAATTACTGTATTAATATGTAAATGTACTGAAATCTGGAATTAAAGTGATAAAGAATAGAGAAATTATGATTTGAGTATTTACCATTTTTGTTGGATCTGATATTTTGAAGAGAGAATTTTTTCGAGTTTCATTCGAAATTCTTTTAGTTGCAAATGTTTCTGCTTCTCGGTTGCTGAAGAAAGTGGTTGATCATCATCTTGCCGGATCTGGTGTGTGTTTCTGTCTGTTAAGGTGATATACACCACCAATCCGATCGTGCCACATCGCTATGTGCAGCAATTATTTATTATTCTGTAATTAACTTAATTCATGCTTAAGTACTAAAAAATCTATTATTTCAAAGAATAAGAAACATTTTTTATCACAATGGAAATCTTTTTAATAAAAAATGGACTCAAATTCAAGTCATATCAAAATCTGAGGCTAAGCGATCTCTAATTTTAGCATTTTAAATTGCATTACGTTTCAACATATTAATTCCGAATTTTTATATTATTAACTATTTTTTATGTGAGGTTGAATGGACCATGACAATAGTAGCAATCATTTTTAGACATTTATTAAAGATGAAAAGTCATTTCTTGACATTCATTGAAGATGAAAGCTCATCCGTAATGTGGAAATTAAAATTACAAATCTGTGGAGCATGACATCCCCAAGTTCTTCAGAGGCTAGCAATAGGTCCGCATGTTGAAAATGTGAAATTCTCCATAAAAGTGGTTCCTAAGAAGCAAGAATAACCCAATTTGGATGGTTACAAGAAAGAACAAAACAAATGAACTTCATTCAGTAAATGTAAATCACTGTGGAAGGAAAATCTTTATGAAAACACTACAGGAAGTTTTCTTCACAAATTCAACAGGGTAACACAGTGGAAAAGCCAAACTCAGAACTCTACGACTAAACAAATCAAATGGTTATCATCCTCAACAGAATCCTACTACATAATACATAACAAATACATTTTGTTTAGATGAATGAAAAGGTGATGTGTTGGTGGTGGTGATAAAAAAAAAAAAAACAGTTTTATTCCCTCTTTTTCCCCCTCCAAGCTTCTAAAAAGGAGTAGTTGCTGAAGAAAATGGATGCAGGTATCAAGGTCTGAACTGATAGTTTATTTGTTCTTTTGAAATCTTTTTCTCATTAATACCTATAATGAAATTTCTATGCCTGTCCCCCTGTGCTACCTGCCGCTTTCTCCTTTGTTAACTTGCTCTTCTATGTGCATTTCAATGTTGTTCATGATACTGGAATTCACTCTAGGAGGACCAGAATGCCTCCTTAATCCAGCTGGTGAACCAGAGAACGAAAGCCGTTTCTTTGCGGATGCCACTGATGCCTTATCTGGTGTGCCATCCTTATCTACCCCCAATGGGCTTGGCAAGCGAGATTTCGCCTTTGCTGACTGTGTGGGTGCCATGTAACTTGGTACTGATGGCGAGCTAGCAAGGCTTTCATCATCTCGCACTGATGATCCGGCTATGCTGTGCCTCCGATAGCGCTCAGACTGGACACTGAACAAGCTCCTTGAGTCATCATCCCCACCCCAAGCACTACCTCTTGGACTTGGTGGCTTGATTTTCCCTGTTACTGATGAGGTCGAAGGTGCTTTGGATGGGGGGGTTGAAGGGGATTGACGGCTGGGAAGTCGAGTAGACTTTTGGGCACCAGGTGAAGGCTTATCATGGTCGAGATCACGTCGAGAGTAAGCCCTGCTGATTTCCCCAATAGATAAGGCACGGCTCATTGTGCTTTTAACAGAAGCTCGGTCATTATTGTCTACTGTACTACGGCTCTCCCAAGGTCGGGCTGCCATCCATCTTTCTAACCAACTCCAACCCCAATGAGGATTATTTGGATCCATAAATGTTGCATTTGCTGATTTTGAAGAGTTCTTCCACGCTTGCTGTTCCAAAAAGCAACTTGTGTTAGTTATGAAAGCTTCGAATCAAAAGATTAAATGGGCCCTAAGTAAGCATGTAGATTGTCCAGCTATATAGAAAATACACTTGCTAATATTGTAGAGTTCATCCACATTTCGCATGTCATAAGATTACCCATAAATCTAATGAAGTTTGGTATAAGATTGAGATTTAGATAGCTTCTGGTCATTATACATCTGAAGAGCAATTTATTGCTAAAAGTAAAACCAAGGTTTGCACTTAACATAATATTGGTTGGATAGTTTATAACACGAATCATGAACTATTACATACCAAATTATTTTTGGTTACCATTTAAATCATACCCAATTAATCATAAAACTACATGCAATAATTGGAAGAATAATTAATTCTACTCTTAACTCCTCCCCCTGTAAGGATGCGAAATATAAGAAAAACAAAAGGGAGAAGGTGGAGCAATAAGGTTAGAAAAGAAAAAGAAAAAGCATGTTATTTGCATATATCAACGTTTAACATCCACTCTATTACCTGATGAGAGAACGCGTAAGCCAATGCCCTTTCTCGCCTCATTGCTGCTTCTTGCTTGTGCAATATGCTTGCTTCAACTTGCTCCTTTGACTGAGCACTATCATCCCACTGTTCTCCAATCTGATGCAAAAGTACATGAAAGTTAGCATTCTATCCTAGCACAAGATATTTTAAAAACTTCCAGGCAAAGAAAGGACAATGTTTCCATTTTTTAGATAAATAAAATGAAGAATTTATTTTAAAATTTCTTTTAGAAAAAAAGAAAGTGTACTAAAAATAAAATAAAATAAAAAGTAAAAACAAAACAATAAACCAGAACTAGTAACAGGGAAAGGGCAAAACTGAAACTAATCGGCTAACATCTAAGAAACCGGTAGTTTGTTGCTACTTTCTAGAATCCAGATTTTAGACTAAGGGTGCGTTTGGAATTGTTGTTGGGTATTTAAAAAGCAGGTCTGGGAACTTTTAAATTAATATATTAATTTTTTAAATTTTTTATAAACTGAATTTCTCAAACCTGCTTTTAGCAAAAGCATTCATTCACCTGCTTTTTGCAAAAGCAATTCTCAAAACTCAAAAAATCATTCAAAGTAAAAAATGAAGTTGGAAAAGCACTTTTCCAATCTCAATGCCAAACTCGCCCTAATAAGATAAATTTAGCTTCAGAGTGGGAAAGCATGAATCACAAGTGAAAAGCAAGAGTATAATTCACAATTAATTTTGTTAAGATGCTAGCAGGAAAAGATCAGGTGACATATGCATACCATATCAAGAAATGAACCAAAAAGGAAGATGATATAGCTATCGCACGATTACAGATGAAGAAGATAAGTCCTTTGAAGTTATGATGTATGAAATGAGCACACTTACAGCAGATCTCAACTTCTCAAGCTCTTTTTCACGTTTTTGTTGGAGCTGCCGTTGGAGGGCCTGGTTCTCCTCTGACATTCTGGCCCTTCTTGCACGAATCTGAGACTGCACACGAGCAAGAGTCTGCATTGCCCGCAGCGTGTTAGCCGCTTGCCGTTGGACAGATTGGCCTTGTATCAATGTCTTCAATCTCACCAACCCTCTTAAAGCTCGCAATGCCCTCCTTGCCTGAAAATCAGAAAAGCAAGAACCTATTTTATATATGTAGCATAGCTGCTTATAAATGAAATATATATGGAGATAATATTACGACATACTCGGTGCCTTTCAATTAGCATGGTATATTTTCTATATGCTTAACGTCATAGTTCAGTGAAAATGACATTATGAGAAGTGCTAAGATACTTCACATTTCAACACCAACACACACACATGTATAAAATAGGTGCCTTTCAATTACGACATACTCAGTGCCTTTCAATTAGCATGGTATATTTTCTATATGCTTAACGTCATAGTTCAGTGAAAATGACATTATGAGAAGTGCTAAGATACTTCACATTTCAACAACCAACACGCACACATGTATGCACGCATGTTCAAACATATATTGATACATATATTGAATGAGAAAGCTAAGACTAAATTAATTATCAAGAACTCCGAACATCAACCAAATGATGATGTCCTTGTTTTAGGCAGTCAAAATGACAAAAAAAAAATGATAATATTAACTGGTATTATTTCTAATACATCCCCTCCCCCAATAAAAGATTTAAGAAAATGTGAATGTACATGAAACAGGCCTGATTACAACACCCATAAACATCTGCACATTATAATTGAAAAAAAATAAATAAATAAATAATTGTTGAATTTGGAGTAAAAAAGGAAAGTAAAATGGAATGTACCAAGTATCCTCTAAATGCCGTTTGAATCTTAATAGCTGCTACTTCCTCTCTTGATTTTCCACAGTAACATGCCGTACTAGTAAGCCGAACAACCTCAGCAGCAGCTTGGGCAGCAGCAACAGCTGCCTCAGCAGCCACAGCGGTGGCAAGTGCCACAGAGTATGCATGCTTGCTCTGCTCACTCTCAGCTTCAGTTAATTTAACATCTTCTGCAGGGCGAGGTGGAGGAGGTAATGGGGGAGGTGGAGGAGGAGGAGGCACAGGAGCAGCTAATGCAGTTTCTTCATATGAAGAAACAACTAGATCTGGATCCTTCTCTTGCTTCTTTGATTTGGATTTCTGGTTAGACAAACAAGTAATCCAACTTTAGATTTTACATTATCAACAAAATTGAAAGAGTCAAAGGTACATAACATATATTGGTGATACAATGTTACACAAACCTTAGGACTGAGAGCTTTCCTGAAAGCAGAGAACCAACCCCCTTTTTTCCCCATTTCTTAATCGCTCATCCTGCTTGGGCTATAAACCAAGTTTCAAACCAAAGTGAGACAAAATCATAGAGATAAAAGTAAAATTAATGCAGAGATATTTACAGGTTCAAGTGTACAATGCATTGTAAAGTAATTTTTAACTGACCACAATCTTAAATTACACATCAAAATAGAACACAAGGAAAGTTAATGAAATTACAGAGGCCAAACCACAAAGAAGAAAAAACAAAGAACCCAAGTCATTTAACTACAAAATGTGTTAAAACAACCAAAGGTGGAAACTTTAAGGGAAGAAAAGTGAAAATTAAAAAATTAGATCTATCAAAAGCAAATACACACAAGCAATTGAGAATTGAGTACTATATATAGAAACAAAATAATAAAACATACATGAACAGCACATTCCTAAACAAAAGAAAAAAAAAAAAAAAAAAGGAAACTTCAAACCAAATTACTCAAATAAAACAAGCAAAATGCAAAACAACCCACATGCCAAAATAGCAAGATCTTCAACAACAAAAAAAGAATATAAAACCAAGTTCCAAGTTTCAAATTTGAAAACAAACCCCAGAAAAGCAACAGAAAAAATAGAGTGATAAAGAATGAGACAAACAAGAAAAAAAAAATTGGCCGAATGTATAGGAAACCAAAAAGAAAAATCCAAAATTGTTTTTCCTTTTACCTGCGCAAGAAAACTCTGTAGATCTCTGTTGAATTAGAGGAACATTCTCTAAAATCTCAATGTGTAGACAAAGAGAAAAAAAAAATGAAAAACAGAAGTTAATGAGCACGCGTCTCTTGTGAATTAGAAAATGAGAGAGAGAGAGAGAGAGAGAGAGGGATGGCAGATCTTGCCAAAGAAAGCTTCAACGATCAGAAATGGATCGTTAACATAACATAACATAACAACTTGGATTGAATTGGATTGGATTGGTGTTGTTCCAGTGTGGGACCCAAAAAGTCTCAATTATGTGGGTCTACTCTACTATATATATTTTTTATTACATATTATTATATTCTCTGTAAAAAGATAACAACGAACGGCAATGGCGAAAATAACAGACAACTTTTGCTGTCGTTCCGATTTTATGTTTCTTGAAGTTGGAAAAAACAGTTGTATTTATTGGAATGCTTTTTCTTTTTTCTTTTTTCTTTCCTGATCACGGTTATTTTTTTGACGAGAATTTCATTCTGTTATTCACTGTAAGTACTTCCTTTAAAGTCACCAATAGAAATCAGCCACGTGAGTTATTGGAAAACACGTAGCTGTTTTGAGAATTGAAAAACTCTTGCTTCCTTTTGTGTTTTTTACATGCATTTGCTGGAGTCTTCACGTTAGTTAGTTTTTTCTTAATATAATATTTAAAATTAATTTAACTAATTGAAAAGAATTTTTATAATTGATAAAACATTATAATTAAGAAGACTCGTATTTACGATTTTAGTTAAGTTTATTTAATGCTTTTGATACATTATAGTTATAATAAATAAAATATTTATTAGTTTTTTATTATTTATCAATACTCTGTCACACTTTAATAGTTATTTTTTTATTTTAAAATTTAATATTTTTTTAATTATTAGTTTAATGAGTAATTGTCAAATATACTTTTCATTAATGAATATATATATATATATATATATATCCCCGTCTTAATTAACAGATGAATTAAACTGAAAGGCATTCAAATTTTATTAAGTAAAATGGATAATAGATGTCTTGGTACGTTTATTATTTAGATTATTATGCATTATGTTAAAAATATTAATAAAAATATTATAAAAAAATATAATAATATAATTAATATAATCTATAAAATAATTAATTTTATTAAAACAAAAATAAACTGTGGAAGTGAGATGGAAGAAATATATAAATAATAAATACTTACAGTTTTTTTTCTAAAAATAAATTATTTTCCATAAAATAAAAAAAGTTAAAGTTATAAAAAAAATTAATTCATGATATTTTTGAGTGAATATAAAAGTTGACTCTTTATCTTATTTGACCGATAAATATTTTTATTAAAAAATAAAGAGCGATAATTAATGAATAAAAAAATTTAATATTTTTTAAATGAAAACTATAACATTCAAATTTAATTTGTGATATGAAATACAATAAATTTTTCCTAAATTTTATATTAATCATTCTATAAACTATTTAAAAAAATTTATTAATTAAATTTAAAAAGTCTAAATGCTTTTTCACCAAAACTTCAGTCAACTAACCATTTATATATTAATTTATATACTTAATATATTCTTTCAAGATTTTATATATTATATTATAGATTGAAAACCTAGATGGGTTAGTAGAAGCACGTGATCCAGCAGCTATCATGACTCAGTCGTCAGTTATAACTATTTTAGTAATTTCAACTGCCCTAACTATATTCCCATTTGTCATCGCCCATCATTTGAATGCTTGTCTTTTAAGTTATAATTATAAATTCTACACTTTTTTAAAAAACAAAATAGTAAGAATGACCTTAGCCACTAATACTCTTGGAGTTTTTGTAAGCTACTCGTCTGTCTTCTAATTGCATTGGTTTTAATATCGGCTTAGTGCGATCTGGAATTTAAGACCGCCGCTGCTAGCTATTGTCCGGCCAGAAATTGTGGACCGGCTGGGTCGAAGAAAAATAGGCAGATAGTTGCTTGGGATGATGGGATTTATATAGCTCCCATGTGGAAGCTTTTCTCTTTCTATGATAGCTGGCTTAATTAAATCCATTCCCTGCCTCCATCTTCCAAATCAAATACTTTGGTGGTTTTAACAAATAAATCAAATACATGCACAGTTCCACATAGAAAGAACACACTGTGTTAGTAATTTAAATATGCAAAACCGACTTAAAAAATATAAAGAAAATTTAGAAATTAGCTATGTATACTAAATATAATTTAATAAATTTTAATATATATATCAAATAACTAATAATATATTTTTATTTTTATTTTTTTATTATTAAATTTCAGCATAATGCATAATTAGATACTTTAACTTTGATCATTTAATCACTATAGCACATTAATTTTTAATTTAATTTAACAAACATTTAATCTATATTTTTATAGTGCACGAAACACTTTTAATTTTCAATTTAACCTGACAGACATCTAAATTTTATTTTATGGTAACTTTAAAACATTTATATATAATTATTCATATGGACATGTTGAATGAAGCTATGTGTCAAAAAGTATTTATAATATCACAAAAATACAAGTTGAGGCGTTTATCAGATTATATTGAAAGTTAATATATTAAAAATTATCAAATGATCTAAATTTATGTATCTAAATATGCATTTAGCCTAGAATTTCAAAAAAAAAATGAAAATAAAAAAGACGATATTTCTGACTTTTTTTAGGATATTTATGTAAAATTATTGAATTAATATCGAATGTGTTTGATTTAAAGGTGGCAAATGGATGAGCATAGGTTGAATATGAAGAGGGTAGGTCTTAAATAACCCATTTATCCATTTATAACTCATTTAAAGTTTATATAGGTATCCAAACCTATATAACCCATATAAACCCTTACCCATCCATTTATCTAGTTAGTGTTAATTTAAATATTTCTAATAAGAATTTATTTTGAATATATTATTATTATTATTATTATTATGATTATATACCTTAGTTTTTATTATTATTAATATTTGAATTTGGTGAACTATTTTTAATTTTATTATTGTTATTATTATAAATAAATTTAATTGACACGATTATCTTTTTCTTTATTTTTCTCAATTTTGTCTATACAATTTTATTAGCATCACTTTCTCTTTGGTAAAGTTCTTTTATAGCTTTTTGATGTATTATCAATTTAATGCTTTATTTTTATATTATTATATTAAATTTATCAAAAAGAAGCATGCAAAACCCATAAGAAATTTTTGGTGAAATTTTTTTATCTTTTCTATTTTTATATTTTTTAATTATTTTCATTGTGATACAAATATATCTCAAGATGTATCCGTTTATTTCTATGAACAATAAACATGATAATTTCATTGAAAAGAAAAACTTCATATAACAAATCTCTTTTATTTTTATATTTTCTTTTTTATTTATTATTAAACTAAATTTTAATGAATTTAATTAAACTATTTAGATATTCATCTCCTCTATAAATTATAATGTATAATTTTCTCCATTTTGAAATAAATGTTGTCTAAAAGATTTTTTTTTTAACTCTAAATTAAGTGTTATTTGAAGTATTAATTATTTCTCTTCTAATTTTATCTTTATTTATTATGAGAGAAAGTATTAATGGAGTAGAAAATATAAAAAAATTCACTAAAATGAAAAATAATTTAATAGAAATTTTATGTATTATAATAAATTGATATTTTACTTATATAAAATTATTTTTTTATTATAATTGAGACAATTTAGTATTCTTATTTCTTAATCTTTGTATGTGAGCTTTAAGGGGACTTATATAGGGATATAAATATTGCCAAACTGAAACTTCTTAAGTTTCACTTTGAAATTTAAAATTTATATATTTTATTTGTTAGATATTTTTATAATTTATTTTCTACTGATCGAAGTCATTGATGTTCGATTTTGATCAGTTTGATTTTTTTAAAAATTTTTGGTTACCTTTAGTTATATAGAATAGGTTTTTCAAGAGCTACTATAACTAAAAAATTTTCTTAAAAAGTTATGTAACAAGTAAAAGAACCATTTATGTAAAAGATGATTAATAGTAGACTAAAATCTTAGTAAGAACAGAAATAAAAGAATAAAAAAGAAAGAAAGAAGTGAAAAACACCAATGAGTTTTATCTTATACCAAAACTCATTTCCAAACTCTAAGATTTCAAATTTAAATAATACTTTATAAAAGGAGCGCATTTAATTACTAATTATATATAATCTTTTTGGAATAAATTCATTAACCAATAAAAAAATGATTCTATTGAAAATGAAAAATAAATAATAAAAATTAAAATAATGAATTTTGAGAGTGATAGAAAAGAGTAAGCTTGATAATCTATACATTCGTTGATTCATTCATTCCCTCTTTTTTAAAATATGTGTTATGATTGCTTCAAAATTTGATATTTTAATTTAAAAAGATATTTATTTATAATTTTAATTTAATAAATAAGTGAGATATAGAAAGCATCCAAAACAAATAATGATTAAAGCATGTTATCATGGCAATTTTAGAATTTCAAAATATTAAGTATATTTTTTAATTAACTAAAAATATAGACTATCTGAAAAAATGCAATTACATTGATAATACATATTACAATTTTTAAAATTTAAAAAATGAGTAAAGAAGAAAAAAGCAAAAAAAAAAATAATGTTTTTTATTTTTCAGTAAATGGTTCTGTCATGTCATGTTATTTTTGGAAAAATACTACTTTCTTTTTTGTAAATTTGTTGGTGTTTTAAGGAAAAAAGTATATTTTTATAAGTAAAAATTATATTTTGTGAACTCATTTAGTTTGAAGGAAAAAATGTTATTGAAATCTTTAAAAAATAATTCTATAAATAATCTAAAAAAATAATGAGAGGATTTATTAGTGGATATTTATATTCAATCTAACACAATTCATATAAATAAGATACGACGCCTTGTTGGCTACGCTTTAGCAACGGGTGACTTAAACTATGGCAATAGTATATGTTTTCGTCATATATAGTGACAGATACTGTAGACGTCGTTATAGATGTGACGATGCTTTTTTAAGCGACGACAATCACTCGTAACTATGTTGTCGCTAATACATTATACCGACGCATTTAACACATTTATGAACGGAAACATTCATCACCGAACACTGGTTTTTTAGTAGTGAAATTTTACATCCATACGAATATAATTAGGTGATTATATGAATTCATGGAATCAAATATGAATAAAAACTAATTTCTTCATTGTATGAGTTATGATTTTATGTGGACTTTAAAATCCTCATTCTTAACAATGCCTTATTTAAATTCTTTTTTCTTTTTCCTCTTCTTATTAAAACTCCACTGAATCCATTCTGCATTTCTTTATCACTTTGACATGCTATGATTTATAATTGTAATATAATATAACTAAACATCATTTCTTACTAAATAAAATATCACTAATTAAAATATTAATCTATAGAAAATTAAAAAAGAATAATAAGGAAATCCATATAAAAATAGCTAAAATATATTTATAACACCTAAATTACCAATAAAGAGATGTATATATCTTAATTAACAAAAAGATTAACTAAAAATGGAGATTTTTCAGAAAGCAACATTATCACTGTTAGCCTGTCCTTGCAAGGTAATCCACATAAGGGATAACAAACTTCTTGTTTCTCACATGCAAAAGTAGCTCGTGTCAGACAAACTCCATTAGCAAATGGCACGTGTTTTTTACATCTCATTAAACGCGCGTAGAAAGAGGTGTTTTATCTGATACGCGAACAAACGGTACCTTTATGATACTGTGTCAAACTACATACTGTGGATATTTATGTTTTTTGGTGGTCGCTTTTTTGGCATTCATATATCCTTTTCCTTTTTTCTTTTTTTAACAACAAATTTTATTTATTTATTTTAATACAGAGGCAATTGGACATTATGCAAAAAATTTTAAGATTTCAATTTTAATTTACATTTATATTTTAATACATAAATTTTTTTATTTTAGTATGTTTATTTATTTCTGATAAATAGAATTCAGATTTTCATTTTTATAATTTTATTTATTTATTTATTTATTAATAATTATATTTATAATTTAAATACTAATTCTAATATTAAAAATAATTTAATTATATTTTAATATTATACTAATTAATAAATTAATTTTTTAATTAACCAATAATTTTAATACTATTCTAAAAAAATATATTATTATATTTTAATTTTAGATTAATTATCCGATTAATTTTTCAATTAAATACTATTCTAATGTCATTTTAAAAGTAGCATTATTAATTATATTTTAATATTATATTAGTTAATAATTAATAAATTAAATTTTTAAATATATTATTAAAATATAATTAATATGCTATTTCTTAGAATAAGATATGATACTAGAATATAATTGATATGTTATTTTTTAAAATTAAATGTTTAACTAGGAATATAATTTATTAATCAATAAATTAATAGAAAAAATTTATAAAATCATACATAAACTTAAATTATATTTATCAAAAATAAATATACATGTCAAAATAAATATTTTATGTATCAAAATATAGATATCATATATTCTAATTTTAAAAATAATATTTCAAATAATACTTTTAATATTATATTCATTAACAACTTAATTTTAAATATATAGTAATTTCTAATTATAAAAGATAGTAATATCAATTATAATTTATATAATATTAAAATTAATTAATAAATAATTCTAAACTAATTTTAATATTATTATACTAACAAAATTTTAAAATATTAAAAATCAAGAAAAATATTCAAAAATATTTAGTTCACTGTTATTTTTAAAATATTAATTTTTTTTATTAAATTTTATCTACAGATTTTATTATAATTAAAATAATAAAATAATCATGCAATGCATGAACAAACGACTAGTTGATGCATGAATGAACGAGTAGCTTAAACTTTCACGTATTTTTTATGGTTGTGAAATTTTGATTTTATAGTTTTTAGAATTGATAGATTTTGATGTATGGTTCTAATTTCAGTCAATTTTAATTAACTTACATAAATTAATTCATTAATTAAATAATTATTTTTGAAATTAGAACTGGAATTGCGAGTTCCAATACTAATTAGATAAAAAATGGCCTTAAATAGATTCTCCTAATTTTAAACTATTTCGAATCATTTTCTAGTTCAATTTCAAGCGTAAGTGAATCTATGTCAATTTATATAAAAATAGACATGTTCACAGATTAGATTTTTGCTCCACTTAATAATCATATCATTAAAAAGAAAAAAGAATAGATTTTAATATTATTAATATTTTACACCTTACATGTTAGCTTTATCATAATATATATATATAATTTATTTTATTTGCTTTAATAAAATTTGCAAATCATTAAAACTCAATTTTCTTACAACTTGCGGAGAAAATAAAGTATTTAAAAAATTAATTTTCTATAAAGCCCATAAAATTGAACTCAATTTATTTTGTTTAAATATTATTTTGAGGTGGATTTTGAATTAAAACATGGATCAATTCGAGCCTAAGCATATAAATCCTGTGTATGATTGGGTTCCGCCCATTTCCAAAGAACTCTGTACTGAAAATATCAAACTAGGAAAATATTATTATTAGGTCAGAACAATAAATTAAATACATATTATAATTTCTTGAGCATGAAATATTTGTGCATGTTCTTCAATACATATATTATTTGTGTATGACCGGATAGAGAGGTTAGTATTTATGACACTTTCTTTATCTCCAGTTGTGGCGGCACCGCGTCAGTGGTCCAGGGCAATGCAACAGATTATTGCTGTTGCTTTGTCCTTTTTACCCATGTTCTTCTGGGTAATGAAGGGTAATCCCAGACAAATATAATATAGTTTTTGATTTGAAAAAAAATCATAATTGGATTTCTAAATTTGCACCCTTTTTTTATCCAAATCTTTTTTTCTTTTTTTATATTTAAATAAGTGTAATTAAACATTCAAACTATTACCGCTGGTATCACGAACTCTCTAAGTTGACGTTTAAATAAAAAGATTGATATTTTGCTTTACGATATTAAGACATAAATGAGAAATTTGAGATTTAAAGTTATATACATTATTTCTATTAACATTGAAAATCTTTTCAAAAAAATAAAAAAGTTACTCGCATTTGAGAGCCAGGCTCATAGCATATCAGTAATTTCCTTGCACAACCATTTTTCCTCTTCTTTTAACACAAATTGTAATAATCACATTCCAAGCAACCAAATCTTTTGCTGCTATCTCATCAAACAACCATCTCTCCATGCATAATTTCCATGCGTTGATTTCATAAATATATTTTGTTGAAACCTATATTTCAAAACCTTCCTGTGAATGCAATTCAAAACCTTCCATGAATACAAAATCCCATGTTCCTCTATTCAAGCCTTAAATAAGAACGAAGAAGTGAACTTATCTAGTTTTATACTGCAATTCTCCATCTAGGAGTAGAATGGAAACTGCTTTTATAGGAATTCGGCTTTGATGAGCCTCTCGTCATGGTACTCCACATAAAGATGTATGGTTTAGCAATTTGATCGAATAGTTAGTGGGCATAATCCATAATGCCAGGAATTAGAATGCCACTTGTGAATATGAGCTCTCTTAAGGTATATGAGCTTGAATTGAAACCTTTGACAATAAAGGGAAGCGTGGATTTGCTTTAAAAGAACAAAGATTGATGCAAAATTGTCTTCTTAACAAATTAACTTCTAAAAGTATTATTTTATAATTAATTAATTTAATTACGTGACGTCATGTTTGTTTCATTAGGGTCCTCATTGAGTGAATCAGTGCGAGGGTCTAATTATACCAATTTAAATATGAGAGGTCTAGAAGTAAAAAATGTATAGATTTAGTGGCTTAATTATGGTTTTTGCCTTTTTTGATAATAAATATTTTATTCTTGAGTTATTAATGAATATTTTAAATTTTAATTTATATTTTTAACCTTATTTAAAATTCATTAATCTTATTAAGTTTATGAACTGTAAATAATGAATTGAGACTTCATTATAAGTTATGTTTGTAATCTACATTTTTAATTTGAAATCAAGCAATTGAGATTTTATTAAAAGATTAAATTTAAAATATAAAAAATTAGTAGTCTTTTTATTGAATACTAAATCTTAACTATTGATTTTGAATTAATGATTAAAATTATACAAATATAATCTATCATATTCAACTTATACATTAAAGAATCTCAATTCATAAATAATATAGTAAAGGATGAAAAGGTGGAATTAGGAGTTTCAGTGACGTTTACATGTTATTAATGGAATATCTAATAATAATTCTAGTTACACTATGATTTTATTTTTTTGAGAATTATCCATTGTCTAAAACCTTAAAAAAAAAAAAAAAAAAGAGGGCTCTTCGTCTTTTTCTCTCAAAAGAAAATTTTGAACTTTTTTTTATGGTTGTAGTCGAGTGTCACTCCACCACTCTTAGCATTGGAAACAACCCTTGTTCCTCAATTTCTTAGTTTCTTTTTGTGATGTAGTTATCTTTCTTTATTTTATTGTAAAAAGATTTGAAAGTTTTTCTTCTATGTTGTTCTTGATTGGTTTGAAAATTTTAGATTCAACTACCAATCTTAAATTTCAACCTTCTTTGAATAGTTTACAATTGTTAATAGTTGTTAATTTTGAGTTCGTGAGCCAAAAAAGTTAGTCCAGGTCAACACCGAGTTGTCAGATTAAGTAACTCGAAAAATAAAATATGTACTTATAGAAAAGAAGCACATGTTTGCTAGCTCCCCCTCCGAGATAATTAGGATAGATCCGAGCATAATCTCATATCAGCTAAATGTGAACCCAAGCTCCAAGCCAGTTAAGTAGAAGAAGAGAAGTTTTCCTTCTAAAAGGCAGATCACCATAGCTGAGGAAGTCAATAAGCTGCTAAAAGCTGGATTAATCGAGCTGATAATGTATCTAGATTGGGTAGCAAAAGCGGTATTATTTAAGAAGCCGAATGGAAGATGGAGAATGTATATGGATTTTACAGATCTAAACAAGACTTATCCAAAAGATAGTTATCCTTTGTCCAATATTGATCAATTAGTGGATTCCACTAGTGTTTATGAAGTATATAGTTTTGCTGATACTACTTAGAGGCATCATCAGATCAAGATGTTTAAGTCGGATGAGGAGAAGACTTCTTTTGCGATGCTAGAGATCTAAAAGAACCATGCAATATCCTAAAGAGTTACCAACTTAAATTAAATCCCGAAAAGTGTGCTTTTGGTGTCAAAGCTGGAAAATTCTTAGGATTTATAATCTCACAGAGGGGTATAGAGTCTAACCTCGAGAAAAATAAAGGTGATCATAGAGATGAGGCCACCAAACAACATTAATGAGGTGCATAAGTTGAATGGCAGGATAATCGCTCTTGGTCGGTTCATCTCTTGTTCAACGCGAAGATGTTTGTTGTTCTTCAAAATTTTGAAGAATGTTAAGAATTTTGAATGGACAGAGAAAAATGTCAGAAGGCTTTTGAAAAGATAAAGAGGTTCTTAAGCTTGCCACCCCTGCTCAACAGACCGGTGAATAGAAATAATTTGTATCTATATTTGGCAGCAACGAAGGAGACCATCGCCTCCGTCCTTATCAAGGAGGATAATAACAAGCAAAAGCCGACATATTATAAGAGTAAGGTGTTGGAAAGGGGAAAATCCTAGATACCCTATGATAGAGAAGTTGGCTCTAGTAATCATCACGAAAATCATTAAAGGATGTTATGTCCATATTCAAAGGTTTGTGTTTTCAGTTATTTATGTTATCCTTGGTAAGATCATATGCTAAAAATAAGTTATGTCCACATTCAAAGGCTTTTGTCTTCTTGGATTACAGTTCATAAAGGATGTTATTGCCTTGGTTTATTAGATAGAAAAATAATGGTCTCACGCCATGTTCTTTTTGATGAACAGGTTTTCCAATTTCTAAAGGTGACATATTGGTATCTAATTCAACAACTAGTCTAATAATAATTTCTTACCACCAGTTATACCTTCATCTACTACTCATATAACAGGCTGTTAAACTCATCCAATTACTCCAGTTTTACAGTCCACCTTACCCTCACCAAATAATAACTCAACCCTAATTCAAATCTCACCAAACTAGCTCTTTCAAACCGACCTCAATACCTCGAATTCTAGCTCACCCACTACCACTAGACCTGATCCTAATGACTTTTCAACTTCATCACCTTAAACCTTTGCTTCATCAATAAATAATCGTGCAATGCCGATTGTTCAACGCCAATATATCATGGTTACATGATCTCCAACTGAAAATCTAAGCCTAATAGATTTTTCGGTTATTCTACTACAACCACCATGCCTAAGGATTCTTCATCTTTTACTCAAGCTAATAAACTTACAGAATGGCGAGCTGCAATGAATGAGATAGATGCTCTATTTACTTATAGTACATGGACCTTGGTTCCTTCTCATTCTATACAAAATGTAGTTGGGAGTAAGTGGGTTATCATGTAAAACAAAATTCAAATGGTTCATTATCAAGATACAAGGCATGTCTTATAGCTAAAGGGTTTCATCAATGATCTGGAATTGATTTCTTTGATATATTCAGTCTAGTTGTAAAGCTAGCTGCCGTTCGTCTTTGTCTATCATTAGCTATCTCTCAAGGTTAGGATGTTAATCAGTTAGACATCTCCAATGCATTTGTTCATGGAACTTCAGATGAAGAAGTTTTTATGCAACAACTACCCGATTTTATTCATCCACAATATATGGATTACATTTGTAAGTTACATCGATCTCTTTATGGCCTGAAGCAAGCCCCCCGTCAATGGTTTAAATGCTTCAATACAACACTTCTTTTTTTATTATAATATGAGTACCATCAAAGCTTTTTTTCTCGTGTATATGGATGATTTGTGTTGACAAGCAATAATAATTCCTTCATTGCAAATGTTATTACTACTCTTTAGACATACTTTGCTCTAAAGGACCTAGGACGGTTGCATTACTTCTTAGGAATGGAGGCATTATGGCTACCTAATGGTCTACATTTAACAGAGACAAGATATATTCATAATTTGTTGGAGCCAAAATGGCGGAAGTAAATAACATTTCCACTCCAGCTTGCTACCACTAAACTTTATATTCATGACAACGAGTTTTTTAATGATCTAAAGATGTATATGAGCATTGTTGGTGGCCTAAAATATTTTTCTTTAATAAGACCTGATATTTACTACTTCGTGAATAAAGTTTCACAGTTTATGCTTTCGCTAAAAACCTCTCATTAGGTTACTGTCAAAAGAATTTCGCATTACCTTTATTCTACTGGTTATGGACTACTCATCTTAAGGTCTCTTAATTAAACTATTAATGCATATAGTGATGCAAATTGGGAAAACACTATTGATAATAAAAAATCATGCACAGGGTTTGCAATTTATGTTGGTAACAATCTTATTTCATAAGGCTCTAAAAAGTAGCACAATATATCTCGTTCTTCAACTAAGGTCGAGTATCGTGCACTTGCAACAACTGTTGCTATAGTTTATTGGCTTGTATCTTTAATGTGTAAACTCGGTTATACTTCTTGTTGTTTTCCTAAGTTATGGTGTGATAACTTTAGTGCCACTTATCTTACCAATACTCCTATTTTTCATTCACGTTCAAAGCATTTAGAAACTGATTTTCATTATATTAGTGATCAAGTGGTAAAGAAAAAAAATTCAGTTCACTATCTCTCGAGTGAAGATCAGACTGCGGATGTATTAACCAAGCCATTACATAAAGTCAAGTTCAAGATGCTTTAAGAAAAGTTGTGTGTCTATTCTACTTCCACATAACTTGAGGGAGGATAATAAGATAAACTACAAAGCTGTATATTAGTTGTATTGATATTCATTTAACAATTTGTATCTATTTTAACTCTTTGTAACTATTTTGATGTGTACTTATGTATTCACTATCATACATGAATAACAATCATTAATAATTTTTACAATAGTGCATTTTCATGAAGATCCTTCAACAACAACAACATAACCACAAAGAAAAAAGTTCAAAGTGTTTCTCCAAATTATAGATAACAATTTCAAAATCTACTAAAGATTCAAGTCTGGAGTAATTTTGTTTCGTTGATCTTTGAATTTAAAGTCTTATCTAGAAGTTATAATTTTGAAGTTACTCATCTCTTGAAGTTGTTGTAAGCATTTCTCAAATGATTAATGAATTTTCTTCTTATTAAAAAAATTAAATATGAATGACTAATGATCTTATAATTTATATTATTAAAAGTTTTAATCCTAAATCTAAATCAGGTTACATCTAGTCCGATATGTGTTTTTCCCATTTTGAAGATGAGCATAACATTCTTTAGGGAAAATTACTAATACCCTCGAGGTATTATAATTTACAAGTTCAACTTTCTATATAAAATCATGTTGAATGACTTAATTAATAAATAAAAAAATCAATTTGGTCTTTTTAAACTTTTTATTATTTATCAAACTTGTCGAAATTAAATTCTTATAAACATTAGTAAAATTTATTTATTTTTAGAATAATTTAATCTTAGTTCGTAAGAAAAAAGATTAAATCAATAATTCTTTCTAAGATTTATCAGTATAAATTTAATCTTAATTTTAAAGATTTTTCTGTATCAATATCAATCTCACACACGCATATATGAATAATGTTTATAACACACTGATTTATTGAATTAATTAATAAACTAAGCTGTATTTCTTAATCCATATACGATTCAAAGATGCAATTTAAGTTTGATGACTTAAATTAACAAGTTAAATAATGTGTTAAAAAATGTCCATTTAGGTTGCAAAAATCTAATTGTCGAAAAAAATTTCAACAATGACGAAAATACAATTTGAAGGTGCCAATGGATAGATCATGAAATGAAGAGTCCATAAACACATATATGGCCATCTGAATGTTATTGAAATTTAACGTATTTGACTCGGCACTAATGAAAATGTCATTCCTCCGTTCACTGCTCAAACGACTCACCGGGTGGCTGGTCAACTCCAGGTGGAGATCGATGATTCCATTTCCAACATTATACCAGCGAAATAATGACGGCAAGATGATGGCAAAGTGATGGTAACCTATCACATGTTTTTTCTCTATTTGCTTCACTGCCGATAATTTTCTAAATTTTTTGATATTGTTAGAGCTGAGAATGCAGATATCATTGATTCGGCGAAGTTTAATGGCGGTAAGTGGCTGAGAAAACAATGAGTAGTGTTGACAATAGATATAGGTATATGGACAAGGGAGAGAGAAAATGTAAGAACTGTAATAACTATTTGTGCATATTGACAGCTACTTTTTATCCCTAATCTTATAAGATTTAATTTTGGATAGTTTAGTACATAATAATAAATTTAATAACCATATTGAGCTTTCTTTTATCATCTGAGTCCTTTGATCTAATTGACTAATGGAAAAAAATGAATAGAGAATAACAATTAACGTTTAAGAAGATACTGAGTCACTTTTGAAAAGATACTGATTCACGTTTATATTAAATACAATTCCGAAGAAAAGATAAATGTACAAATGATGTTTACAATACTGTGTATTATAGCCTAATTATTATGCAATTTGACAAACATAAGAAACGGTCAAAGAAAAGAAAAAATCATAGTTAGACAAATCAATATAAACAATCAAATAGAATAAAAATAAGAGCGGCTTATAAGTAAAATACAAAAGAAAGTGATCTAAGCATATACCAAGATGGCGCAATTCCTGCCAAAAGATTTTTCAGATGCCAATACCTCAAAGTAGAACTGCTACGGCGCCCGCCTGACATGTTTTAAGACATGGAAAAAAGTTGCTGGGGTAACATAGCACCTAATATTCAGCATTATTATCATCATTAACATGGCAGCTATGCTGTATTATGGTAATTGACAGGATATCACTAATGGAAATGGAACTAGAGAGAAATGTGGAGCAAGTAAACTCTGCATCTCTTTTCAAATGCACTGCAAAACTATCAGAATTATAGAGTGAATCTGAAATTTAATTAACACAAACATGTTACAGAAATCATATAATATACAACTAGAGCATTTCTGATATTTTCAGCATCTTCAAGTGAGAGAGTGCACACAAAAAAATGATCGTTTTAAGCATACGAGTGATGTCGATGACGATCCTTCTCCCTTGAATAGTAAGAAGAACTGTGGTATTCACGATCTGAAAGTGTAGAATAGTTTCAGGAGACAGCGCTTGAAAATGGAGAAAAAGTGAAAACAATATGAGATAATCATAACTGCTGAAAGAAAAATTCAAATGCATACCTCGTGAGGAATGATATCTTGATTTCTCTGAATGTCCTGTATTTACATTAGAAAATCATATAATTAGAGAATGAGCTAGAAGATAATTAAAGCCGAATTGTATGTGTTTGAGAACTAGGCTAACAACCAAAGAGACTCAGCAACTGACCTGAATCCTTTCTATCCTTTGAACGACGACCTCGATCCTTGTTTCTCTCTCTTTCCCTCTCAGTCTCCTCCAAATCCCTTTCCCTATCAGAATCTCTGCCTCTCTCACGATCGTGGGTCTTTGTTCTATCTCTCTCCCTTTCCCTCTCTCGGCCCCTATCTCTCTCTTTACTCCTCTCCACACTGGACTCTGCCCTGTGCTCAGACTTGGATCTTGGAATAGGCTCATCTCTTGCCTCTCCATCAACAGCCTTGGACTCATCGTTGCTCTTCTTGGAATCCTTCAGCTTATCTAGGGCCGGTTTCACAATTGGGCCTCTGGAACCCCCAGATTCAGCACTAACCCCAGCTGGTGCTGCCTTAGGAGCCGTAGCATCATTAGCTGGTGAGCTAGCCTGTGAAACTTCCTGCAGAAAGCACATTTAACAAAAGACGCCTCAGTACTATATGATAGGCCCAATATCTTTTATTCCCTGAAAAAATATTAATGCAGCAATCCCAGCAATTCTTGAAGTTGTGATACTTTTTTTGATCGCAACCAATTCTTCAATGAGAAGAAAGCAATTGTTAATATTGTGCAAGCCAAAAGGTGTATACCAGAAACAAACTCAAATTTTAAAAAATAAACGTTATATAAAAGAAAGCAAAACCACCTTTGGAGTTGCTTGTGAATCTGAAGACTTGCTAGAAAAAGAAAAATCCCCATCCTTGCAGACTGATATGTATTTCGCCTTAGGAAGGCTGTACAGGTGAGCCAGAACTCTGCAAACTTCATCAATACCAGATTTATCCGCATCAAATGCCTTCCACCATGGTGGGTTCTCAGGAAGGGGTACTTGGAACCTACGCGCAGCAGCATATACAACCCCACAAGCCACAACTTCACTCTTGAAACGAACACACAAGGTTGTACGCAAACTGATACAAATAGATAGTGAGAGTATAGAAAAAGAGAACCAAACTATAAAAAAAGAAAAAGATTGCAAAATTAGAGAGGAAGTAACGGCTAATCATTAATGACCTAGTAGTATATCACATGTAACAGGAGTTTCATTCCATCCATTATTCTACCTTACTTGCACTATAATCTCATTGATACCTTAAATCAAATAACCACCCTCAACCTAAACAAGCTAGAATACATCTCCTCCGTTGTACTGCATGCTATCTCTTCATCAAATGATGAAACTTGTTCTATAGTAGAACACAGAAAACAAACTTCAGCACTCTTGATTCATAAGCCATTAGAAGGTAAAATATTATCTCGATTAATCATTATGAGCCGCAAAGTGAGCTAATAAAAGATATTTTCTTTGTTTGGGTGTGTTTGCTGGACAGATGGGAGGGACAGGGGGGGTTGGGTTCATTTTATTGCTTCTAAAACTTTTATAGTCCTCCTAGTCTCTATATGCAGTGTGCTAAATTCCTGAACCCTGAAGAACTGCCAAAAGAACTAAAGAAAGATGTATATCCAAAATATTAGATGGTGTGATTAAGTACCTATCATTTGCAAGATTCCAAGCTTCTTGTCTCAATTCTGGAGGTGTTTTAAGGGTGACAAGGTAGTTTGAAATGAATTTGTGAGGATGCTCAACATGACAAACGAAGCCCATCTCTTTCAATATGTGCCTTTCTGTTCTGCTCAATTCCACCTTCAACTCTGCAAATTTCTATTCACCAAAATAGAAGTAAGTAAGCAAAAATTTTAGTCGGACCAAAACTAATAGCTCAGAACCGAATCGAAGAATATGATATCAAGATACTAACCTTTGAATTTAGGTCAAGAAATTCAATGGGTAAATTCTCCCTCCTGCACTCCATTCTATGAAAAACAATAATGACTTGCCTTGATTTCCTAGGGTTTTCCTCAAGCTTAGATGCAAGCCAAACGCAACTAGCCGCAACTTTCTGCAAACCACGTCATCACACCCTAACGATGCATTAGATAAACAGCATTTAACTCCATTGGCACTTCCTCCACTCTAATTTGAAATATATAAACATAATTACTTGTTAACATTTTCACAAAGGCCTTGTTCGGAACAGACCTTGAGCTAAAGTTCAATCCTATTGAATTCTTGCAGCATAATGTCATTTTGGGCAGAAATTCCTTTATTAACGATGAGTTTTTCCAAAACAAGAATTAACTAAATAGAAATCCGTTAAATTAAGCTCTTGCATTATTGAGACTTTCCAACGACACTCAAAATAAAACTTAACGAACCATTACACCTCAATCTCGAAACAACCAAATTCAATATAAAAAAAATCGTTACATGATTTAAAGGGAAGAATAATAACCTTCACATTGAAGCGCCCAAATGACTTCTTGCAATAAAATCGATGGAATAAAACTTGACCGGTGGCCATCACAGCTTGAGGTCTGAAACAAGGAAAAAGAGAAAAAACCCCAATAAGAATTGAGTTTAGCAACTATTATCATACACTGAAATTAAACCAGAAAAAGAAAAAAGCAGAGAGTACATACAGTTTAAGTAAAATTCCACTTTCTTGAATCAAGTCGCAGCCGTAAATTCTAAGAGTAGTTTCGGTAGCTTCATCAATTCCATCTTTCTTAGATGGTGAGTTCTGCAATTGCTCGTCGGTTAAGTAAAAATTATCGATTGCAGTGTAAATCATCCTTTTTTAGGGTTTTCAGGTTTTTGATTTGGGTATTGATTTCAGTAGGGAAAGGAAATCTGTTTGTTCTCTTGGCAAGAAGGAGGGAAAGAGTGAAGGACGGTAACTGATAGGTGGCCTGTCGTTGTATCGACGCCGTCTACTGGCGGCTGCGACAGCCTCACAGTTCGAAAGTGAAACGAGAGACTTTTTTGAGATTGAAAAATAGAAAATAACGGGAAAGAAATTTGGGCGTTTTTGTTAAGAAGAGGTAACGACACACTTTTGTTAACGTTTATGCAAATTTGATCCTCATTTTTATTGTTAAACAAAAATTGATCATCTTTTTCCATAGGCTTAATTGCAAAGATTGACTACAATTCGTTTTCTTTGGTTAAATTTAATAGTATTTTGGCAATATAACCATCTATCAACTTTTTTTAGTAAAATAATAATAATAATAAAAGAAAGCGACTAATAATAACAATCTTTATTAAATGTATATAAACTCTCGTTGCTGCAGAATATATGTAAGAATATAATTTAATCGAGACTGAATCTAAGTTCATCACCGCAATACCAGCAGTGATACATTTCAAAACACATTTACTTTTACTTTTACTTTTTTTACTTCCATTAAAATCCAAATCAAATCATTAAATCTTTAAGGGGAGATTCTAAAAAATTTAAATAAAAGTGTATTCAGTGAAGATTTTAATGGAGTTTAATAGTCAAAAGTGTATTTAATAATTATTTTTAAAAATTTCAAATAAGTCATATGGAGTATTTAATATAGACTTTTGAAGACTTTAAAAAAATCTATAAAAACTAGAAGATATTCAATTACAGTTTTTATAAAGTCTTTAAAAATAATCTAGTCGTTAAAAAGTCTTTGACTTTTATAGACATGGACTTTTATATATTTTAATGACTTTTTATGCATTTCATGAATAAAATTTTTTAAAATATCTTTCACTTTTTTTCAAAATTTTAATAGACTTTTATTTTCTGAAAACTCATCTTTTTTCTTTTCAAATTTTTATGTATTATAGTACTCATTTCTTTTTACTATATTCTTCATTTTAAAATATTTTAAAATTAGATGAAACTCATAACTTAAAAATTATTTACTAATAATATTTTTTTTGTACTCACACATACAAAAAATTAATTAAAATTTTTAATTTAATTTTAGAAGAACTCTTATAAAAATATGAATTTGAAATGAAGCATCTAGTGAATTTTTTTGAGCAAACAACCCACCTATATATAGACTTTTAGGTTTTATTAGAAAGATTATTTGGTTAATTTTTTTATTGGTAAGCGTAATTGTCAGTTTAACTATTTTCAAATAATTTGTAAGAGTGATTACTGTTGGTTTAAGTATTTATTAAATAAGTGATAAACAAAATATAACAAGTATGACATGAATTTGATGGTTTAATTGGAGAAAAATTGTAATATAATAATTTTAAAAAAATTATTTTATTAATTAAAAAATAGTGTTCATGTTGTGAGATAAAAAATTTAAAAATTGTATGAATATAACACAATAATAAAATAAAATATGTTACTTGTATATGAAGTTGCATATAATATTATGTGGAATAATGTTTAAAATAAACGTAAAAAAATAAAAAAAATTATAAAAATAAAATGATTAAATTTATTCTAAATAATTAAATAATAGATAAATAATAGTATGTAAAAATCAATAAAAGTCTATCAATGTCTATAAAAATATTTTTAAATAAAACCTATAAAAGTCATTTATAAAATTATAAACTTTATAAAAATTATTAAAAATTTAAAAACTCTTTAAAAATAATTTTTTAAAAAATAATTTTTTAAAAAGTTTAATTAAATACAACCTCCTAAATATTTAAAGAGAGATTCTAAAAAATATAAGTAAAAATACAAAACTCATTTCTCTAAGTTCAAAGTATTTGATCATTCTCCAATAAAATATGCATTCTTGAGATTATTGACTTATATATTGTGTTTTGATTTGAGATCTCATCGTCAACCTTAATGATGGCAAAGATCTCCTTAAGACAAACCTTCTCGAAAGTGTTAAACATCAGGTTGGGTAAGTAAGACGAGCTCGAGAACAAAAGGGGAGTGGGGTGAGTTCTCACCTAACATTCTATACACAAATTTGTAAGTGATTCTTTTTAATATATCAAACTCGGTTTACCTATCAGTTCATGTATCTAGCTTATACTACTTTGCATGCTTTGTTTACGTGTTCTTTTTCTACTTTTGTTTGGGAAGAGTCCAATTTTTTATTGTTTGACCATAAATTTAACATTTGTGCAGTTTAGATGCTTTCTCTGTGGTTCATGATAAGTTGGATAAGAAAGCATTTGGATTTTATGTTGGACCCTGGCATCATCTATGTTGAATGTACCCATATGTTAAAAAAATTTAAATATTATAAATAATAAAAGATGAGATATCTATTAAATTAAATTGAAAATTAAAGTGTTAAAGTGATCAAATGATTGAAATTTAGGTATTTGTATATGCATTTAGCTAAAATATTTGGAAGAGTTTTACATAATTAATTTGGGATTGTTGATAATTGGATTAAGCCTTCGACCGGATTGGTCAAATTGAATGTCGATGCTAGTTTTCATAAAGGCAATAATATATATATAACTAGGATAAATGCGCTAACTATGGATATGATGCTGAAAATAGACCGATTCTATATCACTCTTCAATTCGAATTAGCAAAAGTAATGTCTCCTTGCATAATATGGATTCCAAACATTTTCATTATCTGGATGTGAATGAGTCCAATTACTTATCCCTCGTTCTATTAATGAACTATCTTTCCAGGCTTCATATTAAGTATGAATAACTAATAATGAAAAGAATAAAAATTTAATAGCCAAGATTATACTAGTTTACTAAATTCCAGTACATGTACAATTTCTCTTATGTGAGCCCACTTAGCTCAGAGGTTAGAGCATTAGATTTGTAATGCAATGGTCATCGGTTCGACTCCAATAGCTGGCTTTTCATTATTTGTTTGATTTTTACATAATTGATAATATCTTTTTGAAATCAAAGAACATTGAAAAAGCTTCATTCTGCTTTGCCAAGGGGGACCCATTATTATGTGGTAGGAACTTCAAATTATGAATAAAAGTTCAAAGTTAGAGTAGTTAAATCTCTACGGAACAAATCAAGAACAAGAAAAGGACCTTTTTTCTATATACATTATTGGTATGTATACAAAAAGGTCTGGATATTGATACAATCCATCTCATTATTCTTTGTAGTATACTACTTCAGTAGATGTTATTTCATTTATCATATTTATCCTTCAGTACTTCAATTTTAATTTAAGTTTTTAAAAGTTTAAAAATTCAATAAAAGTAAAATAAATAAAATAAGGAGTTTATGTCATGTTACCTAGGGCCTCAGTTCAAAAAAATACACCGTCTCAGGGCTTTATCGAGACTCACCAGTAAAAGGCCTAGGGCTGGGAGCGATTTTAGAAATCAATCACGCTCTGGTAGAAAATCTCAATATCATATTCGTTTAGAAGAAAATAAAAATTACATTTTCATTATGGTCTTACAGAATGACAATTACTTAAATACGTTCGTATCACTGCAAAAGCCAAAGGGTCAACATGTCAAGTTTTACTACAATTACTTAAAATGCGTTTGGATACATTCTTTTATAATTGGGTATGACGTTAACTATTCCTCGAGCTCGCCAATTAATTAATCATAGACATATTTTAGTTAATGGTTGTATGTAATCGGTGCAAACTCTTAGATATTATTACAGTGATGGATGAACAAAAATCCAGAGCTATGATTCAAAATTATCTTAAGTCATCCTCCCAAGAGGAATTGCCAAAATATTTGACTCTTGACCCATTTTAATATAAAGAATTAGTCAATCAAATAATAGATAATAAATGAATTGCTAGTAGTAGAATATTATTCTCGTCGGACTTAACTCTAACTAAAATAATAAGGATTTGGATAATTTTGCTCCCTATCGCCTAATTAAAGAAAAAAAAAAAAGAAAGTAAGGGTTTGGTTTGATCATGGGGTTTTCTCCCATTCATATATCATAGATATATAGGGATATAATTTTTTCCAATATTTTTTATACTATAGAAATTAGGAATAGAGAATCCATATCAAGAAAAGATCTAACTATTGGAATAAAGGTATCAATTATTATGAGATTTGATACATTTCGGTTAGTAACATTGATAAATTAGGTGAAGGTACGGAAAGAGAGGGATTTGAACCCTCGATAAATAAAAACCTACATAGCAATTTCAATGCTACACCTTGAACCACTCGGCCATCTCTCCTACATAATGACTATAGCCTCGAACCCGAGTGAATCACGAGTCATTCATATTAGATTATTGAATAGGCATGGTACGTAAAATCAATTCTAACCAATAAAAATAGAAAATTTTAATAAAATAAAGAACTTTCCTTCGAAATTGGAGGATAAAGATTTTTTTTTTTGTTTTTATGAAAAACTCTTTTTAAAAAGCAATAAAGATATGAATCTATTCGTGTTTGTGAATTTTGTAAAAATGGCCCTTTTTTCTTTTTTTGATATCTATACCGGTTTTAATCATTGGATTGGAACGATATGTTTTTATACTATTTTGTACTGTACAACTACTTTTTTATGGGATCCTTTCCTCATAGAGGTAATTAAAAGAAATTATAAAATGGATTGCTACTTATGCCTAGATTCCGAATAACTAGAAATTTTTATTGATAAGACCTTTTCAATTGTAGCCAATATCTTATTATGAATAATTCCAATAACTTTAAGAGAAGAATATGCATTTACTTATTACAAAGATGGTGTGATTTAATTTTTTTTATTTACCGCTTCAAGTCTTAGGAGAAAGACACATTAGTCGGGATAGAAAGATTTGAAATAACTTTATGCTTGTTGAAGGTGAAGTTTACAAGTTTATAAATAAAACAATTCCTTTTTAGCCTGTGATCTGGACTATTTCCTTCTCGAAGATGAAGCTTATCCCCCATCGTCTCACTGGTCGACCTTGACCCCTATTATTTTGAGGTCATATCTAGTATTCAAAGTTTGCCTCGATTTGGTATTGCTCTCATGGCCCGCACCAAAACAGTGCTTTACCTTTAGATGTTCAATCAAATGTTGCGCCTCAAGGCATTTCGGGAAGAACTAGCTAGCTTTAGGTTCGAGTGGCATTTCACCTCTAACCACAATTCATCCACTAGTTCTTCAACAGCAATCGGTTCAGAGCTTCACTTAGTTTCACTTTAGCTTCATCCTGGTCATGGATAGATCACCTAGGTTCGGATCCATAAGCAGTGATAGTTGTCATATGAAGACTTGCTTTCACTTCAACTCTGGTGGGTTCCCTTAACCAAGTCACTGCCTATGAGTCGCTGGCTCATTCTTCAACAGGCACGCAATCAGAGCTCGGGCTCTTCCCACTGCTTGGGAGCTTACGATTTCATGTTCTATTTACTCCCCGATGGGGGTTATTTTCACTCTTCCTTCACAGTAATACTTCCCTATCGGTCACCCCAGGAGTATTTAGCCTTGCAAGGTGGTCCTTGCTGATTCACACGGGATTCCACTTGCCTTATGCTACTCGAGTTAGAGCGTAAACTAGTAATGCTTTCGGCTACTAGACTCTCGCCATCTAGGGTGTAACACTCCACCCTTCGCCTAGCAACACAATGCTTGTATTGCTCTCCTACAATCCCTTTTTCAAGATTTAGGCTGCTCCCATTTCGTTCGTCGCTATTACGAGAATCGCTTTTACTTTTTTTTCCTCTAGTTATTAAGATGTTTCAGTTCATTACGTTGTCTCTTACCTGCCCATGGATTCAACAGCAGTTTGAAAGGTTGACCTATTCAGGAATCTCCAGATCTACGCTTATTTTTAACTCCCTAAAACATTTTGTTGCTTATTACACCCTTCCTCGTCTCTAGGTGCTTAGGTATACACCGTAAGCCTTTCCTCGTTTGAAGATCGCCCTTAAATTTAAGGTTATGCCATCCTAAGGTGTTATTAAATGGAAGGATCTTATAAATGTCCATGAATAGTAAATTGATAAATTATAGATCGAACTACCGAATCAGAAAAATGGGATGCTATCATATAGCTTTATACCGGCTAAGTTCACGAGTTAAAGATAAGCGGACTCGAACCACTGACATCCACCACAGGGTAAACCACCGCCTTTCGGGCCCCCCGACTGATTCTACCATAGAGGCTAATGATAGACAATAACTCTCCCCCGAACACAGCTTACAACTTTCATCATACTGTGCTCTCCAAAGAGCAACTCTTTTTAAAATCTCAAAAGGTGTTGAGTTGGAATCCTATTCTAACAAAGGATTCTTGCGGTTCTAGAGGATTCAGTTACAGGAAATCTAGGAATGGAAAGCTTATCCCCCCTTTTCCACCTACTCCATATACTTTTCATTATAAAACCAATAAACCTGAAAAAGGTGATTGTTTTGTGAAAGAATTTTTGGGCTTATAAAAATTGGAATTTGTGTTTGTGAAAATTATCGAGTAATCATAAATGAAAAAGAAGACCAAAAGTTTTATGAACAATGAGGAGTTGAATTTGTTAATTCTCAGATGCGAAGATATCAAATGGGCTACATCAAACTGGCATGCCCAGTAACTTATATGTGGTATTTTGAAACGTCTTCCTAGTTATAATCGTTTAGATAAACCTCTTAAGAAATTAGAAGACCTGGTATATTATGATGTGTGATTTGATCGAAATTTTGATTTTACAGTTTTAAAATGAAAAACTATCATCCCATTTATTTTAGGATGCCATGGATCTGACATGTCTCTAAAGAGGAGTAACATGAAGCTCAAAATTATGGGTGTATTCAATACTCCCCAATAAAAAAGAAATTGGTCTATGGTCAATGCAGTAATGAAAAAATAGGAATTCCTAGTTGTACCTCGTGAAAACTGACTTTTTTCTTTTTATTTAAAAAATAGAAAAAAACTATGTTTATACTCAAGTAATCAAATATTTCATGATTACTGGAGTTTATACATCGCATATAGTCTTTAATAGCATCATGGCATAACTGTCGAGGTGAGTTCGTGATCTAAGAGATCAAATAGAAAGAGACATAGACAAATACATCCCTTATGAATTCTAAGGTAGTAGGATTTTATCATTCGAAGGGAAGTAGACGACTCAAGAATTTCACATTTCATTTAGTTAGTAATTCTAAAAATTGAATAAGTTGTGATAATTGAGTAAAGAATTTAGGAATTCAAAAAAAAAAAAAAGAATGAATTAATGAGAGCGTGCTTGGTGTTCATTATTCATTTAGAACTTGAGTAAGGAGTAGCTCTTGTTTGGGTTTTTATCGATTTTGAAATTTGAAAGTAGGAACCTTTTCTTTCTATTTGGTATAACTACTTGAGCCAGATGAGAGGAAACTTTCACGTCCGATTTTGAAGGGAGGAGACCTACAGTATTGGAGTATATGATCCTATCCCAATTTTTCTTTTGTTAGGACCATAGCTAAAAAGCCTACTCTTTTACGATTATGAGGTTCATTCGAATACGAAAGTCAATCCTGGAAATACAATATTCCCCTTTTTTTTTACTGCCCAAGGCTTCGATACATTTTGAAATCGAGAAATTTCTACAGGAGCTGGTGCCATTAGAGAACAATTAGCCGATCTAGATTTATGAATTATTATAAGATTATTCATCAGTAGAATGGAAAGAATTAGGGGAAGAAGGGCCTACAGGGAATGAATGGGAATATCGAAAAGTTAGAAGAAGAAATGATTTTTTGGTTCGATGCGTGAAATTAGCTAAGCATTTTATTCAAACAAATATAGAACCAGAATGGATGGTTTAATGTCTATTACCAATTCTTCCTCCCAAGTTGAGACTGATCATTCAGATAGATGGGGGTAAACTAATGAGTTCAAATATTAATGAACTCTATAGAAGAGTTATCTATCGGAACAATACTTTTATTGATCTATTAACAAGTAGATCTACGCTGGGAGAATTATTAATGTGTCAAGAAAAATTAGTACAAGAAGTCGTGGATACACTTTTTGATGATGGAATCCCTAGAAAACCAATAAGAGATGGTCATAATAAGGTTTACAAGTCATTTTCGGATGTAATTGAAGGCAAAGGAGGAAGATTTCATGAGCCTATGCTTGGAAAACTAATTGATTATTCAGGGCGTTCTATCATTGTCGTAGGCCCCTCACTTTTATTACATCAATGTGGATTGCCTCGCGAAATAGCAATAGAACTTTTCCAAATATTTGTAATTTATGGTCTAATTAGGCAACATCTTGCTCCGAACATAGGGGTTGCTAAGAGTAAAATTCGAAAAAAAGAGCTAATTGTATGGGAAATACTTTAGGAAGTTATGCAGAGGCATATGGTATTACTTAATAGAGCGCCGACTTTACATAGATTAGGCATATAGGCATTCCAACCAATTTTAGTGGAAGGCTGCACTATTTGTTTACATCCATTAGTTTGGAAGGCTGCACTATTTGTTTACATCTATTAGTTTGTAAGGGATTCAATGCAGATTTTGATGGGGATCAAATGGTTGTTCATGTACTTTTATTGTTGGATGCTCAAGTGGAAGCTCGTTTACTTATGTTTTCTCATATTATTTCATGGGCCCTTCTTTTTTTATTTCAGCATATCGACTTACACCTAGCTATAATTATTCTTTTCTTTTCTTCATAGATGAGTTCCGCCGATTTTCACATATCGAATTTACATATACAACATATATTACTGTCAAAAAGGAATTTCTTATCATTTAGATACTTCAATTCAAAAAAGTTAAAAAATTAGAAACTTGAAAAAAAAAAAAAAGGATTGGGTTGCACCATAAATATGAAAAAGTATATACATATCATTATTTGGTTAATGATGGAAGAGAATAAAGAAAGAAAAAGAAAAAAAGAAAGGAAAAAATAATAATAAATAAATAAAAATAAAGTAGAAGAGACCATATTCCAAATCAACAAATTCAAACTTAAAAGGTTATTAGGAACGATAATGGATGGAATTTGATGGCTTGTACTAATCGTGCACCTTGAGTAATCCTATCCTTATGAGTGAGTTGTTTGGTATTCGAGATAGGTCCGTAGAAAGTTAATTTGAGTAGGCTCATAAATTGGCTAAACTTAGTACTATAATCTCCATGCCTATAGAATTCACCGAGAACCTTCTTTTTATTTTAGATTTAATGTAATTTTCTTTAGGCACATTCAACTGCGCCATTCGGTTTTCCTCACAACGGTTTTTCTTTTTCAATGAGCTAAGCTTGGAAAAAGAAATATATTTGTTCCTTATTAATGAAATCCAATTTTTTTTCTTAAAAAAAAGGTGACAAATTACATCAACTTTAGGTTAGATTGGGGTGCCAATTCCAGATTCACACGATTTCATTACTTCCATTATAAAGCATGCAAATCCCTTTTTGGAATCATCCCTTCCCTTAACCCAAACCAGAATTTTACAAATAAAAACCTTTTATCTATTATAAATGGGACAAGGTTTAACATAGCCTCTTCCTTCTCCCACAGTTTATTTCTCTCCACTACTACAATAACATCTCAACTTCTTAGCAACCTTTTACAGCTTTTAACTAGAAGTAGTACTATCCAACTTATCTGTTTGAGTACTTTTTTCAAACAAGTATGCTAACCTTGCAGCTACACTCTGTCTTGCTGCAGGAGAAACACCATGCTTACCTATAATCGACTCCAGGATTGCCTCTGAAAGTAATTTGTTCTCTATCAGTCCATTCTCAACTTCTGGGATTGACCCATCTTTTGAAAAGCTTATCTGTAATCAGCAAGGATACAGAATATTAGAAATATCAGCAAAGGCTTAATTTAAAGAATGATCAGACTTGAAAGGTTACTGTATGCAATGTTCAGATGGTGCAGTTCCTAAATTACTTACCGCAACCGATCCATGAGGCAATTGTGTGAAAAGAATAGAGGAACCAGGAGGAAAATTTTCTTCTTTGAAGATTTCTAAGAATTTATCAATAGCTTTAGCTTCTGCATCAGTGTAAATTCCGAAAGATTTCCAAATTGCAACACAATTTTCTGCAACTTTCTCCGAGTACTGTTGACCACTTAAAGGCAAGATCATTGTTACTCGGATGAACTTCTCATATGGACCTTCAGAGACAGATGATGAAGATGATTTTAGTAATTGTTCGTGAAACATTTTAGAAAATTCATATTAAAACTGTTGCAACAACATTTAACAACTCAGAAACCTTGTTCCCACAATTTGAGCTTTTGTTAATTTCAAGCTGTGCCTTCTAATAGGCCTCGCAGATATAACTTTTGTTTCTAATGAGACAGAACAAATGATTAATAACTACCAAGTCAATATACGTAGTACTAATTAAGACAGACTCTGACTTTCAATGAGAAACCTACTATCAATTTAAAATAAATAAATTGAACTATGTTTTATTTCTTATACCTTCGGAGATCAATCTTAGGTGTATTCCATTAAGAATATTTGCATATACAATATGGAAAGAAAATAGTTCAGCCCCATGATAAGCAATAAATTATTGAGATGACGGGGTAGTTGGGGATCAACAGTGAGCCTATTTGGTTTGGTACAGCTGATTATTATTACAACTGGTGTCAGATATTCAATAACTGATAAATTAAATTATTTAATAAAATTTTATTAGTGGTTATTGATAGTATATATTAAATATATTTTATTTTATTATATTATATTTAATAATATAAATTAATAAAAATAATTTATAATAATTAAAAAATTTATAGTTAATTTTTTTAAGTTCAATTGTATTTATTATTAAAAATATTTATAAAATTTCTTTTAAAAATAAAAATTTAAATTTAAATTCTACTAATAAAAATTTCTAATTTTAAATACTATAATTTTAAATTTTATAATTATTTAACTATTAAAAATAATTTTAAAATAATAATTATTTATTTTAAAATATAAAGTTTTAATTATATGAGATCAATTTAAAATAAATTATCATTAATAAGTTAATAAGGATAATAATGTCTAAATAAATAAAAAATCAAATCAGCTATCAGCCGATAAGAAAAAGCTCTAAAATAAAATTACAACCAGCAGCTGATTGAAAATAGAGATGATACAATCAGCAACTAGCTTGAGAAATGAAATAGCAATCGGTTGCATCAAATCTCCGAACCAAACACTCTCAAACCTCTAAACTAAATACTCTCGAAGAGTTATTTTTTATTTGCAGCTTTTTATCAAAAGCTTTAATATAGTTATTCAGTGAGAAACAACTGTCAACTGCATCAAACCTCTGAATCAAGCAGTCGCGAATAATTGTTCCCATTAGCATATTGCTGGACTATTTATACAGATTTTGTACAACAGAATTGCCTATTCTAAGGAAGAGGTTGCAACAGAACTGATATGTTGAATATTTGAATAAGCTGTACAATTTGAATGGGAAAGAATAAAATAGTTTCCTAGAATCATGGAGTGGGTTCTCTGTCAATCCATTACCATAGCAACAATCACAAAGTAAAATAATAAACAGCTTAAAATAGAAAACAAGGTATCAAAGTAAATTTTACCTGTGACAATTTCTCTGAAGAACTCAACAGAATCCGTGAGCTCCTGAGCAGTCTTGCCCTTCCACTTCACAGCCAACAAAGGCACAGCGTCATCCTCTAAATACACCCCAATCGCAGTAAACTTAACGAACTTCCCTTCGATCTCCAATCCTCTAACCCCTAATAACAAAAACCCAAATCATTAATTTAACAAGCAACAGCATCAAAAGGGATCAATAAAAGGTTGATAATAATTAACCATAAACCTGCGCCAGCAAGGAAGAGGGTTTTATCAGAGGCAGGAGGCTTGACCGCCGGCGGGAAAGAGACGGCTTCGATGACAATGTGAGTAGCTGAAAGAGGAGACATTGTTGATTAATAATTTCAAAGATGGGAATGAAAGGGAAAGGATTGCAGTGTATATTTATAGAGGAGGAGTTGGTTAAGGACTAGGACTAGGAAACAGAAGCAGTTTTACAGTTACCTAAGGAGATGGAATTAAAGGCGGGTAATAGGAAAGGTGATGAGAAGAGTAGATGCGAACACGTGGTTTGATAGTGAGGTGGCGGAGGATGGATCGTGGATTTCACCAACCATATTCTTTATCAATTATGATTACGGTTTCCTACGTTGACTTTAAGATTTGTGATTTCAATCAGTAGTTAAGACTTGTTTATCAATGGACTCTATATTCAAAATTGAATAGATCTCTTGTAGAATTCCTTTTTTTTCAGAAAATTATAAAGTTTATTACAAGTTCTTTTCAACTTGAAAATATCTTCATTTACTTCATTCTAAATAAATTTTGTCGTGAAGTTTTAAATATCTATATTTATATTATATTATATATATGAAAACAAAATTTTAAATTTGTTTTTTTAATAATTTTCTTATAAATCTTTTTATATTTTAATGAATTAATCTATTATTAAAAATATTTAAATAAAAGAATTACATCTCTTCGTTAACTACTATTTAATAATTATATAAGATGGTCTATTTAATTTATTTTATTATTATATTCTTCATTTAGAATATTTTCCTATTTTAAAAAGACCAATTACGTGATGCTCGGTGCCTTTCAATTAGCTAACGTCATCGTTCAGTGGAAAGGAAAGTAAAATGGAATGCACCAAGTATCCTCTAAATGCCGTTTGAATCTTAATAGCTGCTACTTCCTCTCTTGATTTTCCAGAGTAACGTGCCGTACTAGTAAGCCGAACAACCTCAGCAGCAGCTTGGGCAGCAGCAACAGCTGCCTCAGCAGCCACAGCGGTGGCAAGTGCCACAGAGTACGCATGCTTGCTCTGCTCACTCTCAGCTTCAGTTAATTTAACATCTACTGCAGGGCGAGGTGGAGGAGGAGGAGGAGGCACAGAAGCAGCTAATGCAGTTTCTTCATATGAAGAAACAACTGGATCTGGATCCTTCTCTTGCTTCTTTGATTTGGATTTCTAGTTAGACAAACAAGGAATCCAACTTTAGATTTTACATTATCAACAAAATTGAAAGAGTCAAAGGTACATAACACATATTGGTGATACAATGTTAAAAGTTACACAAACCTTAGGTCTGAGAGCTTTCCTGAAAGCAGAGAACCAACCCCTTTTTTCCCCATTTCTTAATCGCTCATCCTGCTTGGGATATAAACCAAAAAACAAAGTGAGATAAAATCATAGAGAAAAAAGTAAAATTAATACAGAGATATTTACAGGTTCAAGTGCTCAATTCATTGTAAAGTAATTTTTAACTGACCACAATCTCAAATTACACATCAAAATAGAACACAAGGAAAGTTGTCAATGAAATTACAGAGGCCAAACCACAAAGCAGAAGAAACAAAGAACCCAAGTCATTTAACTACAAAATGTGTTAAAACAACCAAAGTTGGAAACTTTAAGGGAAGAGAAGTGAAAATTAAAATATTAGATCTATCAAAAGCAAATACACAAGCAATTAAGAATTGAGTACTACGTATAGAAACAAAATACATTCCTAAACAAAACAAAAAATGAAACTTTTAACCAAATTACTCAAATAAAACAAGCAAAATACAAAACAACCCACATGCCAAAATAGCAAGATCTTCAACAAAAAAAAGAACATAAAACCAAAGTTCCAAGTTTCAAATTTGAAAACAAACCCCAGAAAAGCAACGGACAAAATAGAGTGATAAAGAATGAGACAGACAAGAAAAGAAAAAAATTGGCCGAATGTATAGGAAACCAAAAATAAAAATCCAAAATTGTTTTTCCTTTTACCTGTGCAAGAAAACTCTGTAGATCTCTGTTGAATTAGAGGAACATCTCAATGTGTAGACAAAGAGAAAAAGAAAATGAAAACAGAAGTTAATGAGCACGCGTCTGTTATTTTTATGAGATGTATAGTTAATCTACATTCAAGAGTTTGTGTAGCTCTTTCGATTATTGGTTAAGCATTAAACGACAATTTCTTTGTCAACCACTCAATAAAGCGACGAGGATAAATTGCAAAATTGTATATTAGTTGTATTGATATTCATTTAACAGTATTTGTATCTATCTTCAACTCTTTGTAACTATCTGATATTATTATTATTATTATTATTATTAATTAAATTAAATTACTTTACATACGATTATTTATACTAATACTTACATGATATGTATATAAAATTTAAACTACTTATCGTTTGAAGTATTTAAATAATATTAACTAATTAAATTTATTTTGATTAATAGATATCTATTAATTATATTTAAATTAATTAAATTAATAATTAATAAAAATAATTTAAATCTCTTTATATGGAGTATATAATTTCCATTTGATATTTTAAAATTATACTATAAATTTTATCACTGAACGTAGAAAATTATTTTATATTACCAAGTTGCTTACAATATACATAAATTAATTTTTATATATCAAATACAAAATATTATATATATGAATTATATGCTTGATATAAATATATATAAAAACTCATTAAAAATAATATAAAAGTGTTAATTATAACCACATATAGGTAGTAGCAGCTATTTAACTACCACTTAGTGACTACTCTCCTACCATATGGAAACCAAAACAATTATATAGAAATTAGCAATAACATAGCTAACATATAGCAACTATAATGAGTAAATTATATTTTGTCTCTTCTAGTTTTCTATTATTTTTAATTAGTGAGCACGGACAAAATGACAACTATAATACGTGGTCGCTATTTAGAAATCACTTAATGTGATTGCTATTTTTCGTAGCCATATTAAATTTTGGTCACTTTGAGCGATCACTTAGAAATCATTTTTGGTGGAACATTAAAAATAATCCTAGGGCTGTAAACAAACCGAGTCGAGTCAAATTTTAATAAATTTAAACTTGGTTCGTTATTATTTTGCATGAACTCGAACCAAACTCGAATTCAATAATTATAAACTTGACTCGAACTCGAACTTACTTTTAGTTTGACTCATTAAAATTTATTTATTAATATTTAATTTTATTGATTTATTTAACAATATAGTTTATTTCATCATGTCTGTAAACGAGCTAGTTCGCGAGCTAATGAGCCGAGTATTGACAAATTTGAGCTTGGTTTGTTAACACTAACGAATCTTTATTAACGAGCTTGGATGAGCTTTTACCGAGTCGAATTCCGAAATAGCTCACGAGAGAGTTGGTTCGTTTACAGTTCTAAATAATCCTAGCTAGTCAATGCAGGGTCGACCTATCAGAAAGCAACCAAAGAAGCTTCTAGGCAATACACTGGAAATGAGAGAGATGCACCATTAAGGTCTCAGCAAAAGCAAATAACCCATCTCGGCACCTCTATCATCCATGCGAACAAAGGAGGTGGAGCTCCCGGACTTCGCCTTTCCGTTATATCAATTAGCTCCAATATAGTTGGAATCTTAGCCAATTCAATGAACACCTTATCATACCTATGTTTTGAGTTATTTGAGGAGCAACGACTTAAACTCCCAGTTTTCTTTAGCGATGAAGATGCCTTCTTGGAGGCTAAATTTGATGAATCCTTTTACGGAGGATGAGTTTCTTTGATAATTAGTAAGTTTTTTTAGATTTGCGAGATATGATTTTTCTAATTTTATATGAAAATTTTAAAATAGATTATGTTTCCATGATAGATACATTTTGAATATTCAAACTTTTTGAAAATATATAAATACGTGTCAAAAATTTTAAAAGGTGTTGTTTATTATTTATTTTTATTTTTATTTATTTTTAGAAACTTTGAAAATTTTTATTCAAAAAGTTTTCATATTTAATTTGATTTCCCACTTTGAAGAAGGATTTTAACTTTTTCGTATTTATTTGACTTCCTATTAACAGATTATTCTCAACTTATTTCTATTTTATAATTCTTTTAATCTTTTTCTATTTTACAATTTTTTTTATTATATTAACACTTCTAATTCTTAATTGTTTTATATTTAAAAATTCAGATAATAATATAAATAGTCATTCAAAAAATATCTATGTTTTATTTTGACCATAAAATTTTAATTTATTTTATTTGAATTATTCAACCTTAATTTTAATAACAATTAAGAAATTGACATTCTGCATTTTTCTTTTAATTACTTTTTTATTAGTTATTTTTGCCACGTAATATTTTATTTGTAAAGCAACAAAATCGAAACACAATTAAAGTTAAATGATTAAAATAAAATATATTAAAATTTTATAGTTAAAATAAAAACTAAATGTAAAATTTAAAGACAATTTATATTTCTATTCTTTTAGATTCTTTGATTAATTCACAAAATATATGATTAAAAAAATTAAGGAATAATCTTGATAAAGAAAAAAATCGCTATATATATAATTAAATAAACTAAAGAAAGAAAAATGAGACGTAAAAGAAAGAATAACCATATATATATATAAAAAAATAATTGGATAGGAAAAACAAAAGGATGTCTATATGTATATGACTATACAAATTTTTAAAAAATTTGAAAACTACAGTTATGAATAAACATATTGGACAACAAATTTCTGCCATGAGAAGAAACAAGGAATTTACACAAGAATTAAACTCATTCATTAAAGATTTCTAATCAAAGAACTGAATCTTGCAAAAAGGTGAATTCTAATGATAAAGTGGAGATGAAACAACTAGAAGAAGAAACTGATAAATAAATAAAAGGTTTTGCACCAAAAAAGTTCCATCACCTCTTATTGTTCGCGGGTAAAGTAGGAGAATTCAACCAAGTCTTGGTTCGATAAACAGAAAAACAAATGAAGGTGAAAGCCAAATTGCTAAGGCAGTTAACATAAGGGAGATTGCTAGAATTTATTTTATTGTTTAGTTGAAAATTAAAAAAAAATTCATTTCATTTAAAAAAAGGATAATGATCTAGAAAATAAAATAAAAATGATAAAATTGAAAAAAATATTTTTGTGTTATGAAATACATTGAATTACTAATATGAAATTCTACCTAATTTGATAGAATTTAGTTTAGCCATATCAAATTCTACACATATTTGATTATGTACAATACTAAATTAATTTTCACTTTATTTAAAATATATAAATTTTAAATTCACAGATAAATTGTGAATTTCAACCAAACAATGTCTACATCAATTTTGCTAAAGTCCTTATCAAATTTCTTGTTGCACAATAATAATTTTACGAGGTTATTTGCCACTAGATTATAATCAATTGAACCTTGCTTCATGAAGAGAAAGCAAATGTAGAAGTATGAATTACTCATTCAATAATTGAATGTGCTACGCCAAAAGTAGCCAAGTCATTCCCCAACTGAAGCCCCTGGTTATCAGCTTAATTAATTCTACAAGTAAGCAAGGCTACTTGTCGTTGTGTAAAATGGTTTTTAACAAAATATTCATTCTTACTTTTTTTTTTATTAAAATAAAAAAATGGTTTTCACAATTCGGAAAAACTATAAAACGGCAATTAACTGTAATTTTTTTTTGTAGTTTTTTTCTTTCAAATTTTTCCATAATGAACATTCTAAATTTGAAAAAATAGGAACTAAAAAGATAAAATAGCTAATAACAATGCGTGTAAAATTCTTAACTTCTGTCTCAATGCAAAACATGAACTTTAGCCTCACAAATATGACACGGATTATATTGTGGCTAACCACATTGACCATGGCTAAATCCTGTTACTGAGCTCCCTAAAAAATTGGTGTTGGTGGGTTCAGCAATCTCACATTTTAGAAGTTACTTCTATGAGTTCTATTTATCAATAAATTTGGAGGAAATGAAATTCGAAAAAGAAATTCATACTTCAAAATTTAGTCACCTCCCTAGCTGAAAGCAACCAAAATAAGCTTTAGGCGCAACCCGCTACGAAGTTGCGTTTTACACCTCAACGGTACAAGAACGGGCTGACCCTTCCGGCTACCTCCATTGGCAGATGGTGTTTCATCGTCCATCACTGCCGGAAACATGGGAGGCGATGGTCGGCGGCTCTACCTTTCCCTTTATGTCACTAACTCAGCTTCATTTTTGTAGGAATCTTTACCAACCCAATGAAAACTTCATTTTTCATGCCTGTCATACTAGGGGATGAGTATGAAATAATCTTGTTTCTATTTAACATTCGAGCTGATTTTCTTTGATCATCCTCCTGATCAACAGGTGAAATAATAGTAGTTTTGCAGGATATATATATATGATGATACCACTAAAAATGAAGCTATCTGCTGTACAGTAATGAGTTTCCGACGAACGTATGGACTTGCAGCAGAATACTCAAAGAAGTGATCTTGATAATTGAATTAATCAAGAAAAGTATTGTTGGATTCAGTTCCTTGGACTTTATTACAGACTAGAAGGTCAGATAAGGAGAGGCGGGTGTTTCCATCAATGTTTTCCATGTCAGGAAATGTCATGGTGTAGTTGCCATGTTTTTTCTTTTCCTTTTTTTTTTTTTCCCTGGTTGAAAGAAGATGGAAGAAATGCCTGCTAGAAATTGTTGGCTTTGCTGCTGGACATATGATTAATTGTCTGAAGGTTATATTTATATATTTAAGAAGATAGGGAAAGGAGATAACAAGGTTTCTAAGTAATGGAAAACCAAAAAAGAAATTGACAAGAAAAAAACATGACAGCAGCAGTTGTAATAATATTTTTAGTGATCAAAGAAATTCGGTGAATGGAAAAGGGGCTTCAGGATTTCTAGAAAGAATAACTGATTAAAAAGAAAAAAGAAAAAAAAAAAAAAAAAAAAAGGGGGAAGACATTTGATAAAAAACGGGGCATTCCGAGAATTGAACTCGGGACCTCTCGCACCCTAAGCGAGAATCATACCACTAGACCAAATGCCCTCCACGTGATTGCGGCTTAATTGATAAAATATAATAAATGAACTTCTTACTAAAGTTAAATTAAAACCTCTAATTAACAAATCTGAATTGGTGAGAAATCAATAACTAAATGTCCTCCAAAATTCTGCTTTACTATATATACTTCCGTTTTTATATTTTAGAAAATTAGTATTTTTTGTCTCACTCAAATGATTATTTTTTCTTTTCTTAGGGATGATAATTATTCTTATTATTGTTAGTGATTATAAAATGAATTATAAAAGACATACAACAACCAATTTGATCTCTGATTTTTCTTGTTTCTTTAATAAGGTAAACCGATTCCTAATATTTATGGAGTAGTTTCTTTTAGAATTGGCACTTCAGCTCTTTGATTGATTTTATATACTCTATAATAGCAAATAACTAGACTATACTTTAAATGATGTATAAATATGAGAGATAAAAGGTACTTAAATAAAAAAACAGAGATGAAAATACATAATAAAGTATAATTTAATGTAGTATTTGTAATTATTCCATCCATTAAATTCATATAAGTTTCAGTTTTTGCTACATGCTATATATATAGTCAACTATTTCTTATGCATAATATTTTTAATATTAATAACTTTAAATTCATTAAATATATTAATTATTAAAGAGTGGACTATATATCCATTTATAATATCGGATAAATAATTGATAATTAATTCCGAATAAACGCAGAATAAACCGATAAATGAATAAATAATTTAAAAATAGAAAATTAAAAAGGAAAAGAAAAATGTACAATTAAAAAATTAAAATCTAGTCAAGACAGGGCCTAGCTAAACGAAGACAACCTAAAGAAGAAGACTTTGTCAACATGCTGGTAACATCTTGAGCCCTACATCTGAAGGGTCTTAGCAGACCCCAGTTATGACTTTTCCCGTTACTTCGTTTACCGGAAACAGCCAACGCCTCATCATCAACCTTCTTGGGAAACATGGGAGATGAAGTCTGCTTCCTATTCTGTCTCTCTCTCAAGTCACTGAGCTCCATTTTTGATGGAATCTTTGTCAATCCAATAATAACCTTGTGCTTCTTGCTTGAACTACTCCTTGTTTGTACTGGGGGCAAAGCAGGTTTGGAGGATGATTTATTTGCACTGGTCTTGTTTTGGTTTAACAATCCAGGTGACGAGCTTGATGGAGAAAGTAATGGGTTGTTGTATCTTTGATCATCATCATCATTTTCTGTTTTGCAAGAAATGATTTTCCCACAAAAGATTATATTACCTGCTGTAGAATTTGGTTCTGATGAAGTTGAAGATGTGAAGAACTCAAAGAAGTCTTCTCCTTGCCTTGAAGGAGAATTTGGCTGCTCAATACTACTTTCCTGGTCACAAAGAGCAAAATCACATAGAGAGAGAGCATCTTCAAATTCTTCAATGGTGTTGTTATTTTCCATTCTGTGTTTGGCTGGAAAGAAAATGAAATTGAATTGAAGAAGCAGTAGACAGCAAATTAAGATGGTGTAATTTGATAGTTGGATTAGCCCAAGACCGTTGCATATATATGAAGGAAGAAAAGGAGAGAGACAGGTAAGGCTTCTAGATGAAAAGATTATTTTATTAACATCAACACAAGGAAGCAAACGACTAGGTAGCAGTATGGGGATGAGTTACTAGAAGAGTTGACAGTTAATGACTTAAAAAAGGATAATAAATAAATGATTTTAAAACCTTCAAATCAAGGATATATAATATATATATATAATTTATGAAATGAGTATTGGACAAGGCTTTCTAGAAAGAAGTATACAGCTAAGTTTTGATGTCTTAAAAATTTTAATGTTTTTGAAGATTCTTGCTGTGCTGGCCAATTGCAAACTCTTTTTAGAAGGGTTTCATTGAATTGGGAGATACTATATTTTTCTGAAGTAGAGATACAATAAATATGTTTCAAGTTAAAAAATATTTAATTTAATTTATTAATAACTTATTTATCATTTTAAATTTTAATAAAAAATAAATCATTTAATTAACCAGAATCAAAAGAGAAAACAGCAGCTAAAAAAATATTTATCAATTGCCTTATATAGATAGTCAGCTGCTATATATTATAGTTTTTATTAACATGAATAAAAAGAATGTCACAAAAAGAAGTATACAACTGAATTTTTTTTATCAACAATCGGTCTAATCTCCTAAGGGGAGTCCTTTCTGTGGTTCTTTCAGCAGTTAAAGACTACCATAGTCAGATTCACAAATAACTTTTTACAACCTCAAGACGTTTGCACATTTGAATGCGTCCTTAAGATCGAGAGCCTCTTCCATTAGAGGTGACTTGCAAACATAGCTAGAAACATCTGCACAAAACAGAGAAGGATTGTCACCACCTGATCTATGGGCTCGTGACCGGCATCAGAGAATGAGTAAATTTAAAGCCACCAAAATTCGTAGTAAGCCTCACTAATCAACAATTCAAATATGCATATATAAACATACTATTAAACTAGTCCAACATGTCATTCACAAGTCTCTAATTTGACGTTAACAAATATTCCATAATTTGTTACAAACCAAATCAAACATAATATATCATGTACACAACTGTGGAGAGTCTAAAATTTTAAATAATTCAAAATACAAAAATAGGAATTAATTACAATGGCCCCAGGGCGAAAGAAGTTAGACTGTCAAACGAAAAACGGTAGAGAACCTAACTATCACCTGAAAAATTTAAAAATTGAGAATAACAGCCTCGAGAGTGAGTTAAAATCATTTAATCCTATAAAAATTACAGTCTCCTCAATTAAATATTTATTAAATCAGAATAACATATCATATTATATTAAAACATGTGTCATGTCATAATTCAGCAAAAATACAATTTAAATACTTATAGGACGAGTGCATCAGCAGAACCTTAACCCAATACTAGTAGTTTTTCGACTCTCTTATTCCAATAAGTCTGGCGCCTAGAGAGCAAAGCTCAACTAGGACTTTTAAATATGGACTGGTCACTTGATTCCTTGATAAGCCGGCGTCCAGAGAGCAACGCTCGACTAGAGATCTTTCTCCGACAGTCAAATTCTCACAGCCTAGAGAGCTATACTCGACCAGAGCAAAACCCAAAAATAATATTTTACTACTTGTCTCTGATTAATACCGGTGCGCACTCGATCTTGATGCAACCCATCAGGTGGCATATTCTATTGTTGTCTCGTTCCAATGTCACAATCATAGCATCAATAATAATTATAAATAGTATAATCATAAGCAAACATAATTTATTCAATAACATATTAAGAATTAAAATTTAATAGCCTCGAGTATAGCAAATATGAAAATTAGATGTAATAATAATAATAATATTAAAATAACAGTAAATATGATAGCAACAAAAATGGTAATAAAATGAATAATAATATCTATAATAACAACAATAAAATTTATAATAATAATAATAATAATAATAATAATAATAATAATAATAATTAATCAATTAACAATGCAATTACTTTAGACATGATATAAAAGCAGTTGATTATTTGACTTTAACTCACACTTCTGTCACGCTCTACAGTCTACTCCTACACCTCTAGTGGAACTGGCTGGACGGACGGATTATTTATTCACGAAAATACTCAATTAATAAGATATTCTTAATTTTTTCCTATGCCTAGACTCCTAGATTAGATTGTCTAAGAAAATTCAAACTCGAAAATAAATAAAAATTCAAGGGGTGTATAGAAAAATTAAAAGTAAAAGTGCTTGAAAAACAAGCATAAAATATAAATGTCTATTGATCTCTTGTCTGTGAATGAAGGTTTTACCTTTCGAATAAGATTATTTTGATTTGGATTATGCATTATAATTGTATTCGTTAATAATGAGTTAGGCTATTTGTTGTGAAACATGTGTAGCTATTGAATGCTTGAATCTTTTGACTAACTATAATTGAGTTTACATCTTTTTAAGGAAAATTTTATAATGCAAGTTTTCTTGGGTTTGTATTATTTATGTATTAATGAGATTCTTTTGAATAATACCTTTACACTAAGTCTAAATTACTTTATTATTTTTGCAAAGATTAACTCTTAAGTTACTATTTATTTGAGAACAATTAAAGGTTTAAGTGTGGGGGTATTTGATAGGTTCATATCATGTATATATAATTAAGATATTTTACTAACTTATCAGTATATTTTATATACATAATATGTGAAAATGTGTGCTTATTACCTCACTTTAACCTTATTATCTAATTTTAGGTGATATTGGCCAAAGAAGGAGAATATGAGCCAAATATACATGAATGAGCTTTAATTGGACTTTTGTTGTGAAAGGCTCGGAATAGGACACGTGGACTACTAAATTTTGCAAGCCTAGCTGAAATATTTAAGGTCCAGAAGGGGATATTAATATAGTTAAGGATAGTTACTTTTAAGTTGTTTATTTTGTTTAGGATAGTTAAGAGGATAACTATAGTAGTGTTGTGCTCAGAGAAGGACTCTGCAAAAGGAATCTCTTCAAGTAGTGGAGATCCTTTAAAAACAAAAGAGATCAATCTATCATTCTTCTCTCTGCGAATTCTCTACAGTTCATCTTCTATAAACATTTAGTTAGTTTTGTATTATTCTTTCAAAGATCAAAGAAGCTTTACAGGACGTGGAGAGTGAAGACAAATCATCTTCATTCCTTGAACCTTGAAGAACTTATGGATTTTGAAGGAGTTTTAGTTTTTTATTTTATATTTTTTATGTCTTTCTATTTAATTACAATAATCTTTAGTTTTTTTACTGATATATGAACTTTATATATATATTATGAGTTTAATGCATGATTTCTTTATCTTCATATATGTATTAATTTCATCTATTATTGTTGATTGACCATCATATCAATTTAATAGTAATATTTATTATGAAAATCTTTAAGTTAAAAGTAATAGAAACACCATTTTTACTTTAACCTATGTGGGTATAAGAAACCTAAGTTGCATCATTAGTTTGAGTGAATTAGGAAAAAGGCACATCACCATTTCACTCATTATGTTTGGGCTTAAGATAAAACAAGAAAATTACTAAGTATAAGCTAGACTAAATATTATTTTATAATATAGTTTAAATTAATCATTCCGTTTGCTTATTTATTTTTTAATTTATTGAATTTCTTTATAAATCTTAAAACTATTTTCAAAATATTAGTTTAGAGTGTTTAGATTTATTTTTAGTATTTTTGTGCAGTTTTTTATGAGATCAATCTCGTGGTGAACTTGTCCATACTAACATCCAATTCACACATTTGTGAGTATTAATTTTAAGACATGAGCAATGAAAATTCAAATAAAAGGTAGGCCTAATGGCTTCAATAGTAAATGTGTTCATATGAGATTCACAATGGGGTTTTCAAGCAGTGGAATATATGATAAGAAGCCAACCTTACCAGAATTTTGACTTGCATGACTTTGCTGAATCTAGAAGTTGCCAAGGAAAAAAGAAAAAACTGGTCATAAGAGAAGTGAAAAAGAAATGCACTCTAGAATCACAGGATTGTTATATTATTTTATATCTACAATCAAGAATATTATTTAGCAAATCATCACTCTGGATTAAACATTCATACCAGTCAAATTCTGGAAAGATAGGCTTATTGTCATACTCAGTACTTGAAGAAAAGAAAAAACAATACGATTAATGTGATATTAATTTAATGATACGCTAATATGTTTTTCTTAATCAAAGATTATAGCATCCTATTCAAAATTAAGATTAATCTCATAAAAGTATTCTAAATGAAAATAGATAATTAAAATTAAAATATTCTTTATCATGCTACTAATTAGACTGTATTTATGAATTAGGATCTGATTTGATTATATTTGAAAAAAGAAAAAGAAGAAGCCTATTGCTCGATAACTAGCTATCTATTTGGCGCCCCAATAGAAGTCATGGAAAAGACTGTACCTTTATTTTTGTAAAGATGGATTATATTTTATTTTTTTTATTTTTTTATTATACAATAATTGTCTTATACTGGAATTTGTAATTGAATATGAAACACTTAATACTTTTTATAAGAGTGTACTTTCAGATTTAATTTTATAATAAATATTTAAACTTTTAAATTTGAATTTTTCCACCTTTATTTATAACTCAAAAAATAATTCATAAGTATAGTCTGACTTTAAATTAATATCTATTATTTCTTTGTATCACATCAACTTAAAATCACGCGTCTTCTTACCACCTAAATTAGTTCCAAGTGGCAATTTATCCAGGCAACTACCTTTTTTTTTTTTACTTTTCCTATATATATATATATATATATATATATATATATATATATATATATATATAATTACTAATTAATCTTTAATTTTATTTTCGACAATAATTATTAATATTTTTAATTGCTAAGTAGAATTTAGTTAAAACTTTAAAATAAAAATTTATATTTTTAATTTCTTTTTAAAAATATTTTCTAATAATAATTTTAAAATTTTATAATGAAAAAAATGACCTTGCAAATTACTTCTACTTACTAAAAAAAAATTTAATGAGTCAGTAGAAAAATTTAATATATTTAAATATAAAATATGTGAAAAGATACAATATGTGAAATCTTTAATGGCCATATCATTACTAGGATAAACTTCATTTGCTGATTTACAATTATTATTCATTTAGTAAGCACAATCGACTTGCCATGTCATTTTTCATACTATAAAATTTAAAAATTACTATTAAAAAATATATTTAAAAATAAATTAAAAACATAAATTTATTCTAAAGTATTGAAACAATTATATATATATATATATATATATATATACATGTGCTTGTTCTTATAGATAACGTATATTAATTAATAGAATAGCTATTCTAGTCTCACAAATTTTTTCTAATTCTTCAAGAATAAAAATTGTCACTCAAAAATTTACTTTCACATATTCAATAAACTTGGATGTTGGCCAATGAACAATTTGATAAATTTCTTAATACATGGTTGGTTGAAATTTATTAACAAATCTATTTCATTTAAGAAAAAAATATGAAAGAAAAAATAAAACAGAAATTATAAAGTTGAAAGATATATTTTAATATTATGAAATTTATTCACAAATTAGTATGGAACTCATTCAGAAATTTTACCTATTTTGTTAGAATTTAGTTTAGTTATAAAAAATTTTATATAAATTTGATTATATAAAATATTAAATTCACTTTCACTCCATTTAAAGCATATAAAATTTAGATTCACAAATGAATTGTATAAATTTTATAGATTTTAATCAAACACTATATAAAAGTCAATCATGCCTCTGTTCTACCAGTGGGATATAAGAAAAAGACTTAATTGTTTGGTTTTTCAAAATATAATAGAAATTGAAAACGCTGCAAATCTATCATCCTCCAGGGAATTGATTCAGGTTGACAATTCAATTTTCTTATTTGGTTGATGGTAACTTGAATTATAAAATAAATCAATTTAAACATCATTTTTGTCTGAAGAAAATATCGTTTTACCTAAGATATAATGAAAACTTTATTATCTTACTTTACTGTTTTGATGAGAATCTCAAATACTGTGAAATATTTTACTGCATTTGAATGTGAGAATTTGAATATAAGAATTAAATTTAGATCATTACAATTATTTAGATTTGAATTTGAATAAAATCTTGAGAAAAGTAAAAAATATACTCTCTAGGTAAGCGCTTTTGAACTAGTGATAAAAAAATATCACGTGATTTAATTTTTTTACACTTTAACTATCTTACAAATTCATACTCAAATTATTATAATTTTATTTTAAAAATTATTTCATTTTATTCTTAATAAAATTAAAAATATATATATATAAATTTTACTTAATATGGATTCAATGTAATTAATTATATGCTAAGTTAATAAGTGATCCCGTTATTGAAAATGAGTGGTATACTAATATCAGATCATAGATATCTATAGATATTAGTTTGTAAGGTAGTAAAAATGTAAGAAAATTATATTACATGGTATTTCTTATCATAAAAAAAAAAAAAATTATAGTTCACAAATTCCCTAAGTGTAAAAGCGCCAAACCACGGACCAGTTTTTTTATACTTTTCTTGAAAATCTTTTTCCTTCCCATGTCACATCTCATTCATATTCATAAAGTAATCATCCTTTTAATTTCAATATATTTTTGTATTAAAAGGCATTATAGTAATGCTAACTATCCCAAATAATCATTCAAATAATAAAGCAAATTTCATTTAATTTAAAGCCTTAATTATGTTGTATTTAGTTAAAATTTTACAAAGAAATTGCAAATGAATTCCTTTATTTTATATAATATGAATTTATTTAAAATTAATTTAGAATTAAAAATATGAAAAAGAAAGCAAAAATGAAAAAAAAAGGAAGAAAAAGAGCAATGAAAGAGAAAAAATATATATGAATTAACAAAAAATTTGTCATGATAAAGAATAATCTCATAAATTTAGAATTCGTTTACATATTCTATTAAATTCTTTTGTAGAATAATTTATTTTTCTAAAGAACCCATTTCGATACTAAAAATAGGTTGATAACTCACGGCGGAAGGCATTCTACCCAATAAGGCGAATACTTTGGATCCTACTTGGATAGCCTAACTTCTTCATTTCCCGATAAAAGAAATGAGATTCTGAATTTAAGAATTTAATAAGATAAAATTCTAAATAACTTTCATTTATACGATGTACATAAAAAATGAATGATAAATAAATTTCATAATTACTTATAGATTCATTTATTATCAAATCCAATGTAAAATTTAAATTTTAAAATCCGATTAAGTAAAGCGCAAGTAATAAAAATTCCAATCCTAAATATCTCAATTACAAAAACTTTAATTAGCTGTCTATGTATTACAAGAATAAACCTCATAATATTCCTTTTGAAGGAAATCTAGTGAACATTCTTTCTTCTTTTAAGCTTTCACATACAAGATTACTTCTTGAAACAAGAAAATTCCAATAAGGAATTTGCAACCTATATATAAATATATATGTCATAAATTGCCAATTAAATAAAAATGCTTCAAAGTAGGACCTAAATGAGTCCCATGTATTTTTTTTTAATAAAGAAAATAATACCCCATCAGCCTTCTCTCCACAAGAGACAAGCATTAAGAGACAAATGATGTAACCTAACAGATTAGCAAAAGGCCGACCCACCAATACATAAGTAGCAAAAGAATTAAATTAAATCCATCTATAAAACAACACTAAAAAAAAGCAAAAGTATAATTAATTCTCATTATAGTTATTATTCAATCTATGACCGCCTGCTCTTCTAGAAGGCAAATAAAATAAAATAAAATAAAATAAAAATAAATAAATAAATAAAATTCACCCTTGTACCAAATTGCTTTTATTATTTCAATGGATACTTTTATTTCTCCTCTAGAAGCCACCCCTCCAAAACCAAATTCTTAAGCAACATGCCTCTTTCTTCATGCAGCTTATATATGTATGTCTAGATTCTTGTCTCATCTCTCTCATCAATCTACCACAAACCCAAGTCTTCCTTTGGCCTTACCCTTTTCTCTTGCTCTTTTATACTTTTCCGTATACACTCCAAGAATGGATACAAGAGAATACTGGAGTCTCGACCCAGTTCAAGAGAATCATGGTTTTAATTATGATGATGGTGATTATGATGATGCACTTTCTCTCTGTGATCTTGCATTGCACAACAACAGCAATGCCTCTGATTGGGATGACTCGTCAAAAGAAGATCAGAGCTCCTCTTTTGATCAGGATTTGTTTGAATTTTTCAGTGAAGACTTTACTGCATCTGCTTACCCTAAAGACAACATCATCTTCTGTGGAAAGCTCATTCCATATAAAGGAGATAAAGAAGAGGAGCAGGCACACAACTTGGAGAAAGCTATCAGTAAACCCAGAGAGGGCAAGAGGAGCCGCATCTTTCCATGGAAAACATTTTCATCCAGCAGGTCAACAAGAAGCAAGAGTTACACCACTTGCAAGACTTTCCCAGACTTGGCATCTGAGAGTAATGAGTATGGCATGAAAAGATACAACCGTGTTTCGATGAAGAAAGTATCATTACTGGGTGGTCCAGCAAGGTCGAGATGGTACCTGTTTGCATTTGGGGTGGGAAGATATCCAATGGAGATGGAACTCAGTGACATCAAGACAAGACAGAGCAAGCTAACGGACAGCAAGATGAGGCAGAGCAGCAAGGCTCCGGGCAAGAGCAAGGCTGATGATGGAAGAGAAAAGCTGGATGGGAGAGGTGGGAAAAGAGCGAGAGGTTGGTGGAGTTTGCTAAGGATCTTGGGATGCAAGGGTAACCAAGCAAATGCCATGGTTAAAGCTTCATTGGGTCTCATGCCATTGCCAAATGTGTGAGAACTAACAAGAGTACTTCAGACATGATTAGTATAAGTGATTTAGTTGAGCAGGCCAAGGTTGACATCGTACCAGTGGCTCTTCTGTTCTGAGTTGGGCCAGTCATTAAGAAAACGAGAAGGATGTTTACCTTTGAGAGAAGCATAATGGCCCAGAACTCTTACGAGAAATGGATAAATGCAATCGATATTTACATATGATTTAGACCATGATAATTGTAATGGGAGAACCTTGAGAGATAGCATATGAAACCACACATTTTACGGCACCAAAATGCAAATGATGCATGTATAAATCAGTGAGTTAAAGAAAGCTACAGATGCATGTTGGTTATGCATAGCCTAACTGGAAAATATGCACTCGATTTTATTATTTTAGTAAGCCTGTGAGGTCAAGTTACTGTAGGCAACACTTAAGAGTGCAAAAGTTAAAGAGTTCAATCAACATTCCCTCCCTTTAATCTTTAATATAATCAAAGTCAAAAACGGTAACAGTTCAAAAATCTTTACTTAGACAACATATAAAACCCAGGAAAATCTCTTAAATCCCCATTACTAATTATACACTAAATCAATAAATGAATAAAATATAATTACTATTAAATAATTGAATATGTCATATAAAATATTAAAACTTCTAACTTACTTCAAAAGTATATTCAAATCACTATATGAACAATTAGTATTTTGATTGCCACTTTTTAACAGTTTTCTGTGACTATTTCTATGTTTAAGGTAAACTAGTATCTCCCTATGGACATATGCAGCTGCAGTTTTAGACGCAATAAAAGGGAGTGCAGGGGAAAGCCTTTCGAACTGTAAGCAATATTACAGATGAGTGTAGCAGCTACATCAAATAACAAATATAGTTTAGCATAGATTTCCAAGAAACTTTTCAGCAGTTTATTTTTTACTGAGAGCTATCTCACCACTAACAAATAATTAGAGAATTAGTACTATAAAGAAACCAAAACTTGAATTTCATCTTTATAACCGTTGCGAATAGAGATCCGCACCTAATTTCTGCAAAATCTGAAGAACAGCTCATTGAATCTCTGTTTCAAGACTGGAATTTCTACAAAGGGAATTAGCTCTAAGAAAGTATAGATCCCCCAACAAAACTCTACATCTTACTAAGTGTCAAAATGGGGTAGCAGGAAACCTTCACTTCGCAATTTCTTCTTAATCTTTTGCCAATTTCTATCTCTCAGATATACTTCTACTAATCTGAATCCTTTTCTCCATTAACAACCACATCTACAGTCTTGTTCAGATGTTGCCCCTTTTTGTTCGATTTCTTCTGCTCCAGGTAACTGCAGAAAAGTATCATAACTTTAAAAAAGGATGCTGCATTTTCATTTGCTTAAATATTTATATAGATGCCATCTACTGAAATACCAAAATTGAAGATTATCAATTTACATCTTCATACTGCATTTTCAAGGAAGAATATGCTAACAGTGCTGGTTGACACATAATATAATGATTTTATCTGGAAACTGCCTCCAGTCCAATTTAGCATTACAGGATTTCATGTGTTTGAGAGACATGAACGGGCTGCTTAATTGCTGCATAATGGAAATCCAATTTCAATCTACTTGGACAATCTAAACAATGAACTGTTAGCAATTAGCACCTAGTCAAAACTACAATGCTACAGAAAATAATGAACACCATATTCCCACATAATTAAAACACTTTTACTTCCCTTTTTTGTAAATATTGAATGACAACATAAGAATTGCTCGCACCGCATGATACAAGAATTATTAAACAATATTGCTATCAGCAGAAGTTTATCATTTCAGTCCTAACTCCATAATCCTCAAGTGTACCACATGTTAACATGAATCTGGGCTCATGCTTATCATCAAAAGACTTCATGCTAAGCGAGCCGGACATGGTGCAAATTATAAAACAAATCTAATTGGTAATTCAAAAAATCATAGTTTCAGGTGGAGATGCACCTTATCTTTTTATTACTAGGCAGATTTCTGAAAGAAGACTTTTCAATGAGACTTCTGTAATATTGTGTAAATGGGAGATTGCCGCTGCACATTTCCTGCTGCATATCAACCAAGTATTAAACTGTACAATCCTAAAAAAAGAAAATTAACACACATGTTTACCTAAAGAAAACTCAAAACAAGACAAACCTGCAGAAATGATTCAACGGATTGCTGATCTCTTGGTGAAAAAGCAACTTCATCCCTCTTTTTCCGCACGAATTCAATGTTATGCTCCACCTATATCACAAGAAAAAAGAACATAAAAACATGTCCAGGTGAAGCACCATAAATTATACCCATATAGATTGTTAAAAAGACATACAACTATGGCATGTCCAATTGGAAACTAACAGAACAAGCATAATCAAGAGAATTACAACAATCTAAATCAATGAATTGCAGAAATATGATTGGTTAATTTTAGCGATCAATCATTTTTCAACTCCAAAATCGTGGCAAAATGGCCGGAGCTGTACAGATGATTGTGTCCAGCAAATAACTAAACCCAGTCAACATTTTCTAAATAGGCCTATTACTTTGCATTCCGAACATTCCATGCACGGTGAGGTCAAGATATCCATATGTAGTTTGATCAGAACCCACAACACATGCAAATCATATTACAATCTTTGTGTCCCATTTTCCAGCTGAAATAACTAAAACTTGTTGATTAGATGGCATATAAGATCATGCTTCCTTGCAATGCAGCAGATTAAGAACCGCACACATAGCTGAACAAGAATATCTCTGTGCTCCCAATGAGAGCCTAGGCAATGAATTCATGTTAGCTATTTACTAAGAGCAGAAGGTCTCAGCTAGAGAATAGAGATCCGCACAGTATATCATTAATTTCTTCAATTCATATCAAAGTGGAGAAACTAAACAGAAACAAATGGACCGTGTTTTTAAGTGTCACAGATGTGGAATAGAGTGTTATTTATCAATATATATTTATATCCTAATAAAATTCCGTACTCTTTAAGAATCCCTTACCTGATCAATAAAACGTTTCACCACACGCCTGAAGCTCTCAGTGGTAGTAATCTCATGGAAATTCCTTAAACGAATAAGTGGAATAGCTGCCAATTCAGGGAAAGATATATGGTAGCTCCACTGAGCAAAGTGCACTGCCAGCAGTTCAAGGGCAGAAACAATGCACTCTTCTTGGAAGTTTCGAGATTTTAGCCAATGTTTTGGTAACTACAGAAGGAATAACACTGTTAGGGTTCCTGGATTTATAATAAACTTCACGATATACTGTTGAGACTAAAGGTGGATGCTAACTACTAAAAGATGAAAGAAGTAGAAGAAAAAGGCAAGAAAATGCATAATATTTAATCAAATTATAGAGTCGTGTCAGCCATGCATGGAAGCCAGTAGCATCCAAGCCAAAGTTTCACATATGGTAACAAAATTCCTGAAAACTGACCTTAATGGCCGATGAAAAGTTGAAATTATTTACTGCCTTCCTGCCCCCTTTGTCAATTTTATATTCCAAAAGATCCATTGCAAGTGATGCAACAGGGATAAAAACACCACTAGAGCTCGAGAGATGATTCAGCCATTGAACACATTTAACTCTTAAAGGCAAATATCTTGGTCCTGGGAATAAGATAGCTACTCCATTTATGATCTGAATGATCATATAAAGTAATGGCTGAAGATCATAATTGCGTATATTCACTGATATAAATGCAACCCAGAGCTCAATGCAGTTAGCATACTGCCAACTGCAAATCTTCTTAACAGCTTCCTGCATTCAAGCAGCCCAATATATAGAATGATAAAGAATTCTGTAAATATTGTAAATGAAAAACAAAATAATCCCACATCCTAGCCCATACAATGCTGCCCAAATAAAATAAAAGAGGGCACCAAGGCAAAGCATTGAATACCTCCTTCTTAGTTTGTAATCCGAGCTGTAATATCTTAGCAAGTTGTTGAACAGAAACTATTGCCTTACTAGATGATTTCTGTACATCTAGAGAACATAGCTCAACAAAAGAATTCTTCAAAAATTGAATGTGCTTAGATAAAACTGGCTCCACAAACTTGCAGCGACTAATAAAAGCCTTGTATGCTTTGACCAAGCATGTGTCGAAGCAATCTGAGTTAAATACATTGGCCACAACTTGAATTAAGTGGGAAGAGTACAATGATAGAGTCTCATCACCTGTTGCCCACAAATGAACCGATGTCTGCATTCAATTTCAGGTCTCAGCAAAGTTTCCCATAGAGAGAGATTAGCATACAAAATCACATATTTCATAGTAAAGATTTAAATTCTAAAATAAAATCAAAGAATCAACTACTAAACTCAGAGAACCTTTAGAAGATCATTGTTATATTGATGTCTTAATGACATCAAAGGAAAAACCTGTAATATCTTGTACAGTGACGCACCTTGATGAGTCTTTGCAGTAGTGAAGGAAAAGCAGCAAAAAATATTATTGAAGCTTTGAGTCGGGTTAATGTGAAAGCCAATATTTCAGTATCAGAAACCTCATTCAAGAGAAACATGGTACTCCTTAGATAAGACTTCATAAGTGGCTTTAGATTTTTCCATTTTGAAGTATTCTTGAGTTCCAAAATGGCTTCCTTCCTTTCATTTAAGGATGATATTCCAAGCATTTTACGGAATATGTTATCAGCCTCACGAAGCACAAACATCAAAATCTTGCTAAACGTCTGGCCATCATTAAAAACATTGGATGATTCAGTTCCATATCGGCATGCAGCTCTATACCCATTTAATAATCTTACAAGTGCAGGCACATTGTTCTGCTCTGTAACTAGTTGATACAAAGAATCAACTGTAGAACAACTCAACAGAGTGGTCATTTCGTGTGGGCCATTTCCATTCTCTGGCTCCTTACCATCATCACTAGACTCATCTTCATCTGAATATTGCTGTAAAGAAAGAGATACAACAATCATCAAATGGGGGAAGAGAACAACCAGTAATTATAAACATAAACTGATTGCATATGAGACCCTTTTTCAGTGATCAACAATGGTAAATACAATCTCTTAAATTTTATTAATCCCAATATCTTCTCCAGTCCAACACTTTTTCATACCAGCCGCAACAAAGTGCTTTGCAGAATGATAGTAGTCCATCTCATACTCGCCTCTTTCTCAATCATGTTTTTGGCAAGAATGACTCCAAGCTTGAGAAATAAAAGGCATTTTCCATACAATGTGTATATGTAGAGGTGGGGAGAGACATCTAAAGACATCAACAACATTCCATTTTATCTTCTTTATGCGTATGTGGACGCTGGAGCACATGAATAATTTTGCATCCTAAGCCCATGAAGATGTGTTCTAATTCAAAATTTCGGCAACACCACGTATCATCTGTAATCATACAAAAGTATGACTACAACAAGAACTTCGCTCCACTAAGTATTAAACTAGTTGTTGTTAAACAGGAAGCTGAAAAAGATTGTAACTCAACCAGAGATGAATAGAAAATTTCCTAGGAAAGAAGTATGATTCACTGAAGATCATTTGAGAAGGGAATGATTGAGATGGTTTGGCATGCCCAATGCAAACGAATAAATGCAACAGTTTAAGGTAAAGCATATCCTAGTTATAAGAGTGAACAAGAGAAGTAGACCTAAGAAGACCTGAGGCCAGGCAGGAAAGAAAGATTTGGCAGCATTAATCCAAAGAGAGAAAAAGAAAATACATCTCACCCCACCTAAACTGAATGAACTCTTAGTTGTGTTCATTCTGCTCTATAGGATCAAACTTTGTTAAATCATCTTTTATCACGGACAGATGCTATCTTTTATCCATTTCATTTTTTACTTGTATTAGTTGAATTCATTTGCTCTTCTACACAATAGGTTTACATTGAACAATAAAAGCCATTTTGGATGACCCTTCCTCAATTTCATGTCAACAAGGCAACCTCCAATTTCTCGTGAACGCACTCATCTCTTATCCATATCGTCCTTGTGTCTGGCTTCACAAAAGAACTTAATACATTCAGCCCCTCCATGATCTAATGTCGGGGCTCTTCTTTTTTACTTGTTGGTCTTGATTTTCATAATATCCTTCATAATGATTAACGAACTTCTAATATTTCAATCTTAAGGAGATTTTAGACAAGAACTTAAAAATTACATCTCTTATTTCATTATAAGTTTGCTAAAAGTAATTAAGACATGCATTTCGAAAATTGGAACAAACATCCTTCATCTTTTCAAATTCCTCCAAAGAATTATTTACATTACAATTGTACATGAAAAATAGAGTAATAATCCTAGAAAAGATTTCTAAACTACTAACTTACATTTTCCTCGTCTCTGAATGCTTTAATACGGTTCTTGTTGCTCTCTAAGAATTTAGCGAAGTGTGGATCCTGAAAATGTTCGGAAGAAAAATACATATTAAAGAGTTGAACAAAGAAAAGCGACAAGTCCGTAATAAACAAATTACACACAACTTGACATTTCAGTGAAAATTTATCAGCCAAATGATAACAAACATTTTGGACTTATATACATTTCATTTATTTATCATAAAACAAACAAAAAATTCCATACAAGAAGTTAAGAAGTATAATTTCTAGTAAAGATGTAATAGAAATCATGGGACACCAAACACATAGATTACTGATAAGCATCTCATTGTTACTAAATAATATGGCAGGTTATGGAAACAAGACCAAAGCCAAAATAAATTAAACAGCAAATTCTGTTTACCATCCATGATTGTGTGATACCTCTACACTTATGTGAAAGGCATTGCACAAGATTAAACAAGCTCGTAATCCCTGAAACGCAATATGTAGAGGAAACAATTATGAGAAAGATTTTCACCTTGTCCTTCAACCTGTCCAATTTTTTCATTTTCTTCACAAGTTCCATATGCACTTCCCTGTTCTGAACTGATATAGCACTATCGACATTGCTGTCTGCATGCAAATTTCTATAATATAAATAAATAGAAAAGAAGGAAAGAATTTAAGGAAGGGGGAAGAAATGGAAAACACTTGAAGTATTGCTTGTGATGTCCAGACCTCCTAGACAACTTTCACTTTGAGTTCCATCCATATGTTCCAAACTTCCTTCCTAATCACTTAACCAGATCACAGCGTTAGAAACTTTACAGAGGAACCAGATCAAATTAGCTGATAACTGTTTGCATAACATATTTCAAAACCTCTGATAGATATCCATCACTGTCTGAATCATCTCCAACCATATCGCTATAATTTTCGCCAAATATTGCCTCAAGAGAAATATCCTTAATGTCTTCAAGTTCAGGGTTTCTACAAGCAAAATAGAGAGATTTGAAGAATTCGATCAAGTTGAATAAATATTTAAAAAAGAAAAAAGAAAGAATGTCAAACTGAAGAAAATATAAAATACAAAGGCAGAAGCGAACAAAAGCAATGCCACAACAGCAAACAGGGTTCCAACTAAAACTTCTAGAAAATATTGGTGAATGCACTGATCCTTTGGCGGTTAGACAATGCACCAGTCGCATTAATTTCACCTTTTTTACCTTCCACTGGAAAGCTGGGCTCCTTCTGGGTCTTCAGCTTCATGCACCTCATTCTCTGCAGTAAAGAAAAAAAAAGAGAATGTGCTTCAGACCACTCAAAATAATCCAGTTACTAAGATAATTGCAGCATTACTATGACATAAATGACAGAAGAACCTGCATTAATCTCAATAAAAAATCAATATTAACCCATACTTTCCAACTGAACCCTATTAAAACACTTTATATTTGCTACATGCACATGCAGAAACCTGACTTCAAAAAGCAATAGATAGAGTTAACTAATACTTTCATCCTAGCATGTGGCAAAGCACCAACCTGCATAACAGCTTAGCCATCAAAAAGTTAGTCTCAACTCCTAACTACCAACCCTTTCCGGTTGGCAACCAAAATAGTAAAGCAACACAATAACGGCCTCTTTAGTTTCTCCTGGAATTAAAATGAATGTCATAATCCCAAGGGTTTCAATCCTATTTCTAAATAATTCAATAAAAATCTAGTGACAATCCTGAAGCATTAGACTTCAAAATAAATGCCAATATAATGCCCACCGAACATGGCCTTAACTCTATTGAATTTAATTTATCAAGTAATATAATTCCTATTACCATAACACAAGACTCATAGCAAAAAAGTGGCTAATTATTGAAGCTAAAGTGTCTATCATATCTAATAGTGAATGCATTAGAAAAAACAAAATTTATAATTAAATAAAAGTAGTTACTCTTAGGAGCTTTCTTCTTGAACATAGACTTGAGCTTGCGTCTTCTTTTCAAAACTGACTGAAGATTCTTCTTCGCAAACTTCCTCGCTTTCTTTCCAAGCTTTGCCATTTTCTGTTTCTGTTCAAACTGAAATGACCAAAGAAATTTGTGACCACCAAATAGGAAACACTTAGCACGGACTCTGATCAATCCTCAATTAGATGATTGGCTTTTTTAGTTTTTTTGGGTTTTGGTAGGGTTTTTGTGCTGGAGAGAAACAAATTTGAAGTGTTGCAATTAGCCGTCAGCTTTAATCTGAACCCTCCATTTAAACATATATTACTACTGTATGCATTCGATTCGATCAATTCTGTGTGGGCCGGGTTGCTCTACCGCTAAAATGGGCTCTATTTTATTTGGTCAATTACAATAAAGTCTCTGCATTTTGGCTATAATTATTATATGGTATTTTATTTAGGAAAAAATTACATCGAAACATGTTTGTTTTATGAAATATATTTTTTAATTTTCTATGTTTGAGATCTTCAAAAAAATAAGTCAAAATAATATTTTCAAGTTAATAAGAAAATTTTATATTTTTAGAAAAAAATGACTTCCCTTTTTAGAAATAAAAGAATGTTCTTCATTCTTCAAAACACACTATTCTCTTTTTTCATCTTTACCTAACTCTTTTTAATAATTTTTAACTAAAAATAAGAAAATGAATTCTATAAAAACGGAACCTAAGTAATTAAAACTTTTCTTTCTTAAAAAAAAAAAAGTAACTAAATTATTGCATCCTGTTTAATTCCTAAGCAAAAGTAAGTAATATTCTCATGTATTGTTAACTTAATATTTAAGTGATACTGGTCATTTATTTGTGCAATTGCACGGTCGTCATTATTATTTTAATTATAAAATTAAATTAATGAAAATAATTTAATAAAATTTTGTATAATAATATAAAAATATTTATTAATTAATTGTAGTATTATATGAATTAATATTATTAATATAATTAATGTTAATATTTTTTGGATTATAATTTTATTATATAATTAAAAAATTTGTTTATTGTTGAATATAATATAAAAAATATAATTTTAGATGTTATTTTCTAGAACTAAAATTATTATTTAATAAAAACTAATTTCTTAGTTATTATAATATTAAAATTTAATCAATATGCTATTTAGTATCGTTATCTAATTAAGAAACTATTTATTAGTTAATATATTATTTTTTAGGATTACAGTCAGTATTTTTTAATATTATATTAATAAATTAATTTCTTAATTATATAATAAACTTTAATCTTAAAAAAAGTAATATCAATCATATTGATAGTTTTAATTTATATAATATTAAAATTAATTAATAAATATCTTTAAAATAATTTTTATATTATTGCACTAATAAATTTTAAAATTTTAAAAAATTAAGAAAAATATTTTAAAATAGTTAGCTTACGATTATTTTTAAAATATTATAAATTAATATTAAATATTAAAATTAGATTGTATCTATGAATTTAATTTTATAATCAAAATAATAATAACGGTCGTGTAACACACGAGTAAATATATTTAATTTATTAACATACTAAACCATATCAATTTGATAAGAAAAAGACTAATCACATACTTAAAGTTAATACCGGTGAAATCATATGTATATTTTTTCTTCTATTTTTCTCCTTTTTACTTATCTCGATATATAGTCCAAACATTATTTATGTCTCTATATTTGTATAGATTAGTCAATTTAAAACTTACACTTAAAATTTATATTTTAATAATATTTAAACACTTTCGTGTAATATATATGGAAATACTTAATAAAAATATAAATTAAAAATTATTAATCCAATTATTATAAAAATGTATATTGCAAGAACATAAGGAAAGATTTATTAGTTAATAGTATAATTGTTCTTTTTGTTAATGTTAAGTCTACTTACTGAGTATTTCCATACTCATGTTTTTAAATTTTAAACTTTCAGTTAGCAGGAGTAAGATAATTTAAAAACGTCTAATCTAACTCCCTTACATGTGTAGATTTGAAGGTCGTGCCAATATTATCTTAATAGTTTATATTTATTTAATATAATTTGGAGTTAGGATTATGTGAATATATGTAAACTAAGTTATTTTGGCGTTTTCATGTATATATTTGTCACCATAGATGATGGTTATGTAAAATACGAAAGGTTTGCGGTAGTTTAGTTAAGTTGGCTATGATTTTGAGATTGAGATGTGACATTTCATCCATACAAAACTATCTTTTATAATGTTTTTAAATCCGGCTCGGATTTCGACACAGTCAGATTAAAGGGTCAAGGATTAAAAATTTAACCGAGGTCAAGATCGAACCAGTACTTTTTATATATATATATATTAAATATTTTATAAAATGTATAGAATTAATAGCTTTTATGATACAAATTATAAATATATTAAATTGCACTAAATTTAATCGATTTTATTAACATTATAATAAAATCTAATACATTCAACGTAGCATATTTTAAGAATCTAATTAACTTTTTAAATCTAAAATTATCTCACTTAAGAAGATTAAATTATTATAATTGATAAATTAATACAATTACATAAATACTAAAATCAAATAATCTATTACTTAAAATTAAAATCTTATAGATAACAAGTTAATATAAGAATTTTTTAAAATATTATTTGATAAATATTAATTATTTTATAATTGAAAAATTAATTACGTAGAAAAATGAATATAAAAAAAGATAAATTTTGTAATAAAATATCAATAATGTTAATTTGACTTATTGGTTATGTTCCTTTTATTTTAATTTGACGGTAAAAAATTTGAATCCTAGCTTGCAATATTTAAATATTTTTATTAGAGTTGACCCATTAGTTCAATCGACCAGGCTGGGCTGGGTCATCAATTTTAAGACAGGTTGATGTAAAAATAGGTTTTAAAGTTGACGAACCAGAACATGCTCGGGTTTATAGTTTAACCAGCCGGGCTGGGCCAAGTTTAATAGCTATGATCTTTTTCACAGGTCTACTATTTTAGACCCGGACTGGAGCAATGGTGGTTGCAACATCATCGGCGAAAGGCTCTGGCGCAATAAAGTTTACATCTCAGGAGTCTCTTATAATTCTTAAAATTTATAAGCCTCATGGCTGATGTAATTTTTGGTTGTATGCCCAGTTGTTCTAAGACACTTCTTATTGTTATCTACCCTACAGGGGTAAGGGTCTTCGGTCCTTCTATTGTTGTTGTTGTTGTTGTTGTTGTTTCTAGACTTTTTCTCTATATTTCTTTGTACTGGTAGGGACTATTGGCCTTCGGTAATCTAATCTTTAAGGATGTAAAAATGGATCATGACACACGAACTCGATTCATCAATCACGAAAAAATACGGGTTAGGGTTGAGCCTTAGCAGGTTTGGGTCAGTAAACGAGTTGACTTGTTTATGACACGGGCTTGAAATGAGTCGTGTAACGGGTTGACTCGCGAGCCCGTTGTACCCATTTAATTTTCTGTGTTGTGTTGAGTCGTGTCAGCCCGACTCAATCCATTTACAATTTATAAATTTTAAAAGATAAAAGATAAAATAATAATATATAAAAATGAAAGGAAATAAAAATAAAATGGCTAAAAAGTAAAATATAAAAAATAATACCTAATTAGTATGACGATCCTAACATTTTACTGTTGTGCCACCTCTCTCACAAAATAAAACAAAACTCTAACAAAATAGTTTGATACTATTTATATGAATTTTAAAAATGTTTCTTTTAGTAGCTAAAAAATTCAAACATCTATTAAATAACATAAAAGTTAAAATATTAAACTAATTAAATAACTAAAGTTTAGAAACATATCTATATATATTTCAATAATTTAGTCCCTGAACTTGTATAAACTGTCCTTTCACCCCTAAAACTTCTTTTTTTGTCAATTGGGTCCAAGCTGATTCTAGAAAAATAATTCTAAGTCCAAGTATTCTCAACCTTTACTTAGATCTTCCCCTCCTTAATCTTCCGAGACTTGAGAAAGGTTATAACTTTTATCATCAGATTCTCTGTAATTCCTCCGATATCTAAATGTAGAAAATGAGTGCTGACAACACCGATTAGATAATTTCATTCCCTCAATTAGATGATAGTCGACAACAGATTGCAAGCAGAAGGACAAAGCATTCGAGACCATGAGGATTAGATAAGGAGACAGAGGATCCCATTGCCTTAACCTTCTCGAGTTGAAAAAAGGAGAAGGAGATCCATTAATAATAATGGAGTAAGAAATAGTAGACACGCACTGCATAACTATATGCATAAAAAGCTCCTGAAAGCCCATATGCCTTAGGACAGGTTCAAGGAAAAGCCAATCAACCCCCCGCTATATGCTTTATGCATATCCAATTTAATAATCATGGCTTTGAAACCCTTGTTTCTATTAGATCGTAAAGCATGAAAAGCTTCATGGGCTATGAGAATATTATCATGGATATCATTACCCATAAAAAAAAGAAGCTTAGAAAGAAGTTACTAAAGAAACTAAAAAAGGTTTCAAATCTAATGACAATAATCTTGGAGATGATTTTATAAGAGAAATTGTAAAGACTAATGGGTCAGAACTATAATACCATTTCAGGATTCTTGCCCTTAGGAATCAATACTATGTTTGTTTTATTCCATTCTTTAATAAGATAACCTCTATAGAAAAAGGATTAAACTACCTTGCACACATGACCCCCAATTAGATTCTAGTTCTACTGATAGAAGATCCCTTGAAACCCATCAAGGCTAGGGACCTTATAAGGGGGCCTAGACTAAACACAACTTCTCTCACCTGACTATTAGTCACAAGGGTAGTAGAGACCTATTCATTTTCTTAATGACACAAACAAGAATACTAGACAAGAGATCATCATGGATGGTGATCTGATTAGCTGAGAATAAAGCCTAGAAAAAGGCCATCATCTCAGCTTGAATATCAGTTTTACTATTAATACAACCCCCATTAATTTGCTTGAGCAAAACAATATGGTTTAACTATCTCCTTTGAACAATTATAGAATAAAAAAATATAGTATTCCTATCACCTAACAAGACCCATTTCACTCTAGATTTCTAATACCAAAATAATTCCTCCAGCTTCCACAACTTGTCTAGCTCCTCCAAGCTTCGACTCCTTTTCTTTCTTTTCCTCGGATAATGAGCCACTGTGAATAACCTCAAGTTGAGATTTAATATCTTGAATAGCCATTTTAGCATTGAACTTTGTCTTTCTATCTCAATTCGCCAAAGCACCTCTCACTGCCTAGCCATTTAGAACATACTAGACCCAGAGACACCTTCAGTCTAAGCTTTATCAATAACATTCTTACACTCTATAAATTCCAACCATCGAGCTTTAAATCTAAAACACTTCTTCCTGCCCACAGATTGCTTATCAAAAGAGATAATCAAAGGCCCATGATCAAAGCCAATAAAGTCTCTATAAGAGACCCATGTATACTGGAATAAACAACGCTAGGCTGGGTTAGCTAAACATCTATCCAACCTTTGGAGATATTACAATCATCAATTTATTTATTTGTCCATATAAACAGCGATCCTTTATATCCAAGATCCATCCAACTGCATCTATTAATCTAGTTGTGAAATAATGTCATTTGCCCAATTCAATCCTATTATCCCCTCTTTTTTCATAATAGAATAAGATACGGTTAAAATCCCATAGACATAGCCACAAACCATCAATAGGTTTTAACCCCACAAAAGATTCCCAAATGTCCCTCATTTGCTTGCAATAAGGGCTACCATAAATAAAGAAAAAATATAATATTCTAGAATAGACATCAAACAGTATGAATAAAATTAGACGAATAAAGAACCTGCAATTGAATATATGATCTCCACCATAGAGCTAGGCCGCCAGTTCTTTCAATAAGGTTAACATAGAAAGTCCTATCGAGTTGTGATTTCCTGTGCAAAGACTTTAAAACATTGCTCCTCTATTTTATTTCCATCAAAAAACTAAAATAGGTCTCCATTTACGAATAAGCTCCTTTAGAGCTTGTACTGTCAAGGATGACTAATCCCCTAACAATTTCAATATATGGCAATCATGATTCTTTGGTTGCTTTAGGCGAGCCACCAGCGCCTTCAACATTGACATTATGAAAATTGATGCCTTGATCTTCCTCACCCGTCTCCTTCCCTTCAATTTCTTGAATCCTGATACGAACATAATCTTGAAGGATACATTCAAACCCTTATTGATGATGGAAGTAAACCAAATAGACAAGATCACGCCCCTTTTGAACACACCCTTACCTATAATTTAGATTTATCGCCCCAAAGATCACTCGTAGTTTGCAATTAAATGGAATTATTACCCTTAGCTATAGATGAACTAAGATCAACAATTATAATAAGATGAATTGTTTATCAACCTTGAAACTAATAAGCTAAAAGATTGTATAAACAAGTATATGTGAAATCAAACTAATCAAATCAATTTGGTTTCAAGCAATTCAAAAGAAACACCTTTAGAATTAAAGTGCAACGCACTAGGTTTTTGCAAAGCAAAATATAAATTCAAAAATAATATGTTCTTGGCTGAATTACATAGGGCTCTATTTATAGAGTTTAAAATAAAAATAATTCTAATCCTAGAATGACTAGGATATGCGGCCAAAACTCCTAAATCAACAAGGAAACAAATAACTCCTTAAAGAAAGGAGATAAGATATGCAGCCAAGACTTCTAAATCAACAAGGAACTTGTTAACCCCTTTGACTTTGTTGACTTAAGCTTGTTTGACTTCAATTAAGCTCACAATCTTCAAAGTATTGTTGTCATCTTCCAAAGCTTCATTATTGACTATCTTCATAAGATGCTCTAAGTAAGAATTCAAAGTTTGCTTGAACTTCTTAGTCCTCAATTGAGTCATTGGTCCATCATATGCTAAGGGATCCTTGCTCTATGGCTTAATGACATCCTTGGTTGCATCAAATCCTCACTAATTTCCTCTCCCTATCCAGCTGCTTAAGTCTTCTCTTTTTTACAGTTCCAATCGAAGTGAACTCTTGAAGAGGCCCAATACCCCATAAACCAAAAATTCAGTCGAACCCACAATAGAATCTTTATTAATCTTATTGCCATCAGAATCAACAATTTCTTAAAGCTCCCCCATAACAAAAGGCTCACCCACTAACCATTCTAAAACACTCGTTATGGCTTTTATTTGTGGGTCAGGCTTATGGATTCTTTTGAAAGTCTTAGCCTTTCTAACCCTTGGACCCATATCCTTAAGATCAGTTTCACAAAGCCGTATAGGGGATAATTAAGCCCAAGTGTCTGACTTTTCCGCACTCATTTGAGTATCATCATCTTTAAAGTCATTAAGGTCCATAGCCGTCTTACCTTTTAGGTAAGAGCTAGGCCTACCATCCTCAGGAAACTCTTTCCTTACTATTCTTTTAGGATTCTCCAAACCCCTCCATTAATTATGATGGGTCCCAATAGTCTCCCTATACCCATAAACAAGAACTGATGCATGCCAATGATGGAAGTGAGCCTTCATTCTTCTTCTATAAATTTATCCCTTTAAGTCTGACAGTTATTAAATGTTTCTTGAATCCCTTGGTTAAATATGCAGTCTAGCGGCGCGTGAGGAACCATCGCGAACTCATTTGGATGATCTTCCTTTATTGGTTATTTCTCCTCTAATATGCTTATGTTACTCACTAAGTTAGTCTCTGTTTTCTGCTTTACTTTGCTTATAAAAGCTGTATTACTCTTACCTTTTTTAAAGCTTCCAAAATTGAAAACGCTCCCAAGGCAAGCCCGTATTTAAACTTACCTTTCTCAAGAATTTTTTGATGTTGTTCCTCATCCTGATCAGGACAAATCTTCAGAACATGCCCCGGCTTACCAATGGAAGGCGCACATAGCAGAAAGGAATCCAATCAGATTTCTAAAACCTAGCACCTTTTTGCTTCGATCATTATAGAAGCTTAAAGGTAGAGGTTTTTCAACATCCATTAAAACCTTAATCTTCATATCACAGTCATAACCAACCTTAGGCGCAGTGCTCTCCATCCTCAGAAATATGCCTAATAATTTACTTATCTCCTTCGCATTTCCTAAATTTATCTCGTTTGGGCCAAATGGAAAACCTCAACCCAGAACGGAGATTTATTAAACCTAAACCATTCTATAGGAGTGTTTAGGGGCCATTCAACCAGCACCATAAACGCATTAGGTACAAACCAAGGCGCCCCCTCTATAACCCACTCTTTTTCATCTCTACTCTAGAAGTCAATGATGAACTCTCATCTTTTGTAGGAGAAACTCCCATTAAAATTTCCATACTTTAGATAGAATGGACTTTACTATTACTTAAGAAAGATTTTTGAAAGTAAATATTTTACTTACAAGAAGTTTTTCATACAGCTCAGAGTTCATTTCTAGTTTCGAATGAAGTTGAAGAACTGTTGCATTCTTATAAATTATCTCTTTTATAACTCCCTCATTAGACGATTCTACTTCTTTCACTATCCTTCACAACAAATGATCCCACTAAGAACCACCAAGAACATAGAAAAGCATGAAAAACGACTATCTACCTTGCTAGAGAAAATAAAGAGACGACAACATCAAATATAAGCTCACAATTTGTGCAAAACAACTCAAGCTAAAAAACACGCAGAAATCCACTCACAATTACTCACACCGACTAACTTAGATAAACTAAGCTTTAGAGAAGGAAACTCCACTTAGGAGACTATCTCCAAAAGAATAATACTTTTAATATAGCTAGCATTGTAGATTCATCTTATTAGATTCATCTTATTAGTATTCATCCATTCATGATTATCATATAACATGATTGAATATTGCTTTAGTTTTTTTTATTATAATGTTTAAATATTATTTATGTATAATCCATTAGATTATGGATATACAATTTCAAATTAATTATTAATTTTATGTTCAATACAATAAATTATGAGTATACATATACAAATTAAACATAATTATATTTATAAGTAAAATCATGCAATATTTATATGCTATCGAAATTGCAGTTAAATGTTCAAAGAGCAAGTTCAAAATTTTTTAATTTATTTATAAACTATTTTTCTCAAACTCAATTTTAGAAAAGGCGTCTATTCACCTGTTTTTGAAAAAACAATTTTCAAAACACAAAAGATCATTCAAAATTAAAATTAAAATTAGGAAAACATTTTTCCAAACTCAATGCCAAACACAACCTAAATCAAAGAGAGTAGCAAAATCACTTTTGATCCTGCTAAAAAGATAATAATTAATTCTCTTTTTTTTTACTTAAAAGAAAATAGCACATCTTGGTCCTGCATTAATAAATAATAATCCAATAACTTCACAATCATTTTAATCTTCTTCTGTAAACTCTGGGGATTTGTTTTATTCTAAGTGCCAAAATTCACTTATCCACCTATCCATGTTTACATGACAAAAACGGAGTCGCATAAAGATTTCTTTATCTCCCTTCTCAAATTCAACAACAAAAGCAGAAAGGATGTCTCACTAATAAATGGACGAAGCACAATTTATAGAAGGCCCTCAGGCTCCTGCCAATCCAGAAACTAAACATTAGTTCTGCAATCCAATATCTTGAAGACCTCTTGCTGTATATCACAAGTTCTTAAAAGCAGATTCATTTTGAGATTTCTGTGGAGTCAGTCTAGCCAACAATGCCTTATTATGACAATGCTCTGTGTCAACAAAATAGAAGTTCCCATCCGCCTTAAATGTCACAAATGGCCTATTTGTCTCTGCTGGTCGGATATCAGCAAACTTGATAGTCTTCGGAATGTATGTAGCCATCCAAGACATCATCTCGACCTCAAAGCTGTCTGAGCCAGGCTGCCACCTGAGCTTGTGAATATAGGGAGTAACAAACCAATGCAGGGCAGCTGTTGTTGAAGCACTTAAGAATATCACAGAAGATGCAACTGCACCCTTCAATATGACATTCATATCAGGAGATGTCATGAAGGTTATGACTGGACCCAGTGATACCGAGAGACAGCAGGTTGAAAGAGACAGTAGTTTTACTTTCTTGATGGTTGATGAGATTGGACCATAATAAACCACCCCAGTTTCTTTTTCATCCTCCCCAGCTTCTTTTCCTCTTCGTGGTCCAATGCTGATCCTGTTGTCATCTTCTGTTGTCCTAGCTTGAGATGCCCATCTTTTCTGAGAAGCTGCAATCTGGATGGCACTGTTATAGTTGGTTTTGGCAGTATGAGCATGTGACCATGTGCCAAACCTACAAACACGATAGCCTAAAGCAAGGAGAAAATCAACAACAATAAGTACCACTACATGGGGCATATTTAAGAAACGGTTCCAAACAAAATCTTTTATATAAACACATATTGGGGATAGCCCTGCCCCTCCCTAACTTCAGCCAACTAGAGAGGCTGGTGATCTTACAAATATGTTTTAATTATTTTGATATTTCCAAATTGGAAGTTCAGAGTAAAAAAGCAGTCAGTCCTTTGCAAGATCTAACACAAATAAATTTGGAAAGATAAGCAATACGAAATATGCTACATAATTGAAGACATATTTCATAAACTACAACTGAGGCACATCATCAACCAACACAAAATTTCTTATCAAACTCGAGATATTGAAATGAGCGAATACAATTACAATAAAACAACAAAAACCAGCCAACTGATAGTGAGAAAAAGTTTATACTGATTATATCTTCTAACAAGAGGTTGCTGAAGTTTCGTGGTAGCAGTTGCTATAGAATTGGAACTTACATCATTATTACGGCACAGTGACAATGAAGGATAACATAGATGAAATAAAGGCAGAGCAAAAAGGAATTTAATGAAACATGACCAATGAAAAAAAAGAAAAACAAAAAACCCAAAAAAGAGGAGAATTATGGATACTACAAAAGCAAAATCCCATTGAATAGAAATGCAGAAGCCAAGACAAGAACTTCTCCCGGCTGATTCACTAAGACTATACCCTTAGCAAAAAGGTATAAACCAATGAACTCAAAGTTAAAATCCTCCCTTATAGTTGTAGAATTAAAAAAAAAAGAAAGATAAAATACAAACAGCAGGCCGTAAAAGGTCCCTCTAGCGTAGGACTCTATAGACGACATGAAAGCTTCCTAGACACTTTTGAAACTCAAAAACAACGATCCATGAAAAGCTGAAATCAACTAGCAATGAATGAGGATGGCCTAAAACACAATGTCTGCATTCTTAAATTGAAGCCTTCATTTGAAAGAACTCAACTACCCCAAAGCATGATCCAATACAGTACGAAACACATAATAATTAACTCGAATTTTTAATAATTCTTTTTCTTTTAAGTACATAATTATCTAAAAAAACACATACACTAACTACTTAAAAGCACAAAATTGTAATTATTTAGGTAACGTAGAAGTGTTCATAAACAGTTCTTCTATAACTTCATTAAGCATGAGTTGGCAAAAGCATCGATGTACTCTAAACAATCAAAAAGATCAATCTTTTTCCATATAATTATAGTTGAGCTGCGATTTTCCTTGAGCAAAAAGAGAGAAGAAAAAAACAAAAACCCTAACAGAGTATTGAATAAAGTAGAAATGTAAATGATAGTGTTAAAGAAGAGAGAGAGAGAGAAAGAGAGAGAGACAGAGACAGAGACAGAGAGAGAGTGATGAAACCTGATTGGACGGTTGAAGGAGAAGAGAGGTTTCTGGTTTGAGATCGGAGCAAGTGGAGAAGTGCCGTTCTCGCCATTTCTTTTTCTTTTCTGTTTCAGCTCTATGAGCTACTCACTTATGGGGGTGGAAAAAGAGACATAGAATGAAAATTACATATTGCTCTTGACAGAAAGAACAGAATGGGCATTTGGTCTAGTGGTATGATTCTCGCTTAGGGTGCGAGAGGCCCCGAGTTCAATTCTCGGAATGCCCCTTTTAGATATAAGTTTTAGTTACTATAAAACCCCCTTAAAATTTCGCAAATTGGTTGTCCTAATCTTCTAAAAATACATTAAAAGCCTACTCTATTATACTATATCATATTAAAATCCTTTTTCATTAGATTTTTTTTATTAATCCATTTGCTATGTTATTAGATTTTTTATTAAACTATAAATTATATTATTATTACTATAGGTGCGTGTTTATAAATTATAAATTATATTATTAAACTCTAATTAAAATTAAAAAATGCATAAATAAATTAATACCACAAATTTATATTTAATGTATAAATAGATAAATTTATACTCTAGAATTATTCATTTGCTATGTTCTAACTCTTCATTTCATATTATATTATTATTAATAATAATTTTATTATTTTTATTTTTATTTCAATTTTTATATTTCAGTGTAGTTTAAAAATCTATTATTTTATAATATGCTAGTATTTTTATGAAAAAAATACTATATATTAAATAATTTAATCAATATAATTAAAAGTAAACATAAAAAATAATTGTATATTTTTAAAAAATATAAGTAATTTTATTTTTATTTCATTCTCTTTTAATTTAGTTTCAAAGATTAGCATTATAATCTAAATTTATAAAGTGATTTGTAGATTCATATGTTGTGAATTATAGGTTCATTATATGTAACTTGAGGTTCATATATTATAGTCTATAAATTCATAAATTAAATAAAATGAACATATTCATATATTAAGTTAAGTTCATCAGTAAAAGTAAATGCATATATAGTTTATATTTAATGAACATGATACTAATAACAGATGAATATATTTTTATAAGTAATAAACCGAAAATTTAAGTTTGATAAATGTAAAACTAATAACATATGAACGTACACTTTATAAATAGTGAACATAAAGTTTATGTTTAATGAATCTGATACTAATAATAAATAAATATACATTATACAAGTAATGGATATATTACCTGTATAAAAAATAAATCAATATATATTAAATAATAATAGATTTATCATCAACAAACTATAAATTCGTCAAATATACATTTGAAGTTCGTATAATATCATACATACATTCAAAACTAAAAAATAGATTCATCACTAAAAATAACAAATATTAAGAAAAATAATATATAAACATTTAGTATTTTTAATATTATCTTTTATAATAAATAATAAAAATCTTGAAATCTATTAACTATTATTAAAACTTTAACTTCTTATAATAAGAAAATTAACATCTAATGCAAAATAAAAGAAATTATTACTTAGTAAATTTATTAATTTTTCAATATCAAATGTAAAATAATATCAGGATATTAAAAATTAATTAGCAATATGTGGTAAAATTTTATAAAACCATACGTGGTAGAATTTTTGGGTAATAAAATAATTATGTTTCAAACTAGTTAATTTTTAATTTCATAATATAACCTTAAATTTGATATTGGCAAATTAATAACTTTATTAAGTAATAATTTTAAAAAACTAATTTTATAAAATCATATATGATTTTATAAAATTCTACCAGGTGGAGTCTCATAGAAAAATTTGTATATATACAATATTATACTTGTGTTAATGGACAATTATTAATAAATTTATGACATAAAAATTTAGTTTGAAATAAAAATATAAAAAAAATAATTTTATTTAGTTATTGTTTTATTTTAATGAGCATTTAATATTTTCATTTTATTTACTTATATAATTTTGAAATTTAATAATTACAAATATAATTAGAAAATTCATAATAGATATATAGTAAATTGGTGTATAGTGTAATCACTAATCTTTTATTATATTTAGCTATTATTTTATTTTAATAAATATTTAGTAATATCATTTAATTTGATTCGTATTTAATATTATAATTAGTCGTTTACATGTGCGTTACACAACTGTTATTATTATTTTAATTATAAAATCAAATTGATAGATACAATTTAATAAAAAATTTAATAGTTTAATATTGATTTATAAGATTTTAAAAAATAATAGCAAACTGACTATTTTTAAATTTTATAAAATTTTATTAATGCAATAATACGTTTTCATGTTCCAATTGAACACTTTTCTTTTTTGATTATTGTCAAAGGAGAAGATTTTTTTTTTTACCAAACATATGCGGATCCAATCACGATCTTATAATAAGAATAAGAGATCTTTCTCGATCAATCCCTTTGCCCCCTCATTCTTCGAGAATCAGAAAGATTTTTCTCAAGTTTGAATTTGTTCATTTGAAATCTGGGCTCTTCTACTTCATTTTTATTTATTTATTTAGTTTTTTTATTTTATTATTATTATTTTTCTCTCTCTTTTCTTTTTTTATTTCTTTTTTTATTCCCTTCCGTCATTTCTTAATATTTATTAATTGATTTTAATATTATATAAATTAACATATTAATAAAATTGATATTAATGTTTTTTATGATTAAAAATTTAGTATATAATTAAAAATTAATTTTTTATTGAATATAATAACTTAAGATGTTATTTTCTAGATTAGTGTTAATGGCGGTTTCAGACGCATACTCAAGTGTCTTTAGCAACTACGGCATTATAAGGCTTTTCAATCTAATCGAAAACATGCTAACTAGCTACTGAGATTAGCACGAAGATGAGAATTGCCATCCGGATAATCACTGGGACACTTTTACTAATGAGTGACGTTTTTCAGATTCCATAAGAAAGCTTACGCCACAGAGCCCATATATGGATCCAGAAACCGATTTCCTTATTTGTGTATATTAGCCTTTAATTTTATTATTTAACAAATTACTCCCTATAAATGCAAGCAATTCATATACAGACATGCCAAAATATCACACATAATACACCTAAGTCTAGTGCATCTTAATTAACCCACTCTACATTTGAGTTGTTGATATAGTTTACCAACCAATTATGTGTAAGGAATACCTAGTATAGCCCAATTACCAATTATATTTTTGAATTGCAGCCTTTAAGTCTAATAGACTACTTATTATGAAAAGACACATTCATTAAGCTTAAGCCCTAAATAAATATGCCAAAGCCTGCTAGTCTACTTGGATTTTAAGGTTTTAAGCGCAGTTAAAGTTGATTAGCCTATTAGTCTGCCAGATTCATATTGGATCAGTTTTTAACCCTAAGTCTATGTGGCCTATTTTTAATTTCAATCACATAATCATATATTTGATTAACATACAATAAACAAAAAAATAAAGAAAAAAAAAAACAGAAAGTCAAACCTAATTATTACAACTCGCAGTACAACTATGATTGCAAAAAAAGAAGACCTAAAAACTATACATAGGCTGACAATACATCAAAAATCACCAAAAATACACAAAAATGGGAGTTTGGCTTGAACAGCCGATCGGTCTAGGGTCCCCAAGTTGATTTCTTCAATCGTCAGCACAATTTTGCATCTCCAGAGCCAAATTTCACATGCACAGACATTAAAAATCAATTAGAATGAGAGAAAATAGATTTAAAAAAATCAAAATAAAAGAAGCAAAAGTCAATTAAACAATCAAAACCCCAGATATCATAAAATAATAAAAGACAAATCAAAATAAAAGAATCATGCTTAACATGTTTAATTACTTAATCATAATGATAAATAAATCTAAATATAAATCCTATAATATATTTCTAATTAAATATAAGATCCTAGTTGGCAAAATATCATATTTCAAAACTCTAAGTTCTTATTATTAGATTCAAAACCCTTTTAACATGCATATTCATAAAAAAACCTAATCTAATCATATTTATCATAGATCAAGATTCTAATCATGATTCTAAGAACAAATAACATGAAAAAGAAAAAAGAAAAAAGAAAAAAAAGACATAAAAGAACTAATTTTATGATGAATGTGGATGTATAGTGGAAAGAACCCTCAAGTTGTCACCATGAATATTAGATCTGCAAGTCTCAGGCGATGAGGATGCAGTTAAATCAAAAACTGGGTAGGTATCCAATGCTAGATCTGGCTTTGAGAATCCTTCTGTCGATAAAAAACAGTTTCCAAAAACGATCTTTCTTCAGTGGCTTGTTTTCTAAAATGGTTCTTTCTTTAATGGCTTAGTAATCTCTAATAATAACTAGGATCAACAGTGTTTTTCTTTCTTTTTCCCTTTAAGTTTCTCTTTATTTTTTTCTCTCAGTATCTCTCCTATACTGATTTCACTTACCGCTGATTTTTAGTTCTCCATTCTCTTTACAACTCTAAACACCTCTTTCTACTTATAGAGGTAGAATTTTAAGGAAAATCCTAAAGAAAGCGATAAATTTTTAGGAATATCGATAAATATTTCATTTTATTTCTAAAATTTAAATAATTATCAATTAAAAGGATGATTATCATTAAGGAAACTTTTTAGAATCTGTATTTGGACGTGAAATCGTCACAAAAAATAACTTCATATTGCAAAAATTCAATCAGCACTATGTAGAGCTAATTGGCTCTATGTACAGTCGATCGGCTTTACACAGGAAAAGTTTATAAAAATATTTATAATTAGGTCTCTAAATTTGTAAAAATTATCGTTTTTACCTTCAAACTTAATTTTTTCTGATAATTAGGTCCAAATTGATTTCAAAAAGGCAATTTCAGTTGGATTAATCTCGAGCTAGCCTCAGATTCGCCTATCCTTCATCTCTCGAGACCCGAGAAGGTAGTAACTTTCATCATTAGGGTTTTTCATTTTTTTCTCAATATCTAAATCCGGAAAAAGGATGCTGACAATTAGAATTATTAACTAATTATGAAATAAATTTTTTTAGTTAATATATTATTAAAATATAATTAATATGCTATTTCTTAAGATAGAATTAGTATCATTATCTGATTAGAAAACTATTTATTAGTTAATATAATATTAGAATATAATTAATGTCTTATTTTTTACGATAGGCCCTGGATATTCTATCGATGACTCCGGAATAGGTTCTTCAATGATTTATGGTTCAACCTAGGCAGGCAACGTCGATCTAAATCCAGAGGCTATGGTTTGACAATGAATTCTTCATCCACCGATTTGAACTAATGCGGGTTTCCCTCCATTCCTAGAGCCAACATCCGTTGCTCAAGTCGATTTAGTAGCAGGAGCAGCTGTAGCTTTACCAGTTTTACCTATTCAAATTGGTTAGCTGAAGCAACTGCTGGGGGTACCTATCCAACTGTCTCTACCGCTGGGGGAACTGGATATCGATCTAGAGTCAGTGTTTAATTGGAATGTAACTTATGAATCAATAAATTAACAGAAAAAACTATAAAATTACACATAAGCTTGAAACTCATTTAAAAGTAAGCACAAATATCAAAAAAAAAATTATATGTTAAAAATTAAACATACATGTCAAAAAGATTTTAGGTCTCACAAATTAATATAAAATAATCGTTTACATGTACGTTGCATGACCGTTATTATTATTTCGATCATAAAATTTAATTTTTTAATTTTTAATATTAATTTATAATATTTTAAAAAATCATAGCAAAGTAACTATTTTTAAATGTCCTTAATTTTTAATTTTTAAAATATTTATTTATTAATTCTAATAGTATATAAATTAATACTATCAATATAATTGATATTACTATTTTTTAGAATTAGAAATTATTATATAATTAGAAATTAATTTATCGATTGAATATAATATATAAAAATATTATCTTCTATAATTAGAATTATTATCTAATTAGAAAACTAATTTTTAGTTAATATAATATTAAAATATAATTAATATGCTATTTTTTAGAATAATCATTATCTAATTAGAAAATTAATCATTATCTAATTAGAAAACTAATTTATTATTAAAATAATATTTCTTAGGATTACAATGAGTGTTTAATAGGAGTGTAACTTATTGATCAATAAGTTAATAGAAGAAACTATAAAATTACACACAAGCTTAAATTCCATGTGTCAAAAGTAAGCACATGTGAAGACAACAATCCTAACACATGTTAAAAAATTTTAAGTTTCAAAAATTAGCATATATATATATAATCTAAAATTCATATTTTATATATTTATATAATTTGATTTATAATAATAATAGTATAAAATATAAGTTTGACTTTATCTTTATGATATTTCTATTTCCATGTATATTAGTCATTTATAAAAATTATATAATTGTGACAATCTGACTTAGAGAGCGGTCCGACGAGGGCGGGAAGTGAACGCCGAGGCAAAGAAAAGATAGGATACCTGGACAAGGAGCGGCTTCTGGCAGGCTTCTAGGATGGCAGCACTCTAAAGTACGGGGGGTACATTAATGAATTGAATTGCACATCGAAATGGAGTGGGAATGGTTGATAACATATATGTAAAGAATTGGAACTAATCACATGAGGCGCATTTTGATTGTTTGACTGTGGAGTTGTAGGAACTCCATAGTTAAACGTGCTTGGTTCAGAGAAATTCTAGGATGGAGATCTCCCGGGAAGTTCTCGAACCCGCTAAAGGGACAAAATTGTAATCCAAGTGGGGGCCAAAGCGGACAATATCTCATGTGATCTGGTTTCGGGTCGTTAAAAATGGTATTAGAGCAAGAACCCTCTAGTAGATGTATGGTTCGAGGACGAACCAGGCAGAAGCTGGTGGGCATGTGACAGCCTCGCCTAAAGAGCGGTCCGACGAGGGCGGGAAGTGAATGCTGAGGCAAAGAAAAGATAGGATGCCTGGACAAGGAGTGACTTCTGGCAGGCTTCTAGGTTGGCAGCACTCTAAGGTACGGGGGTACATTAATGAATCGAATTGCACATCGAAATGAGGCGGGAATGGTTGATAAGATATATATAAAGAGTTGGAACTAATTATATAAGGCACTTTTTGGTTGTTTGGCTGTAGAGTTGTAGGAACTCCAAAATTAAACGTGCTTGGTTCAGAGAAATTTCAGGATGGGGGACCTTTTGGAAAATTTTTGAACCCGCCAAAGGGACAAAATCATGAGGCTAGTGAGGGCCAAAGCGAACAATATCTCATGTGATCTAGTTTTGGGAGGTTACAATAATATAATCTTGTGAAATTCTTATATTTATGAAATTCTTATATTTATTATATGCCAAGGTAAATAAATATGAGAAATATATATATTTATTAAATTTAATTTTGTATATATTCCAGTGCACTAATAAATTCTCATACGTTCTTATAATAATTATTTTTTAAGAATTAGATTGTTAAAATTCTTATTATTTCCTTTTTACTATTATTACTTTCACATATACATGTGTAAACCTTTTTAATTATTATATTTGACCGATAAATTCTCAATCGTATCATAAAAATTTATTATCTTATTATTATTATTATCCAAATTTAGAATTCCTATCCTTTTATTATTTTATTATTACTATATATATGAATATAAATATTTATTCTATTAGAAAGATAATAATATTTATTATTAATAATAGTAATTATAATAATTATTATAATTATTTTATAAGAATATAATATTTTTATATTTAAATAAATCATAAATTTTTATCACATTCATTATTAGCATTTAGAATCATATTTTATTTTTTTGTATATTAGAATTAATATTTTTTATAAATATTATGATTTTATAAAATTTTATTGTGCGAAATTTTATGAAAAAACTTGAATATATATATATATATATATATATATATATATATATATATATATATATATATACTTACTGATAGATTATAGATTGTTGAAGAGATACCGAAGCAACTAACTCGATAATTTCAGCACTTTACTCTTTTTCTTTTTGTCTTAAATATTGATCTGTGAAACTCTATTTGCACCAATAAGTTCTGTAACGGTCTCCACTTCTAGCCTCGATTAGATATATAAAATTATTATTTGAACTTAAGTTAAATTTTTAAATTGAATGGTTCTGTGACATAGTATTAAAGTCCCTATTATTGAAAGGTTTAAATTTTGATCCCCGTAATTTACATATTATTTTTAAATATTTAAATATAAAGTAAAACTTGCATATGTTTATTACGCTTTAAACATAATACTCTTTTATTTGTTGAAATCAAATAAAATATATTAAATTTAAATTATTTTAAGTTAAAAATGGTTTAAGAATATCCAAAATCGAGTAAGAGTGAGTTGAGTCCAGTTTTAAATTTTTAAAAATATAATAAAATCCAATCCAACTCAATGTAATGTCAAAAAGTTTAAATTCACGTATAGGATATGACTTTTTATTTATGAGACTGATTTATTTTTGCTAACTCATAACTTTTCTCATTATATGGATATGTGAATGATTTATACATAGCAATTTTGATGGGTTGGATGATGTATATTTTGCTAAATATGGTAATACGCATGATAACAACTGTGCTAGTAGCTCATTGGCTAAAATAATTATTTTTTATTATGAATTATGGATTAATTGATGAGTACGTGTTACATTATTTTATAATGCAATGCTATTCGTAGTGTTGGCTAACCCTATATTGCTATTAAAACTCATTTGCTACATCGTCATTTCATTTTTTTTTTATAATGAATGTATAAATATAGTACTAGTCTTTAACTATTTACAATTAATATTATTATATATATAAAATCGCTAGCTATATTAGTGATTGTATAAAATTGAACTCGATTAAAAATCGAAAAATTCAAATTTTATTAATTTTTTAATTTTAAATATTGGATTTAGTTTTAAATAAGTACAATCCAACCGAGACGATTTGATTAGCATATTAATTTTTAAACCGATCAATATGATCTACAATAAATCCAATCTACAAACACCCCTATATAAGGTGTGTTAGACCTAATCTAATAGCATAAACTCTTGAATTAAATAGTTCTTAAACAACCCCTTCATCATACCATTGTTTGTAAAAAAACTATGAAGGAAGTTCAGATTTTCTTTTTCTTTTTGGAATACCAAACGAATAACATTTTACAATTTTATGTTCATGGTGTTGGTACGTGGTGTAATTGGAAAATCAAAATCAAAACCCAAATCAAAACTCAATCTCTCTTTACCACTATTTCACTATTATGGTAGAATGGAGTAGGACTGATGGCGATCATAAGAATGAAAATTAAGATTTTAGAAAGGAGAAGTGGTGGTAGGTATATAACAGTGGGTAAAGAGAAAAAGGTAAAAAAGTATTGTGATGTGATATTTTTTTAAATTTTTATCTGATTTAATTTAATATATGTTTTTAATTTAATTTTTATTTAATTTAATTTATTTAGTTTAATATATTTTTTGAATTTTAAAATGAGTGTAAGATGTTTTAATATTACTGATACTCACATGACATGTGAGGAAAATATATAAATTTTTTAAAAATTAACCAGTTCAACTGTATCATACTCTTAACTAAAAATCGATAAAAATGAATTTAACGATACTCCAATTAAAATTAAAAAAGCTTTATAATATAAATTAAAATTCAGAAATTAATGTAATATATAACCATCTATATAATTTATGCTATACTCTTTATCTTTTTAGTTTAAAGTTAATAACTAATTGACAAAAAAGTAGTTAGTATAGTATATATATTTAAAACTAAAGATTTAGAAAACATAAAAGAATTAATTTTTTTATTTAAAATCAATTATTATTTATTTCTTTAAGTTTGACAGACTATACTAATATATTATGACATTTTTAAAGATATATTCAATCTTGTTATATATTACTATATTATACTAAACCTTCTTTGATTAGATTTTGATTTAGTTAAATACTAATTTTAAATATAAAATAAAAAAATTACCTTTCATCTCAACCACTATCTACTATACCCTACCATATTTTTCTCATTATTTCATTCAAAACTCGTTCAAATTAAAAAAAAAAAGCCCTTTTATAGTTTTTTTTTTAAATTAAAATTTATATTAATTATTATTTTATATATTTTAATTTTAAATAAATATTTTTTTCGTGACGCTTATATCCTTTATGATAATGTAGAGATTTTGCTAAAGTAGCTTGATTTATTTAAGATTCGCTTGTATTATATTTTCAAAACTACATGCTTATAGTTTTATATATTTTTAATTTTAAATATATATATATGCTGTTATCGTAATAAATTAATATACATGCTATTATTTATTAGCAAAAATATTTTTTACTATAATCAAATAGTTCCATTCTACTAGCGCCAACTCAGCACAAACTCATTACACCATTTTTATAGTGAAAAAGTGTTAATACTTTTGCTAACAGAGAAAAACATATACACTAATTGGTCACATAAAAGTTAAAAATACACTAAACTACAAGCATTTTTTTTTAAATTTTCCCTTAATATAGTAATTATCCTTCCTAATAATTGCAGTTAAACATTGAAATAAATAGGTAATTAAGAGAATGCTACTTATAAAGTTAGATAAAAAAAATAAAAAGAATAAAAAGATTATAAAAAAGACTTAGCTGGTTTTTGCATATTTCTCCCTATAATGGAACCTAAACAAGAAAAAATATAGAAAATTCTGAAATAGTATGTCCAGCTCAATAGACTTATGCATTCTAGAAAGAGGTTGCAATTCCTTAGAATTAAACAATCTAGTCCCTCAAATTCTAGTTGTTAAGTTTTTCTAGAAAGTCTTACCAATCAAGTCCCTGTATAATACATTGACACATTTCCTTGAAGGATCCAATCCAATGCCATTTCTTTTTTCTTTTCTTTTTCTTCCCTTTAAAATTTGTCAACCTTTCTAGTAATGTATTTCTTTAAATGCACTACCTAGTCCTTTGCTTCTTTCTTTTAATACCAATTAAATAAAATAATCTTCCCTCTAGAACCCTTGCCTGTTCCTTTATATATATGCAATGGTTTTGGACTAATTAATCCAGCATCAAATTACACACCATCTTTAAATTTTCTCTGTATTTCTACTTCAGCTCATTAGCTTTCCAGCCAAACGCAAAATGGAAAATAATAACAGCATTGAAGAATTTGAAGATGCTCTCTCTTTATGTGATTTTGCTCTTTGTGACCAGGAAAGTAGTATTGAGCATCCAGATTCTCCTTCAAGCCAAGAAGAAGATTTCTTTGAGTTCTCCACATCCTCAACTTCATCAGTATCGAACTCTACAGCAGATAATATAATCTTCTGTGGGAAAATCATTTCCTGCAAAACAGAAAATGATGATAATGATCAAAGGTATAATAACCCGTTATGTTTCTCATCAAGCCCATCACTTCGGATGGTAAACAGAAACAAGATCACTTCAAAAAATTCATCCTCCAAGCCTGCTTTGCCACCACCAGCTAGGAGCAGTTCAAGCAAGAAACACAAGGTTATTATTGGATTGACAAGGATTCCATCAAAAATGGAGCTCAGTGACTTGAGGGAAAGGCAGAATCGGAAGCTGCAGACTCCACCTCCCATGTTTCCGGCGGTGGTTGGTAGTGAGGCAGCAGCTGTTTCCGGTGGTGGAAGTAGCAAGAGAAGTCGTAACTGGAGTCTGCTCAGAAGGGCACAATACATGGTTAGCACGTTGACAAGGTCTTCTTCTTTTGGTGGCCTTAGGCTGGCAAGGCCATGCATTGACTAATTTTGGATTTCTAACACAATTTTCCTCCTTTTTGAATCTTTAATTTATTTTTTTCTGTAACTATTATATATTTAATGGGAATGCTATTTTATTAGAGTGAGCCAAAGCTTATTATAATCAATTAATCAAGCTTGAATGGAATTAAGCAATCTTGGCTGATAAAAAATTGAGAGCTAAAAAATAGCTAACCTTTAATATTTATAACTTTTATTAAATGAAATATGCTTTATTAATCTATATTTCATGGCTACTCCCTACAATAATAATTAATTAAAGTTACATAAAATAATAATTATAAAGTTTGAAATACTGAGTCACTTTATTATTATTTAAATATAAAATATTTCAAATATATATCACTCATTCAACGGTTAGGATTAATATAACGAAAAAGATAATTAAATAAATGATCATCTAATTTCATACTATAAAATTAATAATAAAAGATTCAATACAAAAAAGAAAATGAAAAAGTATAGGACATTCTTTGTCATTTTCTTTTTACTCTTAAAATCAAAGCAATAAAACTCAATCTTTTCCAGAAGACAAATAAGAATTAGAATAAAATATTATGAGTTTTAAAGTAACAAACAATCCATGAAAATTTAATGAATTGGTAAATGGACTGCCTCTACATAAGTTGGAGCTCAATAATATAATGAGAAATCTAAATGCATCTAATGACATATATATGCTGCAGGAAAAGGATGTCCTGCAAAAGCAACATTAACTCATTAATGTCTATTACGCTTTATTTCTCCCAAAAAACCAAACACGCTTAATAAAACGACGCCGTATAAAAAGGTTAATGGTGGGAGACAAAAAATCAAAAGACACTTGCTATGGCAGGTTACTGGAAATTGCTAAAATGGCCCTATATAATAAAACGTTGTCGTTTGGTGGGATAGATAAAGGAATGCGAACATAAGATAGAAATGCCCTTTAGACAATATGCCACTGTGCCATTTTGATTGGCTTATATGACATAAAAAAACTAAAAGACCTACTCGCCCTTACTGTGTAATAAAACATAGCCGTTTACACTACCCTCTCAGTAGTTTTCGTCTTCTAACCCTAAATGCAAAAGAAACCTTCACCTAACGCCATAAAGCTAGATTCTTCTGTTCTCTCACTCGATTTCTCTTCCCTGCTGTCTTTACTCCTCTAATTTTACAGAAACCTAGAATTTTCATCTCTTCCATTTCTTTATGTCTTGGTTCGATGACCATTTCTTCTCCTTATTATCGCGATTTAGTGGTTATTTGTGCTTTTTATCATCGCCCGCCGATGGTTACTCCTGCATTTCACTGTTTAACCCGTTTTGATATGGGTTTTTGTCCTTTGAAGTTGCTATAAAGGCTACATTCTTAAATTTTTTATATTTACAGATTTTAAAATTTGGTGTTCTGGGATTAAGATTTGTTATTTATATTTTAATCTTTACCCAAACCATTGATGCATGCCTGTTTCTATTTAAGACTCTAAATTTTAATGGATTGTCAATATATAATTTTCTTTTTCTTTTTTCTGTACATCTTACTTCTTTTCTAAGTTTTCCCTCTTCCTATTTCTTACATGTTTTCTCTATTTTTGTAGGTTCCTGAGTTTTGGCTTCGACACTCTACCTTCTGCATGTGGTGGTTTTTGATGTGTATAAGGAATTTTGGCCTGCTTCTCTTTTACAATATTTGTTTCTACATAGTTCTTATAAAATCGGTTAGGTTTAACTTTTTGAAAATTATTTATGGTATAGTTGCATGTTCTTTACCTAAAAGCATTCTGATATGTGTTGCCATTACTGCGTAATAAAACCAAACCAATTAAAGAACCAATGATTGATATATTCTTCATGAAATCTCTCCCTTTGTTTTTTTTAATTATTTGTTTTTTCAATTGTTGGATTTTAATTATTTGTGTCTTTTTCCAGCTAGCTATCAGTTTAAAACATCAAGAAAAAATGGAATTCCCTTGATATGTTGTTATTTTTTTGTCATTTATATATTAAGCATTTAATATATCCACCTATTTTATTAATTGGTATGAGCTGTTAAATAATTTAGTACCTAAATACTAGTGCTTAAAGAGTATGTTTCATAATTAGATCTTCATACAAAAGAACAAGTAGTAAGGTAAGTGAGAGTTTATATAAAATTGGCCATTTCTTAATAAAATTGAAACAAATGAATAATAAACTTGGCTATTACATTTTTCTTTACTAAGTCTCGAATCATTAAGTGCTATCGAAAGGAGAGGCAGCAAATGGCAAATTAGTTTTTATTTTCTTGGCAATTGCCATATAATTTTTCTTTATTTTGCATTTAGATTTCTTTTGTTTTAAAGATTTTCCTTTCTTTTTTTCCTATTTGAAATCTCAAGTTCTAATCTGTGTTAGCCTGCTATTGACTCTTGAGTACTGAGAAGAATGTCAAAAGAGCTCTATATTTTTTGATGCAAGTGGGAGCCATTGGAACAAAACTCCAGTCTTCTGTTGCACCTGAAGTGACAGTACCGTCGGTCTGTGGTGCCGAGCTGCATTCTGCTGATCAGTCGCAAGTGAAGAAAATCTGTGTCAGGCAAAAGAATATCAATTAAAATCATATTTATATAATAATGACATTATTTTATTACTTTCTTCTCGCTGCTCCAACTTACTCATCCAAAAATGACGATTAGCGTGACTACATGAATATTCAAAAGGTAATACTAAAATAATAATTTCCATTTATTTTTATTTTTATTATTACTTTAAATAAAATTAGCAACATGCATTTATTTATTTATTTATTTATTTAACAAATATTCCGGACCGATAGCAAAAATCAGAGTGCTAAATGGACAACATAATTACAGCCATAGTTCTAGATTTTAATTTTATTATGTTTCCATTCTATTAAGGAATAATATACTTTTTTTAAGTTTTTTTTTTTAAAGTTAATTATATGATGTAGACATTATAAATTCTAAATATTTTAAATTCTATAGTATTTGTTCGATATAATATTTTTAATTAAAAATATTTTTAGTTGAGGGTTTATTGCATTTATGATATTTTATTATAGTTGTATTAATTGTTTATATAATAAAAAACTGTATCATTTTTTTATCTAATAATAATATTAACTTTTTCAATATTATAAATAATAAATGTAATTCTTACAATTCACATGCAACACAGCAGTGTGATAATATTTTGAAATTGGAGATATATGCATAGTTTACATGCGAGAGAATTTAACGATCAAATTTGTGAAAATATAGATTGTGGAAAAGAAAAGTTGGTATTGATGTAAAAAGTAGATTGTATAATGTATACGTTTGGTTTGGGAAAATGCCATCCCCCAGCAAATAAAGCACTAAGCTGAAACGATAGTCTAGAAGCATGGCATCGACAAATCCAACCATTTGAATATCTCGCCACTATTACAAATAACTTCCCTAAGCAAAGATTGACCGCCAAAAAGTAGCCTCTGTTTTCCTTTAAAAGAAGAAGAAAGTGGCTCGATTGATATTTTTATTTGGAAAAATATGGGAGGTCTCATATTCAGGTTGTGGAATATTTTCAAGATATTAAGGGGACATGATGTATTTTTTATTTATTAATATTCTTTTTCTTCTTTAAATAGAATAAGAATCACTATTAACCTACTCTTCGTATCAAAATACTTTTCTGCGATACCGAATTACTTTACAGAAGAAGTATATGTAATTTCTGTTCAAGCAGTTTATAAGCCAGTGGATAATTTGATTAATCTAGTTCTTGACTAGTGCCAATTCTATTGGGGCAGTGGGTGAATAATATTGTCATTACCATCGGTTGAGTTTTGGGTGAGGATAAAAGGCTTTATAAGTAAAAATATATTTCCTTTGCTCGTCTCCCCACTTAATGGTCCATACAATGAAAGAAACTTACTTATTACTTGTGAGGCCAGTATTGTAACTCCAAGGTTCGAGTGGAACCAAAGAACTACTAACCGACACCATCGGAACTATAAGGATCAAAGTGTATAATATATGAAAATGATGTAATGATGCAAGAACAAATTGTTAAATAATAAAATTAAAAATAAGAAAAAACTGGAATCAGCTTCTCTTATGTCCAATTGAGTCGCCACTATGGGTGGCTGTTTCAGGCTTGCACCCAAGTGTCTCTAGTGACTACAACACTATAAGGCTTTTCAACCTAATTAAAAATACGCTAACTAGTCACCGAAACTAGTGCGAAGAAAAGGAATCGCCACTTAGTTAATTCTCTAGGACACTTTTACAATGGCGTTCAAGATTCTATAAGGAAGCTTCACAACATCTAGAAATGAATCCGAAAGCCAACTTTCTTATTTTATATTTCTATTTTTAATTTTATTATTTAATGGATTATCTTTATGAATACAGAATGATAATTCTACAATCAATCACTACAACATGTGAGGTCTACCTAAGTCTAGCTCATTTTAATTAGGCCAAATTCTTATTTATTTTGTTAGTCTAAGTTAACTACTTAATTATGCATAAGGAAGCCCACCTAGTCTAACCCAATTACAAGTTATATTTTGTGATTACTAAGTTCTTACCCTAAATGGACAACCAATTATATGCCAAGGCCTAATTCAACCTCCCTATTCTAAGTGAGTTTATTGATTAACTTTAAACATGGCAAGAGTCTTCTAAGTCTAAATGGATTTCAATTTAGACTTAATTTACTAATATTTAATCTAATGGACTATAATTTATATTCCAAGCTTGAATTTTAAGCTTGCATCTATGTGTCCAATTTTAGTTAACAATCATACAATAAATATTTGTCATTCATCCACCAAAATAAAGCAAAAATACATCAAAGTAAAGAAAGCAGTAAATTTAAATTATTCCAACTAATAAACTTAAAAAGAACGACTAAACTAAGTCAAAAAAGACAGAGATCAACAATATCAAAATTCATGAAACATGACAGGTTTGGGACGAACAACCGACTGATGTCATCACAGAGCCAGTCGGCTCAACGCACAGCTGACCGGCTATAGGCTCCTATCATATGTCGATTTGGTTATTTTTAGGCACTCCAACCCCGAAATTCCAATGCACATGCATAAAAACACATGAAACATGGTTAGCAACATGCAAAGCACAAAACAATGTGTAAAATAACTAAATTTTAAAGCAAAAGAATACCAAACAAACTTACAGTAAGCAAATTTTCTAATAGGACAATTTCTACAATAGAAGCTAAGCTAATCATGCAACCCTAATTAATTCATGCTAATACACATAAATCATAATTAAAGAGTCATAACTAACATATTGATTTATACACATGATTATTGGATTCAAAATCCAAGAACATAAGTTATCTGTTTCATAACCTAGGAAGCATGCATTGAGTAAAAACACATAAATCATATAAGAAACTTGGTTCTAAGCATATTAATCATAAGAAAATAATCACAACAAGCAATCATATTATTCCTAGCATGTTTCTAATAATTAAAAAAAAGAGCAAAACACAAAAGAAAAGTCAGAAAGGGGTAGAAGTATGATGATGTGAGTGCTTTGGAACCCTCAAGTTGTCACCGTATGGTGCAGACTTGAGTCTCATGTGATGAGGAGGAGGTTGAATCCAATATAGGATAAGAATCTAGAGTGTTTTAGGGTTTTCTGTGTGTTTGAATTTTAAAAGTGTATGTACTGCTTATAATACTTACTGTAGTTATGTTGTGAGTTGCTAAAAATAAATTGTTAAGAATTGCTAACCTTAAGCTCAGGACTTCCTATTCTATTTATAGGGAAAGGTTTAAGCAATCCTAAAAACTTTTTTATATACGTTCTTAACTTTTGATAAATATTCATAATTAAAAAAACTAATTTTGGACTTATCAGGAGTGTTTATTGATAAATACTGAATAAATTATGGAGAATCATTAGAAACTATAATATTTATCAATAAAATATTATGACGCATTTTCATTAATTTCGACATTCTAAAGTGAAAAATTACACAAAATAACGTTGGATTTCAAACTTGAGGCCAATCGGAGCTATGCAGAGCCAATCAGCACTGCGTATTCGGTTGTATGTAGAGTTGATTGGCTCAAGGGTAGAGAAGTTTTAAGGCGTTTTACACTTTGGTCCCTAAACTTTCAAAATTTGCAATTTTATCTCTCAAACTTCATTTTTTTTCTATCAATTTAGTCCAAATTGATTTTAAAAAAGAGGAAGGCTCGCTATCTAGGTTGGATTTCGGGAGTTTGAACACCGTCTCATTTCAACCAAAGTTACAACCCTGAAAGAGATCAATCGCCTAACATTGCCATAACAGGAGCTAGGATGATGGCCCATCGCCTGAAAGCCCGGGCATCTCCCTATTGATTTAGTCCACAACTCCCATAACTCAGGAACAGATCGATCGCAGGCCAAGTAGCCAACCATGGGTGTAGTGAGGGGTGGCCTTTGAAGGAATAGATTTTTAAAATAGAAAGTATATCCGACCTCTAGCCCTTCAATGATGGATTTGTTTGCAAACCAAATCCCGACCTCGATTGTGAATTGCGGTCTCATGCACTAATCCCTACAGGTGGCCATATCAGGTCGGCCGCCCTACCTAAACCAATCATTATATCAGTCCCTAGGCTTCATTATTGGATGACTTTGAGTTGTACCAAGTTAGAAACCAAGTGGATTTATTTTTTGTCCTATAATCCCCACTACTTACTATACATATCATAAAATGTCACATATGTGGGCAGCCATTCATTGCCAGAAATTAGTTGAATCTCATATTCAATTCGTGTGTCTCTTGCATCCCCTTTAAAATAATTTTTGGTTCAATTATTTACAACTCTAATTGGGATTTGAGCGTCCTCAACCTCTCGAGTCTCAAGAAAAGCAGTAATTTTCATCATGAAACTTTTCATAATTCTCTCGATATATAGATCTGGAAAAAGAGTGCTGACATATTTATATATCAGCTCTTATAACTAATCAAATGAGACTCATTAATACAATACAAGACCTACAATTCTCCACTTTTAGGGTCTTCCATTTCTAAGCTTTGTTTCTAAATCATATCAATTTTATCTTTAATTTTTATTAATTTTTTTTTAATTTTTAATTCTTGGTTTTTATTAATTTTTCTTTCTTTTGTTCATATTAATAAAAAAATTGATTTTTATTATTTTCATATTTATCTTTAGTTCATTTTTTATTTCTTTTACCCCCACTAATTAAATTTTCTAATATCACCGCTGCTCTAGACTCTATAGAACCTATCTCTAAAATACCCTAAAGGAGAATAGGGCTAAACAAAGTGAAAATAATTTTGGAAAATATCAGGAATGCCTATGTTTTTTTTTTTTTTTTTTTTTTTATCAAATTTATGGTGCCTTTTTCATTTCTACTGTGTTAAAATATCAAAAATATAGTTTCTTTTTCAAATTTATAGTCTTGGTTGATTTTTATTTTTTTTTTAATTTTTAGGTAAAACAACCACACCGTAGAAAAACAGTATTTTTTAAAAAAATTTACACAGTAAAAATGATATTTTTGTTGATTTTAGGATATATTTGAAAAATTCCCAAATTCTTCATGTGATAAAAAAATAAAAACTATTATCCCACATAAAGTTTAATAAATAATTATTGCTATAACAGAAATGTACTGTTATGAGATATATTGAGTATTTTATCCATCATTGATTAAAATTGATCGAAATTGTTATATAGTTGATAGCCAATAAAGATCTGATAACTTAACTAAAATCACTTGAGTTAAAGTGATAGGTTAATATCCCATGTATTTTATTGCCAACTCCTTTATGTCATGTAAGAAGGTATGTTATACAGATTGCTACTCCCTTTGTTTATTAACTCATAGAGCAGCTGATTCGGCTGAAATTTATTGGAAATGAAGCCTCATAGGCACTAGTTAATTAATATATTAAGCCATTGTAGAATGCCTTTAGCTTGAAGTTTCCTTCATTTCTACTCCTCTACCTGTTACACAGTCAAATAATCATTTTCTTATTGTATTTATCGTGTTCTTTCCTACCAGTTCTATGTCCCTTCCTCCCTTATTTTCTTTTACTAGTTCCTCCATCCAGAAGCCTTACATCAAAAGTAATTATAAACAAAGCAAATAAGAAAATGTTGCTTCTGCCCACAAAGAAATTATACACACACTCTTTCTTCCTAGAGAAAATATATATATACATATATGTTAGACAAGCCAGCGACCAACATACACAAAATTCTCCTCTTTTCTCTCACTTCCTCTTACATTTTCTTTTGGACCAAACACAAACAGTCTGCATGAAATGGATGAAGAATTTGAAGATTCTCTCTCCTTATGCGATCTTCCACTCCACCAAGAAACTGAAACCAATACTTTTCCTGATCAAGAGCTGCCCAACTGTCCTTCAAACCAAGATTTATTTGAGTTCTCCTTAACTCCGAACTCAAAAATAGACCCAACACTGCATAACGTCATCTTCTGTGGAAAAAATATGTCCTGCAAAATGGAAGAACCCACTAATGCTTTATATGATGAAGGAAACTCTCTATTCCCTTCAAATTCAACTCAGCTGCTAAGCAAAAGCTGCCGTTCAAACTCATTTCATATGCAGACCTTAAAACCTTCTCCACCGACACGTTTAACTAGGAGTTTCCGCTACCAGTCGGGTAATTCAAGGAAGCACAAATTCATGATAGGATTGGCAAGAATCCCACCAGAAATGGAGCTTAGCGATATTAGAAAGAGACAACGCCGACAGGCCCCAATATCAATGTTTCCAGCAAAGGTGCCCAGTGATGAAACACCAGTTGCCACCAGCAATGAAGGTGACAGGAAGGTTAATCAGTGTCTGCTCAAGCCACTGAAATGCAGATCATATCTTAAGAGGGGGTTGTCTAAGGTTCATCTTGGATGTATGCAACTTAAGTGAGAACTGAGGTCTAGACTTGGTCATTTGGGTGGGGAAGGAATAAGAAAAAGAAATGACAGATCTGTAATTATTTTTGTAGCACCTAGCATGACACTCGGATTGAAACCAGATGATCTATTTTGTATAATACTCTAAAAAAACTCCTAAAAATAATTTAAAAAATTGGACAAGGAGCTGAGCATCTGACCATAAAATATGATATGTAACTATGTAGTGCTCAATGTGGCATCCAGAACCCTATAATCATGCAGAATTGCTAATTAATGAAAATGAATTAAGCAACAAAACCTGTTACAGACATAAGATCATAGAAAAGTGCAAATTGACTTGGCAACTCAGAAGGTTAAGAAATACAATAAACGCATCATGTGTTGTTGTACATGTTACAAGAACTGCACCACAGGTAGGTAATTGCTGACAGCACCTAAGAATGACTTGCAGCAATTAGTATGATACAAAAATTAAATATCACTTACCTAGCAGAAATCAATATTCTAATTGCATCCCTCCATAGACCTAGCAGAAATCAATTAGTATGATACAAAAATTAAATAAGAATAAGAATTGATGTTCAGAAAACCGTTCCACATGCCATGCATCAAAAGAAAAGGCTGAACAAAACTATACTTGTCCATAGTACAATACAATCAAGCAGAGGCCTTTTTATTCCTTTTCTTGGCAGTTTTGGCAATTGCATCACAAATCTCCTTTTTCCGCTTGTTGTTACTATTATTATTGTTGGTGGTGGTGTTACTGTTGTTGTTATTATTATTGCCACCTGCACTTGCTGCATTTTTTCCCTGAACTTCCAGAGCATCTTTCACAAAAAATTTTAACCTCCAAAGAGTGGACTCAGTCTGCACAGAGATCAGATCATACTAATTTATTTCTTTGGGAAATAGATTGTTGACAATCTAGAACGGTGAGAAAAGAGCATAAGTAATAGTGACATAAATCGTAACCTGTGCATCAATGTCAAGGTCCACCTCTTCAGCAGTAGCTTGAAAACCTGGATTATTTTGAGCAACAATCTCCAATGCTTTTGTCAGATCTTCAGGAGACAATCTAGTGAGAGCCGCCCCAAGCTTTCTTTTCTCTTCAGTTGATATTTTTCTGATACCGCATTTCCAAAACTACTTAGTTGCCAAAGAAGATTACCATGCAGAATGTAATCTCATGCACAAAACAAATTCCTTGAAGTTAGCGACAAAAAGCCGTTCTTATTTCTTAAATCAAAAAATTCACAGAGCATTTTAATTTAAATGCTGATGAGCAAAATGTGGTTTTTCTGGCAGCTTGGTCACTAAAGTATATTAAGCACCAGTCTCATTAACTTGTACTCCACAAACACATGCTAAATGCCAGTCATGTCATAAAAGATTAGAACACTTGATTTACAGCACATTTCACTTGCCACTAACATAATGAATTTACAGCAATAAACAGAACTAAAGTCAAAGTTAACCATCGCAAAACCTATTAGATACCATGTGCAATAACATGTTTCACCATTCACCAGTAATCAATTATGTTCCAAGGGGTAAGATAATACATGCCTCAAGAGAACTCACTCCTAAAAGCTAGCTGTTAGGGGGAGAGAGCACAAGGCCTTATCTACCACATCAGGTTCTCAATATAACTGATGTGGGATATTGGGATTGTAACAGAAGATAATATCCAGCCACATGAAAGTTTCAATACCAAGGAAAACCAAGTTAAAAACTATAGCTACTGTAATAAAGAAAAAGGGATGATAACCTGCAGCCACTTGGAAGCTTCAGTAACAAGGAAATATAACATAAAGATACACCAAAGCAAACTAACTATTTGCAGTTGTAAAGACAAACTTCCTCTCAGGAAATGAAAGACATTGGTAAGTGACAGAGGTCTAGAATACACCCACAGCTAATGCAAAGCAACGTCTATAGCAATAAAATTCATTATAGTGTTACAAAGGGCAAACCTGCACTTTTGAACGACCATGTCTCTGAGTTCATCCAAATGTGTATCAATCTCATAAAGCTGAAAATAGTTCATAAACTTCAAAACTTATCCTGTTCAAAGAATTCCATGGATTTTCTAAAATGTTCATTTAATTAATTCTATATTCATTTCTAGTGTACCTCATTACTTAATTCTCTTGCCATTTTAGCATGAACAGCCTCCTGAGCAAGTTGCATGTCCAACTGAGCCTCTGCTTCCTCCATTTCTCGCCTTTTCTCCTGTGGATACATTAATTTGAAAGCCATAAAAAGGATCCAGCAATCAGTAAAACAAGAAAAGTGGCAATTTCAAATGTCTCTACTGAAAAATAAATTACGCTCTGATAATTGCTACCTCTTCAGTGACTTTAGGCAATAGTTGCAGCCACTTCTCCTCAAATTTCGCCAGCAATGTTTTGGCCATAACATGAACATCGCTTCTTTCGTCATTATATTTCATTGCATTCTTAAAAACTAATCTCACGTCAGCACATATCTCCCTAACGTTCTTGTATCCAGTACCATCTTTAGTCTCCATTTGATTTTTTATGGTACTGAAGTCCATGGGCTTGTCAATAACCTAGCAAATAGCGCAAAAACGAAATTAGTGAGGGTTATATTCAGAAGAAATCCAACACCAAGGTGGTGACACAATCAACAGTAGAAGTGAAAATGGCAGGACAATACTCTCTGTTAAGTAACAGTTAACACTTTTTTCCTTGTATAGAAACTGATACCAAATATATATGAATATTGAACATTTTATCAGGATTTATGACAACTTCAGTAGCCATAGTTTTCTACTAGGTTTTGGGTTTAAACAACCTTCTCACACGAAATATTCGGGCATGTATGAGTATTTGGTGTGTGTTTCTTTATCATATATTCAGTGGAAACTGATGCAGGGGCTAGTCACTGAGCTTTATGTAATTTTAGTGTTTAGTAATATGGGATTTCAATTACGTGGCAATGGGCACTTTGCAAAACTCCATGTATGCATGACTGTCAAAGTTCCGAAAGCTAAGCCATTGAGATTAATGCTAAAAATATTATCTAAAGTTAAAGAGATTTTTACTCTATTTATTTTGAGCAAATATATAAAATAGGCCAGAATTGTAATTTCAACAATTTCCTTATAAACAGGGGTAAGTCAGTAAAGTAAGTCAAGTCTTGCTCCATGGATATTTTAAATGCAAGGTGATCATCTTTGGGACAAAGTTTTCTTTTAGTTTGTATTAGAACTTTCTATTTAGTAATCATTACAAGTTACATTTTATTTTCTTTTTCTATTTCATGAGTGGATCTCTATCGTGAATAATTAAGTTAGCTAATGATTTTACTAGGACTACGACAAGATGATAGAATGCGTTAGTTTAGTAGTGTCACTTCTCTCCCTAGCTTTTCCTTATTATTGCTTGTGCACTCGGTACTTAATTTTTCTTCTTCAGTTTCCATAACCCTTATTCTCCCTCTAATCAGTTAGAAATTTAGAATCTCATCCAATAAAAAGACCAATGTAAAACCCAGTATCCATCCTTCTTCTCCAACTTTTTCTGTACTAACAAAACCATACACATAAAGCTTCATACTTTTTACATGCAGCTGCTGTAAATATTACTCTTTCAAATCATCAATGTCATTATCCACCAACCATATTCAGAAACCAAATAGTTTACATATTATGCCTCAACTTCAACTCCTACAATCCCAATTTAAAAACTTTAGCCCACTAAATAGCACAAGTACACATTTCAGTCTAAATCTCTACAAGGTAGCCAGGAACATATCCTCATTCATATTTGGACTGGAATTTTCACAGAATTACTCCACTAGTTTGTGTCAAGGTGCAGATTTGAATTCCCCCGAAAGACCAAAAGAAGAAACCAATTTTGTAATTTAACATAAAAAAAGTATCAACTTATTTTAAGAAGAAAAATTATGTAGTTTCTTGGACCTTAACCAGCAAAATGTTGAACAAGAAAATAAGTCATTCTCCAAGAAACACAATAGCAAGTCATGATTAATGAGAAATGAATAAAATTCACCTCATAGTAGTCATGTAAGCCAAGACCTTTGACATCTACGGGTTGCATAAAGGGCCATGCCCACTTGTGCTGTGTGATCTGAAAGCAAAGATAAAGAGTACATCATACATGAAACAAACTAATGTGCGATCTGAGAAAATAAGAGTACATGAAAAAAACTAACTTGTAAATTTTTAATTGTCGCACAAAATTCTATCTTTTAGACTTCAAGCATCCAAGGATGGTAGCCCAAGAAAAGCAATTGAATTGATAGGCAATGCCAATGATCAACCTATAGAAGTTCAAGTTTTTTTTTTTTCAAAAAAGAAAAGGTTGTCTGTTAAATAAATGAGTAATTCCAAACAATGCCTAAGGCTAAGAGAATGTTCGGAAAGTGTAAAAATGCAATAACTGAATTCTATTTAGTCAATATTTCATGTTTGGAAAGATGTAGTTGTTGGGATTCTTTAGGCTTAAAAAAAGTAATTGAAAATAAAAAGGCAGTTTGAAAGAAATGAAATCATGCCAAAAGAATGAAACGGTTTTGCAAGATTCATTCTATTACTCCTGCAAATGATTTAGTCCAAAGAATGATGGGCAAAGAGAAATTAAAGTTTACAAATAAACAACACCATCTTATGTAATTAATATGTAGTCAAAATAGAAAGGTCTTTAATTACTTGTCTTGAGCCACCAGCTATATTAAACCCGACAAGAGCTAAAAAAAAAAATGCAAGAGAGAAAGATAACCTGGCGCAAAATGGTGCCGAATTGGCGCATAAGTTCTTGCATTCTCTTAGAAGCAGCAGCCTCTCTTTTAGAAGCATCTTGTTGCTGTTTCCTAATACTGGGTACACTATGTCTCTCCTTATTATTATTATCCTTCACAATTGAGCTACCTTTTGAGTTACCACCACCACCACTTTGCTGCTGCTGCTTTTTATTTACATTTAGGTAGAAAAGTTCTACTTCATTCACTCTTTGCTCAAGCTACACACACACACACACACACAAACAACAATTATTAACTTTATCAAATAATATCGGTAAAAAAAAAAAATTAAAAAAAATCAAATTTAATTACCTTATCAACTTTATGGAAAAGTTCATCAACACGGTGTTTGTAACCGTCGATTTCCACTGAATTACCAAAATCGTAAGAACCGAAATCTGGAATTGATGAAGTTATTGCTTCCATATCTGAAAGAAATAAACAAGCAAACAATATTGCAAGTACTCAATTAGATTGTACTGTTAAAATAAAAAGTAGCGTTTGCTGAGAAAAGATTAAATAATATATTTGCATAAACAAGAGAGAGGGTTGATGTTTTTGCCTGTGAACTTGCTAGCTTCGTGTTCGAAGCGCACCGCGTTCTCCTCTCGCTTTAGTGTGAAGCTGAAACATGAGCTTCCTCATATACGGTGGCGTTTCCTATTTGCTGGTGCCTGGTGGTCTTTCTTTCCTCTTTAGTTATGTCCAAATGATTTTGCTCCTTTCTTACTATTATTTTTTTGATTTTACGCAAATTCTAACATATATATAAAACCGACACATTTACTAAAATAATTTTATTAATTATTTAGTTAATTTTATTAATTAGGGGCTAAATTACTCTCATCATGATTGTATTTTAAATTGAAGTTTCTAGATTTTTAAATTGTAATGTTAAATTTTAAATTTTAATTTTAATAATTCTAAATTCTCCATCTTATTATTAACTATATTAATGAAAAGCTGACAAAACAGTCAATTTAAGAAAATATAAATAAAAGGTCACATCATTAAAATAAGCAACATAATTTATATTAATTTAAGTAATTTTATATAGTTATTTAAATTAATATAAACTATGTTGTTTTATTATAAAGCTACCTAATTTTAGTGTTGAATAAACAAGTCTATAATATATAAATACTTAAAGATATTACTATAAAATTACATAGTTTTAGTGTTGTATAAATAAATATATATTATATAAATGCTTAGATATTTGAAAATTATAGTTTATACATTTATAAATTAATAAAGCATGAGTAAATATTTTTTTAATATGCTTAATGTAAAGTTTGTAAATAGAGTAAGAATTTTATAAATTAATATAAAATATATTGTAGTCTAACTGATAAGGAAAATATACTAGATTAAGAACTATTATAAATTAACATGACTAAATATTTTTGTAATATGCTTAATGTGAAACTTATGAAGCTAAGCTCGACTCATTTATACCTCTAGTCCTGATTGAATTTTAAATGGCTTTGGAATGAGTTTGAGATAGAATTCTATGAAGTTTGTTGAATTTTTTTTTAATCAAAAATATAATTTAATTATTTTTTTTGAATTTATATGCATATTTTATTTTTATGTATAATTTATTTATAATTGTAAAATTTATATCTACATATTTAGTAAAATTGATTTTTTTTAACGAGCTTGAATCGAGTCGATCCCGAGCATAGCTCGTTTATATAAATACCGAGCTTTTTAACGAGTCAAACTCGAGTTCGATTCGTTTATATATACTATCGAACTGATTACGAGCCGAGCTTGAACCCTAGAAAATATAAAAAAATTATCAAGCTCAAGTTCAATTAAATTTTTGCGAGTTGAGCCTAAATATTGAAATGGTCGGCTCGACTCAACTTGTTTGTACCCCTAATTTATGTTAAGTTTCTTTTAATATCTCTTTAGTAGTTATATATGAAGCAATTGTTTATCCAATCACCAAAACGAACAGCATAGAATGTTCCAACTAAAAATGAAAGATATATTTATATTGCCATCACAAGTTAGAATAAAACTTGAAATACAAACAAACAAACAAAAAAGAATCAGGACAGGATGGGGACGAAATATCAGTGTGAAAGATGTGAAATATGGACATAATCAAAAAATCAAAAGACATGCAATTATCTACTAAAAAGAGTAATAAAATAAATTATCTTTTAAATAAAAATACAACAAAATACAATTCTTTATTCTTTTCAATATTTTAAACTTAAATCCAAACTTGCTATAACATTATACGATAACATATTGATTTCTATAAAAACAATTTCTAATTGGTTTTTATTGATTTCCGTTGGCTTATGTTAGCTTCCGGATGGTTTTGATTAGTTTATGTTAAATTTATTTTATATTTAAATTCAAAAAAGCGTAAAAAGAAATATTGATTAGTTTAACAATCCTTAAATTGTGTATAGTATGTCAAAATCCCGTTTGCTTAGTCCATGGTCTAAGTGGTAGTTTTATTCCAAAGTTCTCTCTATTTATAATGGAAACAAGTTCTCAATCCAAACAAACGCAACAATGCAAGCAAATATAACTTCCACTCACAGATGAGTCAAAAGTAGAAGCTAAATGCTACAACTCAATCAATCAAAACAGAACAATTTTCTTCCTGGTGAAGTAGAGAAGCAAGAAAAGGAAGAATCTATTTCTCCAAAGATGTATTACAATTACACTCGCAGTTGCATTTCATCCCGTGAACAAGCAAAAGAGGTTAATATTAAATAAAATTTGACGCATTACTTGGAAAATCCTTCTTACAAGTATTCATACATGCTTAATCTTAGTGATCATTCCGAACTGTGTCAGGGGTGTTTCCCCCATTAGAATTCTGCTTCCTTTCAGCTTGAAGAGACCGGCACAACGATTCCAACTTCTCTTTCTGATTCTTTGTTTTCTCCAGTTGCTTCTTCAATCTCTCACGCTGCAAAAAGAGTACATTTATCTTCATTTAGAGTATCAAGAAGTGCAATACAATGGAAGTTGCATAATGTTGGAGTGCCTTCTCTTGCAGTAGGTTAAGTCATTCACCACAACTATGGAACTTGTAAACTGGAAGTAGCACAAAATTCTGAAGAAATGTATGCATATATTCGCAGTGGTGCGGATGTTGTTCACATGGCATTTAGCTGTTAAAACCAATTATGCTGAAAGAGGAGGGAAAAAAAAACACAAGCAAAATATTATGGATAAACTAATGATGGAAAGTCGCATTCCCCTCTTCAAGCTGAAGTGGAATTGCATAAAATAAAGGCTTATGCAGAATAAAACATGCTGAGCTGTTGAAAAACTTGTATAAATTCTACCATGAGGCCAAAACCATTAGGTTGCTAGGCAGTTTGGACTGCAAAGTACTTCTTTTGCCTTCCCCAATAAAAGAGAAAAGTACCATGGACCTAAACCTAGAGGATCCCTAGCCAAAACTTTGGCTCTAAACCACAGGAGCAAAGCTCAGGTGCCAAAATACTCATTATACAAAATGCAAGCCATCCTTACCTCCTCAACAAGTTCTATAAGAGTAACATCTGACTTCTCAGTCTTGCTCTTCAAGAACACGTTTTCTTTCTTGAGTTTCTTGATCGATTTCGTCCTCTATCATTTACATACATGACAAAGGAATTGATTAGTTTGAAAGAGAAAGAATAGGTACTTCCAAAGATTAAGACTAGTTTATTGTACCTTCTCAATCTCTTGCTTAAATGTTTCAAAAACCTCGTTGCTCTTTAATAATGCATCCTGCAAAATTAAGATAGAATCTTAATTCAGTAAACTTTATATTGATATAGAAATAAATATGGATAGCAAAAGCTCTAGGAGTCTAAAAGATTAGAATAATTGACATTGAGAGCCGACATATAATTTTTTATGAAATGACAATTCTTGACATCAAGCAAGCAATAACTAATTCATCTATTAGTAAAGCCAAGGTTAGCTTCAAAATAACTACATTGAATGAATATGTCATCCGAAAAAAATTGACCTGAAATTGTTGAAATTTTTCTCCGTCAGCTGTTAATTTCATGCGCAAATTCTTTTCAGTTGCTAATAACTGTGACACCTGTTCAGCATATACTTTCATCTGAGACTGCTCATGGACTAATTTCTCTTCATGTTGCTTGATCTTCAATTCAGCAATCTGAAGTTCTAGCGATTTCTGCTTTAACTGTACATTCAAATTCCAAAACCACAAATTGACTGGTAGCTTAGATCACAGAATCAATAAACTATTCTTCATATTCCAGACAAATGACAAAGTATTACCTTCTGTGCATGTTGCTGTTCAGAAACAGCATACTGATCGGCCAGTTGCTTGAGCTTAGTTCTTAACCTAAGCAAGAAGAACCATGCGTGTTATTACGATAGTGGTAACAATTGTGCTCTTTTACAGATTACTACTGATATTTGACTTAACATCCAAAACATGTCATAGATACTGATATTTGACTTAACATCCAAAACATGTCATAGATATCTATAGAACATGCTCAAAGCAAACAATGAAAGGTTTCCAGATAAATGCAAGAAATGAAGTGTGGTGGACTACAAATTTGTACTTACATACTGCGGATCAGATAAATTGGTGTTGAGTTATATAAGATCAGAGAAGACAAGATGAATGGAAGGAAGATCTAGAGAGAAATATAACAGGTAGGGTACAAATATACTCCAGTTCTACACTTCTGTTTATGTCTTTATAGTTGCTTTTGCAAGTACTTCTAGTAAATTTCACAAATACAGCTTGAAATCTGTAAATTATGTACCCTCCAAAGAAAATGGAAACATGTCATCTTCTTAATGATATTCTCAACCTCTCCCAAGAAAACCATAGTAATCCTGCAAAAATAACTGGATACGAGTAGGTAGAGAATGGAGCTGAGGGCACTATAATGGACAAAGGCTGAGAAAGACAATGTGCATGTTTCTAAAAATGGGAGAATCCTGTAATCGTATCTGTGACAAAAACTACAAGGCAAAGCAGCCCATATAAAATATAATTCGAAAACGAGATACCAGCACAAATTGCAAAAGAGGGTAAAAATCTTTAGAGCAAAGAAACAAGCAAATTCCAATGCATTAGCTCTAAATCGAGTGCTAAACTGCTAATGCCAGAAATAATATTTAATGAGGTCATTTTGTTTTCAACAAGAACAATCCTTTAAGATTGTTTCTTCCTGGTGAATTAGTTATTTCAGATCACAACAATAAAAAATCTTGTTTAGGACCACATGCCTCTCGTGATTTGCATTTATGATTATACATTGCCAGTTATAATGGGACAGAACTATAGGGGATTCTAAAGGCATGAAATTCAATTCTGTTTCTGGTGCCACGCTTGCTCTATCTCATAGATACTGTCACTATATAAAGATGCATCACGATCAAGACAGGAGGGAAAGAAAAATCAAACATTTTCCATCATTTCTTTCATCTTACATTTCGTTCTCCTTCAACTGAGAGAAACATTCCTCTTTCTGTTCCTCTAACCTGATGCTCACATCCTACAATAGGATTGTAGTAGCTAAGTTAATTAAATATGATAGTTACCCACTAGGAGCAAAGAAGATGCATGAATGGCAACATTTGAACAAAAAGAGGAAAAAGAAAGTCAATAAAACCTTGATTGCATCTTGGAACTTAGTAGACAAATCCAATCTCAAAGTTTGCCCTTCGGTTGACACCCTTTTGCATTCTTCCTGTCAAATTATCAGAGCTTATAGATGCCCCACTATTTAAAGAAAGTATGATTTCCTACAGATGATCGAAAAAGTGGTATTTGATGCTTCAAATGCATTAAAAAAGTAAGTGCCCCAGGTTTTTAATAAAGTGAAACAAGTACATACACCAATATTGATCAAATAATGTCCTTTTTAAAGAAAGGAACTGCCAAAAACACCTTAGAAAGGAAATGGGGCTTCAATTTGTTGGCATGCAGAAATGCAGACAGTGTCCACAAATGGCATTAAAAGTAAGCTCTATGAACGATTTTTGGAAATTGTGACTGAAGTTCTTCATTTATTAATTATCTATCTAAGAAAATATAGTCAATGTCGAAGAATATAGTTAGGCCAATTTCTTATATTCAGTGTACAAATAAATTAAGTATGTCATTGATGCATATTCACTTATGAAAACCTTCAACATGAAGGACTACAATTAAGAAGCTTGTATTTTCATCTGCTCCTTTAGTTGAAACATTTAAAGGGAGGCCTAACTACAAGCATACCACTGAATTAAACAGCAGAAAAATTTAATAGTAGCTTGTATTTGCACATCAAGTAAGCTGAAAAGTCCAAATTTGCAATTTGAACTAGTCAGAAACCTTCAACATTTTATGATGCAATTTTTGGTTTGTAGGATCAAGAAAGTTTTGGTCACTTTAGGTACTCTTTGGGGCATGAATGATGAATGTTCAGTTTATGAGGCTTTGAGATATATCAATAATACAGAAAATCAAAAATATGTTTTAACTTTAGTAACAATGGCAAAGTGTTCTGCACTTAAAAATAGAATATATACAATATCAATTAGCTGGGCAGTAAATCCACCATGAAAGAAGAAGGAATTGAGAAATCAAAATCTGAAACTAATTTAAGTTAGGAATAGAATTCATTAAGGAAGTGTACCATTAACATTTTATTCTGGCGTTGTAACTCTCTGCAGAGTGACTCAAGTTTATTACGCATGGCAATTGCTGAAAAGTAATACACAAAAGAGAAAGGTTATTGGAGAGTTCATCTAACTTCAAAATTTCATAATATACATACTTCTCATAAATCCTTTACAAATCAATGCAGATTAATGTTAAGAAAAAAAAAATCAATCTAGATTCCGAATGTTTCTGTATCTCAATGTAATTTTGTGTTCAAGCATCCCCTAAAAGCTCAAGAAATATGAGTATTAAATTAGAAATTGTCATTTTCCATGGAACAGATTGCCATCTAGATAAAGACAAAGGCCAATGAAATTTCAACTCCCAGAAATATATTACTTTCAAGGCTAAACTCCAGCAGTAAGTACTTCACTGGATATTTAGCAAATTTGACATTAATATCCCAATTAAGGTTCAAATAACATGAGAATGGGCCCATGTGCAGTAAAGGAAAAAACATTTTTACCCATGAAAGCCAGTCATACCATTTACTCAAACTTCATCAAATAACCATTTTAACCTCTTCACAACCCCAGAATCATGAAATCTTGAAAATACAAAGAAAACATAAGGATAAAGGGTCACATAACATGATCTTTAATCATAAATAAAAGGTAACAATATTAAGTTATAGATTAATGAATCATTTGCATTGACCACTAGCTTATTACAAGTCAATTTCTTCAGAAAATACAAACAACAGTACTTTAAGTGGAAACTATGCTATGTAAGCATAAGTATGAAATTTGTATGATTTGAGAAGACCTAATAACCTTCTCTTCAGAAAGAAAATTACCGTCATCCATGTATTACATCAATAATTGTAAAATATCCAAGTAGTGTAGGCAAAATTCCAGATTTCGTATAACAATTGCATAACAAATCCAGATGACAAATGAAAATCGTTTTTAACATAATATTCCTGTCTAAAATCAAATAGAGTATATGATCATTTCTTAACATTCACATGCAAACCTTCCATGCAGGCATAGCCCGTTATACAGTAATATAAATAAAAAATATATATATTTAGAGTTGATAATTGGCAGACTAGCAAGCACCAAACTCCATCAATCATATTAAAAATTATATTCTACAGAAATCATATAAAAATAACCCTCAGATATCATACATATCATTTAACTTTACCTGCATCTCTTTCAGCAAGAACTTGTTGGTACTTCAAAGTGAACTCTAGAAACTCTTTTTCTGATTTAAAAGACCGTTTTGGATTCTTACGTTTGGCTTCAGGAGTTTCCTGAACAATAAAATAGTATCTAATGAACAATGAAAGCACTGTTGGACATTCAGATAGATTGGGGGAAATAAGCAACGGAGGACAAACAAAAAAAAAATAGTGTCAAATAAAATAAAACATTAATCGAGCAATATTTTCAAATAAGTTTACATGATCTTCCAAATGACAGTATATTTGTGGCCATAATGTTTTAATTATTATCCAGCATAGCAGCCACAACTTATAAACTCGCAACCCTAGAATCTTTTCAAAGAAATGAAAGGTTTGGCTATTTAATTTACTTAATTTCCTCTAATGTCCTTGATCTATTATTCTACTATAGTGACATTTTGATTTGCATGTGTACCCAGGCTTATACATGTTAATGAATTTTAGATATAATTAGCTACACACCATCGCATGTGGCAATCTTAAGAATAAAACAACACATCGTCAAGTGGAAATGAGATGAAGAAAGTTTTTGCAATTGTAGATAGCATTAACTAGCAACAGTGCACTACTGCAGCATCTGAAAACTAACCACTTACATAGAAGCCAAAGGAGATAAATCATAAGAGAAACTAGGTGCAGGATTAGAGAATAGTGTCTGTTCCAAGTTCACTGGAAAGCAACTTTACTTCAAGTTTAATGACAAAAATATAATAACACTGTATTCTATTGAGTAAAATGGGAGCAGGCCACAAGATAAATATGAGAGGAGAACCTATTTTATGTCAAAGGTAAAATTCAACAAATAAGAACACTGACTAGTTTTCTGCCTTTCTGTGATTGTAAGCTTTCAGATGAAGACATTTCCTTTACATCTGTAGCATATGTACTTGAACCTCCTTGAACAGCTGCAAAGGCCAGGAGGAATCCAACATTAGAAACTCAAAGCAAAGAAGAGAAAGGAAAAAAAAATCCATTGGAAGAGAAGTTCATTACATCTATCTGAACTTTGACAATTCCCTGAAACTTGTTCGTTTAACTCACTGCATCCAGATACCTCAATTGAAGTGTTGGAGACTAAGTTAGCTGAATCCAGTATGGTTGCTGTACCTTCCACCTGTTCCACATGGGCATGATCCACTATAAGCACAGAAGCATCAAATAACGTTCTCATGTTTCCCACCTTCTCATTGCTTTCTTGGCTTGTTTGAGATTCATTTGCTGAAAATTCTGGCAATCCTCCAGTTGGATGAACAATTTCTGAGATACTGTCCTTGTTGCGAACACTCAAAGGCTTCTCTTGTTCAAAAGGAGGGGTTGGAGGAGCCAAAGATTCAATGGAGCCATCAACAAACCCATCTGGCAATGAATCCACTTCGGGAAGCTGATTTGCATCTACATTGTCCATTTCACCTGCAGTTTAAGCATGGACATTTTCAATATCAAGAAAAGTTGTCATATTTCCTTTTTCTGAAGATTTTATAGCGATCACAAACAGGTATAACTAAGGCATGTTGTAGATAAAATTAACCAAAAGAAGATAAGGATAGATAAGAGAACAAAGCAACAGAAACACACTCAGTCCTCCATCTACAATACAGAGATAAATGTACGGAAGCTAGAAGTTAAATTCAAAAACAATCCAGAAAAAACAAGAGCAATTCGTCACTATACAAACAATTTCAGCTTTTATGAAGGGCTATGACATAAAACCAACAACTCAGTTGGCAATCACCTAGCTACAAAGTGATGAAAAGAGTACAATTCTTTTCCCTCTTAATATGCAAATTTTGTTTTCTGAGAAAAGATATTAACCTTACTTTAGTTATAAATTAGAAACAATCCAACAGCATCATTCTCAAAAAAGGTCATTCATTTTACCCTTTACAGTGGTTAAAAACACAAGTACCTAGAGGCAAATAACCCAAATAATAAAATATAACCCAGTTAGCAACTGAGGCTTGATTGTTCACTTTTTACTTCAAATTTTTCAATCTTATTATTCTCTTCCATTAGTTTCCTGAAAATAAGAAGCATTACCTCACACAAAAAGAAAGAAATGGATGAAAAGTTTTCTAAACCTCAGTACTTGAAATTTTAAAAAGTGCCCAATTCAGTTTCGTTTCAGCAATTTCTCAAGCACCAAATTGACAAAGACATGCATTTACTAGTACAAATATATAGCAAATAATAATAATGAAAACTTACCCTGTCAAAGGCGAATTCTAATTTCGAAATTTGAGAAAGACAAGAAACCCAAAAGTATAAGACAGTTAATGGATTGAATTTGAGACTGAAAGATTAGAGTTGGGAAGTTCTTGTCTTTCGCAGTTCAGTGGTGGGGTTTTGCCCACCAATTGATTTATTTGTGTTTGTTTGTTGGGCTGCTTTGTCTTTTGGGTTTTGAAACGTAATTGGGCTTTTCACTTTCCAGTGTCAGGTTCAGTATTTATTTTTTTAAGGAAAAAAATGTAAAATCCAAACTACAGTTAGTTAGGTGGTAAGTTTTTGTCACAGTAAAATCTTCATTTGTTTTTTCTTTTATAATTCTTTTTCTTAATAATCATATTATAAAAGAAAAAAAAATGAGGAAAAGTAAATACTCATATACAATTTTTTTTCCTAATCATATTATTATCAATGTGGCATATTTGCCTGTAAGCAACATAAAGAATAATCTTTTTATATTTATAAATAAAGAAAATAGAACTTTACCTAAGTAGATTCATATTTATTATCAATTTATTTTTGTTATATATTAAATTATCAAATTTGATTCAAATTAAAGAAATATAAAGAACTCATACAACAACAATGGATGGTTGACACTTTAAATATTTAATAAGCAAATTTCAGAAATAAAATAGTAAAAATATTGGTATCAACTATAAAAAAAAATATTTTTTTAATCTATGTCTAAATTGAAAATAAACAAAGTAATTTAAAAAAATACGACGCACAATATATTACCGCTAAATATAAATTATAATTTTAAAATTCTTTTTGAACCGTGCGAATTATAATATGAGAATTGGAATTGGTGTTAATGTTAAATGCTAAAATATGGTCATAAAACTAATAATCAATAAAATTACAACTATTTTTATTTATATATATTGCAATTGCATCGACAACAAAACTAATTATAAAAGATACAATTCTGATTTATTGTCAAAAAAGAAAAAGAAATTATTAAAACTGCCTCATCTAAGCAATTTCAAAGGTACATAATGGACAAGCTCTACTCTTTTGAAGCCAGACAACAATGCACTGTCTATGATAAATATGGAAACAAGGCATCTGGGTCGCCTCTGATCTAGTCAAAAACTCTTCCAAACAAATCCTACATTCTTTATTCGAACCTTCATCAAATTTAATATGCCTAACTTGCTGGCAGGCACAAGGTTTAACCCAACATCAGCATCACCATCAGCGATGGTACTATCATTATTATTATTATCATCTAGAAAAGTAACTGCAACGATTTCTAACCTTAAATGCAAAATCTTTCAATCCTCTACCCTTTAGCGCTTGGCATTGTAAACTATAATTATTTCATTGATTTAGAGTTTTATGTTTTTTATCATTAAATAGAATGAAGAAAATATATATTGATTTATGTTTAATACAGTGTAATTTCTCTCATTTCTCTCCTTATCTTATTGATGGATATTTTAATCTTTTAGTTTTTGTATTTGCTATAATTTTTGATGATATGTGTAAAAAGAGGATTAATTCTTATTTATAGACTAATGATGGCATTCCATCACAATACAAATGGTTACAACTCTTCATGTCATAACCTTTACCAATAGTTATAACTATTCAATTCACAACCTTTTATTTACCAATAGAATTTAATCACTAATATCTTATTATAATTATATGAGTCATTGATTTCTTACATTCTCCCACTTGACTCATATGATTTAATAAGAACATAAAGTGCACAAAAATTAATGTTAATTTTTTTTTTACATTGGCTATGACATTAATATCATTATTAAGTAGAAATATTAATGCGGGTCATATGACCACAACACTAATTCTCAACTTAACATGATCTTTAATAAAGATAACATTAATGGTCCAACATTAGTGTCTTTATTTCAAGACTGTTTCTGTTAATATTACTCTAAAGTAATTATATATACTAAATAGAAAACAGGAAAATCAGAAACACATAATTGAGTTCAAAGTGTCAAATGTGTAAACTTAAAATAATTTTGATAAGATACTAGTAATGACGTCTGCCCATTCTTACAACATATTCATTAAATATTTTGGGCGGTAATTCTTTTGTTAAAGGATCTGCAATCATAAGATTTGTGTTAATATGTTCAATTGACACTCTTTGTTCGGAACTTCTTATTTAACGATAAAGTATTTTATCTCCATATGCTTAGCACTCTTAGAATACTTATCGTTTTTAGAGAAGAAAACTGCTGCAGAATTATCACAACGAATTTTCAGCAGCCTGGCTATACTTTCGACAATTCCAAGTCCTAAAATAAAATTTTGCAGCCATATTCCATGAACGGTAGCCTCAAAGCAAGCTACAAACTCAGTCTCCATAGTGGATACAACAATGACAGACTGCTTCACACTCTTCCATGAAATTGTTCCTTCGGCTAATAGGAATATGTAGCCAAGTGTTGATTTTCTTGTATCAACACATCCAGCAAAATCTGAATCTGAATATCCAATCACCTCAAGGTGCTTAGATCTTCTATAAGTGAGCATATGATCATTTGTTCCTTACAAGTATCTAAGAATTTTCTTTGCAGCTTTCCAGTGATCTAATCCTGGATTACTTTGATATCTTTTCAGTATTCCGACAGCAAAACTAATGTCCAATCTAGTGCAAGTTTAAGCATACATTAAACTCCTAACAACATATGCACAAGGAATGTTCTTCATTTGTTATCGTTCCAATTTATTTTTCGGACATTGCATAAGATTAAATTTATCCCCCTTCTAAATTAGAACTATCCTTGCTTAGTATTTGTCCATCTTAAATCTCTTTAAAATTTTATTAATAGAAGTCTTTTGAGATAAGCCTAATAATCCTTGTGATCTATCATGGAATGTTTCTATTCCTATCACATATGTGGTTTCTCCTGTATCCTTTATTTTAAAATTATTAGAGAGATATTTCTTGGTTTCATGTAGCAAACCAAAATCATTAGCAGCAAGTAAAATATCATCAACATATAGAACAAGAAAAATAAACTTGCTCTTACTGATTTTTATATACATACATCGATTAATGATATTTTCTTGAAATTCAAAAGAAGTAATGATATCATTAAACTTAATATACCATTGACGGGAAGCTTGTTTAAGTCCGTATATTGATTTTTTTAGTTTACACATCATATGATCCTTTTTCTTAATTGAAAAACCCTCAGGTTGATCCATATAAACTTCTTCTTCCAAATTTCTATTAAAAAAAGCGGTTTTGACATTCATTTGATGTAGCTCTAAATCATAATGAGCCATTAAAGCCATAATAATTTTAAAAGAATCTTTTTTAGACACTAGTGAAAAAGTCTTTTTGTAATCAATGCTACTTTTCTAAGTAAAACCTTTGACAACAAGTCTGGCTGTGTATCTTTCAATATTGCCTTTTGAAACACGTTTGGTTTTGAAAATCCATTTGCATCTAATTTTTTTATATCCTTCAGGCAACTTTTCGAGTTCGAAGGGTAGAATAAGGGAAGGTCAAGGCTTTCCTTTCACTACTCTTTCCACGACAAAGTCAGCATCTTAGGCCGAAGAGCAAGGATTCTATGTTCATCTAAGGCATGTGCGCAGTAACAAGGTCAGACTTGATTTTGATCCATATATTTTAACTCTTCTTCCATAGCACTAATCCATTTAATTAAATCATCACAATTTACGACTTCTGAAAATGAATCTGGATCATTATTAATTCCTAAGTCCATTTTTGACTCTTGTAGATAAACTACATAGTCATGAGAAATAGCAGATCTCCTTTCTCTTTGAGACCTTCTTACAATTATTTCTTGTTGTTCATTTATTATGGTTTCATTATTGACATTTTCATCATGAAGCATTTGATCATTTATTTGTAGTTCTTGAATGTTATTGGGATGAGCAATAACATTAGGACCAACAATTATAGAAATTTTGGGTATAGGAACTTCCACCCTAACTTCTTGAATACTAACATCATGTATTTTTCCGCTCCCACTAATGTCATTATTTTCAATGAACCTTGTATTTCCAGATTCAATAATTCTTGCAATATGATTAGGACAATAAAATTTATACCCTTTAGACTTTTCTAAATAACCAATAAAATAACCATTGGTTATTTTTAATTTCAATTTCTTGTCATGTAGATTGTAAATTCTTACTTCTGCTGGACAACCCCAAACATGTAAGTACTTCAAACTAGGTTTTCTTCCTATCCATAGTTTAAAAGGTGTATTTGGAACTGTCTTACTAGGAACCATGTTTAGCAAATACATAGTAGTTCTTAATACATACATCCACGATGACAAGAGTAAAAAAGAATGACTCATCATACACCAAACCATTTCCATTAAAGCACGATTACACCTTTCTGCAACACCATTTTGTTGTGGTATTCCTAGCATTGTGTATTGAGCACAAATACCATGTCTTTCAAGAAATTTGACAAATAGACCTGGATATTGTCCAGATTCATCATATTTTTCATAATATTCACCATCTCTATTTGACCTTATGATTTTTACCTTTTTATCTAATTGCCTTTAGATCTCTTTAATATAAATCTCAAGTGAATTGATTGATTAAGATTTGTCATGAAATAGATAAATATGACCATAATGAGAAAAATCATCAATAAAGGTAATACAATATTTTTCTACACTAAAAGTTGGAGCATTAAAAGAACCACAAATATCAGTGTGTATAATTTCAAGAAGCTATGTGCTTCTCGTGGCTCTTTCTTAGTGTGTTTTGTTTGTTTTTCTTTAATACAATCAATACATACTTCAATATCAGTAAAGTCCAAACTTGGAAGTATTTCATTCCTTACTAATCTTTGTAGCCTTTCTTTGGATATATGACCCAAATGCTTATGCCACAAGTAAGTAGAACTTTCATTGACTAAACTACGTTATTATGATGCAAGGTTATTAATATATCAATAAAAGAATTATCAATTTTAAGCTTGTAGAGACCATCATATAACAATCTAGAACCAATAATATTATTATTCTTAAATAAATTTAAAGATCCAAAATCAAACTTAAAATAAAATCACGCTACATCAAGTTTTGATAAAGAAATTAAGTTGCGGGAAAATGTGGGTACATAAAGAGTTTGAAATAAATTCAAATAATGTCTTGTATCTAAAATTAAACGATAAGTGTCAATGTCTTTAACAAAAGCTTTCTCTCGATTCTTCATGAAGACAAAACTTTCATTTGGCCTGATGGTTTGGATCATAAGGAATCCCTGCATCGTATTAGAAAGATGGGTAGTGGAACCGAAATCAATCCACCAAGTATTATGCGAAACTTTAATAAAATTTGATTCAAAATATACTAAAGCGTAATGCTTACTTTTTTTTTGAATCAAGCTTTACATTTCAGGCAATTTTTCTTTAAGTGCCCGATTTTATCACAGAAGTGAAGCTTAACACTCCCATGTTCCTTCTTATGAGCATTCTTAGAAGATTCATTCAAGTTGTATAAACCTTTCTTCTTGCTCTTTCCAGCTTTTTTTTGTAACTCTTTCCAGCTTTTTGATGACTTAAGGGATGAACTGAATCGGCTCTTTGATTCTTTAATATTGTCTCCTCTTAAACAAGCATACTGGTCAATTTATTTACATTTCATTTTATCCTTTAAAGTGTTATAGTTCATTTAGACTTGACCATATTGTTCAGAAGGCAAGGAATTCAATATGAACTGTATAAGAAAATACTCATCCACATTCATTCCTAAGGTCTTTGATTTTGTCGCTAAGGTAGTCATTTCAAGAATATGCTCATGCATGGCACGTGAACCATCATATTTCATGTTGGTCAAATTACTCATCAATGTGACAGCAAGTGACTTATCAACTATTTGAGAACATTCCTCAACAAGCTTTTTAAATTCCTTAGTACTGTCAGTTTTAGGAATTGTATTATTTAAGTTGTTTGCAACAGTCATTCGCATAAACATTAAGCTTAATCTGTTCGATCTTTCCGAAGCTTTATAAAGCTTTTTCTTCATTGCTATTTTCATCAGTAATAGTAGCAGGTTTCTCAATTTGAAGTGCCAAATCAAGACCCAGAACACCTAAGTGAAACTGAACTTGTTCGCACCAATCAGAAAAATTCAAACTATTAAATAATGGAACAAATGAAGTATGCGAATAAAGAGAAATGGGTCCAGATACTATAAATAAAAATAACATAAAATACTCATACATTAATGCTTTGATTCATAATATTTATTCCATAAATTCAAATAAAAACATAAAATATATCAAAGTTCTCATTTGGGTGATACTAAGATATATTTATGTAAAGAATTATAGGTAATTATGTAATATCCAGTATTTTTTTAAAATAATAATAATAATAATAAATGATAATATAAAAAAAATATACTTTTCTTCTTCTTTTTCTTTCCCCTCCCCTTTCCTTCTCCCTTCTCTCTTTCCTTTCCCCCTCTCCCTCCTCCTTTCCTTTCTCCCTTCCTTCCCCTTCCCTCCTCCTTGCCGGCTGTCTCCCCTCCTTCGCCGCTAGCTCCCTTTCCCTTTCGTTGCCGACACCGACCGAAGAGTAAGGGGTTGTCATCGTTGTTCGGCCTCTTGTCGGCATCTTTTTGGCAAGTCGACACCGAAAATGGACTCCCCACCCTTGAAAACCCTGTAAACGACTCTCCTCCGATGGAAAATCCTCGCTGGTAGCCTCGGGAAGTGTTGCTGGAGCAGCACTTTTTCGACGCCTTCAGGCCACTTTCCGGCCGAACTTCTTGTACTTCCAGATTTCCCACAACTCGAGCCGCACTTGGATTCAAATTCTTGGTAGGATCGGCTTGACCGGTTTTCCTGGACTCAAATATTGCAAATTCGACTTGGTATAATTTTATTTAGACTTTAAAAATTATGTTATAATATGAGAAAATTATTGTGGCTATTAATTACTTGTGATAGCTAGTTTAAAAATAAATTAAATTTAATTAATTGTGTTATGGTGTTGCAGAGTCGGGAAAATAAAAATACAGTTCTTGTGGCCAGGCTCCTGTTATTTAATTTTAACATATTTTATATGTCTTTGGCAGGTTCTGGACCCGTTTTACAGGGGGTAAATGTCTGTAATTTAGGGGAAGTTCTGCCGAATTTTTGACAGATTTCTCGAGTCTAAATGTAATACCTGAATTTTTTTTAATAAAGATAATAATAATAATAATTAATAAATAAATTTTTATTTAAATTAAATTAATTTTATTTTTATTTGGTTTAATTGGAATGAATTAAGTGAAATTTTAATGTTAGACAAGTAAAGGAGTTATTTTTCTATATCCTATTAGTTGAATTTTTAAGAAATTAATTAAGTAAAGTCATATATCGGTTATGCACGTGTCATGCATAAATTTTTGATTTGCAAATCGTGATTATTTTATTGCAAGTTTAATTATTAATTTAATTATTATTCATATGTATTATGCTTTTAATTACTATTCATGTATGTTCTTCCCTTATCATTGATTTTATCATTGCATGATGACTCGGGATAGGACGACAGTAGAACATAAGAGTTTGATGAGTGTTCTGATATAAATCCGAGAGTGATGGAAAAAGGGTAAATAGATAAATTTAAAAGGAAAAGATTAGAACTTGCCCTGGTCAAGCATCACTTTGTGGGCTGAGTAGAGTGTGTTTGCCGGAGTAAAGATCCCTGGTCAAGCATTGCTTTTTGGGCGCTGACTTATTTGAAAATCTAAGAGACCAGACTGGAGGTAAGGTCCCTGGTCGAGCTTTGCTCTCTGGGCGCCAGTCTTATTGGAATAAGAGAGCCGAAAGACTAAGGCTGATAGTGAACATTAAGTGACCGGACTGGAGTTAAGGACCCTAGTCGAGCTTTGCTTTATGGGCGCCAGTTCTGTTGGAATGAGATTAGTCGGGATGTTAAAGCTGAGGCTAGTCGAGATGTCAGTATTGAGATTTATCGAGATGTTAGTATTAGGATTAGTGTTCTACTGAAGTACTCTATCCCGTTGTATGTGAAAATTATTTTATTCAAGCATGACATGACACGTTTATTTTTGCATGACTTAGTATTTATTTTAAATTAAATAAATATATTATTGAAGTATTTGCGACTGTTTTTAAATATATGATTTTAACTCACTCTCGAGATTGACAGTCTCAATTTTACTGTTTTTCAGATCTGTGATTATTAGTCTTTCCACGGCTCTTATCTAGCAACCCAACTCCTTCATCATCGGGTGATATAATTGATTTGGTATGTTAAATTGTAAAATCTTTGATTCTCCACAGTAGAAATAGTAGACTTGTCAATTGTAAATTATTATAGTTTTCGGGACTTGCCTAATTCTTCTGGCAGACCGAATTAAATATGTGGAATGTAATGGTTACGAAATTGTGACATCAAAAATATTAGATGATTTTATTTAAGTCAGTGAGTGTCAGGCTTACTACAGGATTCGGTAGCCTTACGCCTACCCATTCCCTAGTGCCGATCACGGGCCTACAGATCGGGTCGTGATACTAAATTAATTTTAGGCAGTCTACTTTCGGAGTCTAGGTCGAGAAAATAATTAAGAATGTCTATTAATTGAATATTTTTCGTGACTAGATAATCCAGCCTTCCCGCCAGCTCCACCCGAGGCGTAGGAGCGGACTGCCAAACGCGTTAGAACTGTGAGTTAAAATCGCATAATCTCTGCACTATTATCAAGTCTAAATTTAATATGCTACTTTAGAAATTATGTTTAATATGATAGTAGTATTGCAATATAAATAATTTCATTTAATTATTAATTACTGAGAATAATTTTAATATTATTATTAGTAATATTATATCGTTATTTTGATAGTTAATGTTATATTAATACAATCATTATTATTATTTCCACACACAAATTGCATGTTTGCTTTCCCCGTATTTCTAAATCTTTATTTCGATATGTGCTGAATGAGTTTGTTAGACTATGATTATTATTATATATGTTGATTGTGATATTGGGACGAGGTTGTAGTAGAACATGCTACTTGATGGGTCACATCAGGATTGCGTGCGCACCGGTAATGATTAAAGACAGGTAACAAGGTTATTATGGATTTTTGTCCTGGTCGAGTATAACTCTCTAGGATGTGAAAGATGACTGCCGGAGAAAGGTCCATGGCCGAGCAATGCTCTCTGGGCACAGGCTTAGTTGGGAATCAAGTGTTCAGGCTGGATGTAAGGACCCTGGTCGAGCTTCGCTCTATGGGCGCCAGACCTGTTGGAATTAAGAGAGCCTAAAGGCTGCTAGGCTACTAGTAATTTGGGTTAGGGTTCTACTGAGCCACTCCTCCCACAAATGTTAAAATGTATTTTATTTTTAAGATTATGATATGATTATAGTATGACTCGTATTTGATGTACATGGCATGTTACACTAATTGTAATAATTATTATTTTATGAGAAGACTGCTATAGTCATAAAATTATTTTATTTTAACTCACTCCCGAGACTGATAGTCTCAGTTTTATTTTTCAGGTGACAGTTAGAGTTTTTCGCCTCCTGCATTTTGACAGTCCGACTTTTTTTCCTTCGGACTTTTTGTAAATAACATGTACTTCCATATTTTTGTTAGTATTTACTCTAGACTATCCACAGTAGAGAACTTTTAAATTGTTGTGATTATTCTGGTCCATGTTGGATGTAGGATGTTGTAAAGACTAGATAGAATTATTTATGGCATGTCAATCATGATTAATTATATTTTATTAACTGTTTACTTGAATTATTGGTCTGTAAGGCTTACTACGGGATTCGGTGGCCTTAAGCCTACTCATTCCCTAGGTGCCGGTCATGGGCCCACAGAACGGGTTGTGACAAATTATATATGCATAACTGAATTTATTTTTTCTATCTTTAGATATGTAAAAATAAAATTAGTATAACATACTAATCACCACGATTATATTTATCAATTATAAAATAATTAATCAACCTTTGGGTTGATCTCTTAATATCTTACAATGATAAATTTCAATTTACCCATAAATATAAAAAAAAATAGTAATGTCATTTAAACATAAAATTTATGAGTCATTGAAAATTATAATCTATAATTTAAAATTTATTTACTTTAAAAATTTGGTCACTTTGATGACAAACAAATGTTCTTAATATAAATTTTAAAAGTTTATAATAATATATTTAAATAATATAGCTACTTTTATTAAATATTTAACTTAATTTCAATTAAACATTAACTACTGATATATATATATATATATATATACCAAGAATTAAGAATGAATCTGGATTAAAAGTTCTTTATTAGAGCGAAACTGTAAATTATCTCAGACTTAATTGGAAGAATAATAACTTTATATGCAATCTGATAAGTTAATAAAACTTTATGGACCACAATGGACCTTTAACCAAAAACACCAAATTTTCATTGCAGGAGTGCGTGTATTGCCTTCTTACACGGTGTAAATTACACTACACTAGTCCAGACAAAAAAAAAAAGATATAGAAAGTTTAGGTTTTTTACATAACAATCTACAGTTTCGTTTTCTAAAATACATAAACATTAATTTGGTCCCGAAATGTTACAAACTTAATTGTAAACCATACACAATTAATCTAAAATAATGGTGCAACAAATTTACATAAAATTAGTCCGAAAACTAACATCAATAAATCTTAAACTTAATCTAAACAATGTAAAATTAATTAATTTAATTTATATGCTAAAACGAGGATTAATCTTACATGTATCCACAACAACCATAAACCCAACAAAATTATGAAAAAACATGATTTCTTAAACCTTACTCTGATACCACATGTAAACTATAATTATCCCATTGATCTAGAACTTCATGTTTTTCACCATTAAATAGAAGAAAGAAAACATACCTTGATCCCTGTTTAATAGAGTGTGATTTCTCTTCTTCTCCCCTTATTTTATTGATGGATACTCTAATCTTTTAGTTTTTGTATTTCCTATAATTTTTGATGATATGGGTAGAGAGAGGACCAACTCTTATTTATAGATTAATGGTGGCTTTCCATCAAAGCATTAATAGTTACAACCCTTCATGTCATAACCTTTACCAATAGTGAAGTAGCGGAAGCCTGTACAAAATAAATTACAAATCCGTTGATTCACGAGAATACCACAAGTGCAATTCTCAAAATTCTGTTAATTCAATAATACCTGAAAATTGGAAGAAAATATGAATTTATCGAAATTGAAGATAAAACAACCAGCCACCAAAATACTCAAAAAGAATAATAAATAGTCTTTAGGAAAAAATTCTAAAATACCAAAAATAAACTAAAAAGTCAAAAATACAAAAATTAAGATTTAAGGGCTAAAACGAAGGAATTTGCCTGAAAAACAATGGACATCACAGCCAAAGGCAGTGAGTTTGAACCGGAGGCCCGTATCCATCCAAAATAGCCTCTGAAAACGCTCGAATCCGATTTCGGAAAGTTTCTCAAAATTACAAAACTGCCACTACCGTGATTTATCAAATTTGTTCAGGAATGCCAATGCTGCTAACTGAACCGCATCAAATAGTCATAACTATTCAATTCACAACCTTTTATTAACCAATAAAATTTAATCATTAATATCTTATTATAATTATATGAGTCATTAATTCCTTACAGCCGTTTGAATAGCAAAGTTTAAATTTAGTTGTACATGTATTCCTATATTGGAATATTCACGTTGGTAAAAGTTTGATGTATGATTGACATAGATGTCCTTTGATTAAATAACTTTTTGCATTCGACTAAGAAAGCTCGCTGGATCATGTTACATTTAATATCGTAATCACAACCATCTTCATCGTCATCATTGTCTTCCTCGTGTTATTGTTGATGATGGTGACGACGCACGAAGGAAGCAACAACTTTTATGGAGAACATAAGGCAAGAAAAAGATTCATCTTCAGGTTCAACTAGGTCTATTGGAGTCACATAACACAAGATCTCCTGATCTCTTGATCTTCATTTGGCATTTTTTTTTCTCTAAACTCTAATTATCGAAAAAGAATATATACGAGTGCTACTAAAGAGGATGAAGAAGAAGAGAACAAAAGATGATTTGTGTGTGTATATATACATACAGTAGAGAAAAAAAGATTTTGAATTGAAATAATTAATTGAAATATAATTAAAGAGCTGTTAGGACACAAAATCTTGGAAGAAATGGTATTGGAAATTTTTCAAAGAGATATGAAAATATATATTTGATGGGTAAAGTCTTTTCATTTTTCTAATAATTCAAATTACTTCCCCTTTTAAGTTTTTATTTTCTTTTAATAACAGTAAATAGAAATTTTTGATATGTTGAAAAACTAATTGGTACAATATAATAAATGGTAAATATATATATATGTCTGTGCGCGCGCACGTAATATTAAAATAATAATAATAATAATAATAAATAAATAGTAAAAATTTCTAATAATTTAATTTATTAAAAATAATTATTACATACGAAAACTTATTAGTGTAAGAAATAAATGAGAAGATTAAAATTGATAAAAATATATATTTCTTATGAATATTTACCTTAATATATAATAAATACAAAAATTTCATAAAAATATATTATAAAAATATTAATATATATGTAAATAAAAATATTAGAAAAATAAAATAAAAATAATTCTTTTATATTAATATAATCACAAATTAAATTATATATAATATATAAGATAACATTTAAATAAAATAATAATGTGAGTAAATTGCTAGTTAGGCATATGAAGTCAGCTACTACTTGCCATACTATTTTAACTAGATGAGTTTGAAGATAATAATAATAAATTTTAATAACACATTATTTATATGGATTTCAATAAGAATATTGAAAGACAATCATGTAATATAAAACATTTGATTAGTGGCAATTTGAAAACGAGATAATCCTTACTTCAATGTCATTTTCTTTTTCCAAAAGAATACCTAAAAAATCAAGGACCAATTTACAAACTCTAAAACTTGCATGATTAAAAGTGAATGAGAAAATTAATAAAGATGACTGAGTAAAGTTTTCAATTAAATTATCAAATATATATATATTAAAATAATAGAACAAATCAAAAAAATATGACCTCAAATAATAGAAAAGTGTCATATGAATAAAAGAAAATCATGCTAAAATATGTCATAATATATTTAAAAAAAACAAAAATTTATAGAAATTACTTTAGATAATAGAGAGATTCATCTAGAAAAGAGAAAATATATATTAAATTATTCTATATATATATAGAGAGAGAAAGAGACTATATATTTGAATTTAACTAACCTAGCATAGAAAAAATATAAGAGAATAAAAATAAATTTATTCATTTGTGAAAAAAATATAATAAATATAAGAATGATAAAAAAATTGAGTTGAAGAAAATGACAATCGCTTATAAATAAAATAAATTAGGTAGTGAAAATAAAAAAAGTAAATAACTGAAATCTGAAAATTAAGAGTTTTTCATTTTTTTTTTTATAATTATGAGGTTATGAGATAAGAAGAGAAATAGCTATATGTTGAAAAAAAAACAATAAAAAAAGAAAGAAAGATAGGAATCTTAAATTGAAGAGCAATTAAAAAAAGTTTAAGTGAAATAATTAAAACTCTTACGTGATTTTAAGAGTATTTTTAATGCAATTAGATATGTCAAACTCTTTATTTTAAAGAGTCGTATTTTAAAATAACACTCTAATACATTATATATATTTTAAATATAAAGTAGATAGCAGATTTGACTCTCTATATATAGAGCCAAACTTCATTATATACTTTATATTTAATAAATGCACTATCAATTTCAATATACTTCAATTAATTGATATTTATAATTTTTATTTTTTATTGGTAAAAATAAATAAAAAACTATTAATGCTTATGCAAACAAAATCAAAATAAAATATAAAATATAAAAAGTCTATTGGACTTAAATAAAATGTTTCACTCATTAAATTTGAAAATTCCTTAAACTACTCTTTATTATAGAAATTATGCTATATATATATAAGCTAGTAAGCCAAGTAGGAAAAACACCTATTTAGAATTTTAGGGAGAAATATTTAATAGATTCTGCTTTTGAAAAAAAAAAGAGTTCTTTCTATATTAGATTGAGAAAATAACAAATTTGGTATTTTAACTTTTTTATTTTTTCTATTTTGGCGTCTAAATTATGTTTTATTTAATTAGATATTTGAAACTGCTAAAAATTTTCAATATAGTGTCGTCTAGCCAATTTTACAGGTTAAAGTACTTATTTTACTTATTTTGAATAGTAAATTGACTTAAATATCATTTTTTAAAATGATATCATTTTTTTATTCATTTTCAGCACTACTATTTTAAAATTTTATTTGTTTATCAAAAGATTAAAAGAAAAATAAAATTATATTTTAATTTTCTTATTCATTCAAATAAAAACTGAAAAAAAATGAAATATCATTTATTCATTTTTTTTATTTTTGTACATTCATCTCAAAAAATAAAAATAAAAAATATTCTTTCACCTTAAAACAATAAGAGGAGAAAAGAGGAAGATATTAAGTATTCTAAACAAATAATTTTAAAAATAAACAAATGATGAGTAAAATTATTTTTTAAAAACGAATAATAATTAAAATAATTTAATCAAATATTTTCCTTAGTGCTAAACTAATATTTTATAGAAAATAGAAAAACAATTTTAAAAATAAGAAATAAAAAAAATTGTAAGTAAGGATGAATAAGGAAATTTAGGTTAAAATATTACTTTGAGATGTAAAACCTGTAAAAAAAATACCATAATATATATAAATTAGCAGGTTAAAATATTTCATTGAAGAACAAGAAATACTTAAAATAGAAAATATCAAAAAATTAAAAAAATAAAATTTGTGTTCTCCATGTATAGAACAATCTTTATCTTTATTTGTTTAACGAGTTTTTAAATTTTTTGTCTTTTTTAAAATAACGTACATTTAATAAAAAAAAAGAGTTCTTTCTATATTATATTTCTTAAATATATATAAATTTATCTCAATTTTTATTTATTTAGCAAATCTTAAAATTTTTATATTCTTAAATATTACATAATAATGGATTTTTAATCTCTAATTTTTTTTTTAAATATTGCATTAACAGATTTTTAAATTCATTATTTTTTTTAAATATTGTATTAACAAATTTTTTGAATTTTTTATTTTTCTTAAATATTGTAGCTCTAAGAGAGTACATTCAATTAAAACTTTTGAAGATTTTCATAAAATTTAAAAACCATAGTATATTTAATAGTAACTTCAAAAGACTGCATAAGTCATAAGGTATTCAATATTGACTTTTTTAAAAGGTCTATAGAAATTAGGAGGTATTCAATTAAAACTTTTATAAAGTCTTTAAAGGTAAGCTAATATTCAAAAAGTCATTGGCTTTTATAGACATAGACTTTTATATATTTTTAATAATTTTTTAGGCATTGTTATGAATAAAAATTCTCAACATGGTTATGAATAGCTCCAGCCTCTCCACTATGTCAGATTTTGCCTTTGTGGTAAGTGCAAGGAGATGGTTACCTTCTGTTGTGTAAGCCAGAGTCTATTGGACCTCTTATGAAATAAAATAAAAAAGAGTAAAGTTCAAAAAACAATCATGTAGCTTGGTGATTTTATACTCGATGGGCAAAGGTATTCTTCGTATCAAATGAATAATATGTATTTTCTTTTTTTTAGTATTTTTTAGGTACATTCAATATTTTTCTCATTTTTTAGATTATAAATATTAATAGAAATAAAAACATTTGATAAGATAAGTGTTTTTTTAATTAATTTAGCATCCAAATTAGATATTTTGTGATTATAAAAAAATTATTAAAGTATATTATTTTTTAATTTTAATCAAATTTAAGAAATAATTATTTAATATATTTATGAATTCTTTAATGTATTTTTAAATACCACATTGCTTATAAAATTATAATTTAGTAATAGTTCATATTAAATACATGTAAAACTATGTGAAAAATAATAATAATATAAATGTGTACCTAAAAATACTTAGAAAATAAAAAATGTGGTACTCCTTTGATACAAAAAATATCTCCGTCCCTCAATTGAAAAAGTATCAAATCACATGGTAGTTTTTTGAACTTTATCTATAAAAAATTGAACAATTTTCTTTTACTTTCTTCAAGATTTCAATAGATTTTTTTTTGAAAACTTATATTTATTCTTCTCAAATTCTCCTACATTATTATCTTCTTCATTTCTCTTAACTATATTCTTCATCTTAACAAAATATAAGAAATTGAATGAAACTTAAAAGGTAAAGTATTATTTATTAACAATATTTTCTTGTACCCACAAACTATGATATGATAATTAAAAAAAATTATTGTCTTGACAAAAAAATAATATTCATATTATGAGGTAAGAAATTTAAAAATTATATAAATTTAACACAACAATAAAATAAATTTTTTTATTTGTGTATAGATATATGGAATAATGTTTAAAGTAAATGCAAAGAAGGAGAAGAAGAAAGTAAAAGAAAAAACAAGTAAAATGATTAAATTTATTTTTAAGTAATTGAATAATAGATAAATAATAGTTTATGAAAATTAATAAAAATCTATTAATATTTGTAGAAATATTTTATTCGTAAAATCTATGAAATTTATTTGTAAAATCAAAAGCTATATAAAAGTTGTAATATCTGAAAATTTTATTTAATAATAATTTTATTGATAATAATTAGTAAATGAGTTTTGATTTAAATTAATTTTACTTTATTTTTATTTGGTTTAATTTGGAATGAAGTAGTGGAAATTTTAATGTTAGACAAATAAATGAGTTATTTTCTATATCCAATTAGTTTGATTTTTAAAAAATTAATTAAGTAAATCCTTTAAGAAATAAATTATATTTTTGGTTATTCAAAATTTTTCCCCAAATGCATATTTTTATAAATAAAATATATATTGAAGAATTATGGAAGAATTTATTAATGGTGTTTTTACAAAAGAATTTTGGGGAAATTGGTATTTTAATTAGCTATTGGTATTAAATTTTAAGTTGGAAAATATTTAGCAAATTGGTTATTTAAATTAATTATGTATTAGGACTAAATTGAAAATTTATTTTGGAATAAGGAATAAAAGTATGACTTTATTATTATGGGGATTTAATGAAAATTTGTAAGTTTGGTATTTTTGTAAATAAGTATATCGGCAGGGGTATATATGTAATTGTATATTTTAAATAATTCTAATTTGGCCTAAATTAATTAGTTAGGGGCTCAATTGAAATACTAAAGGAAAGTTTAGGGGTTAAATTAAAATTCTGCAGAACAAAATTGTTGCAATTAGAAAAATTAAGGGACCAAAAGGTAAGAAATTAAACTTCAGGGACTAAATGTCGATATTGAAAGAAAGAAAAGAGAAGAAATGTCGGGGGGAGAGAAGACGTGCGGGGGAGAAGAGAAAAGGAGGGCTGCGGCGTCGGAGGCCGACCGCCGGAGGCTCGAAATGCAGGCAGCGGCGGCAACGGCTCCAACGGCAGCGAGGAGCGGCGGAATCGCGCGAAGGGCAGCGACTTCCGGAGGCCATTCCAGCCGTTTCCGGCGGCCTCGTCGGCTGTTTCCGGTGGCGATCGGCTCCTCTCGGCGAGGGCTCTCTTTTGGCACCAGCGGCGACGCCTGTGGTGGTCGGAGACGGAAGATCCGGCGAAGTGAAATTAGGGGGGACAGCCGGCATTTTTCAGCTTTTCCGGCGAGCTCCGGCAGAGGATAGATGATCGGAGGACATATCCCGACTCTCCTCAGCTCAAGCTTCGCAATGGCACTAGTTTCGTGGCGATCGGACTTCGTTTGCATATCGACGGCCGAGATCATCCGCAAATCGCTCCGGATGATCGGGGGTCGGATCAAAAAATCGGAAGCGGGGATCGTCATCAGTGCATCGTTTTGAGTCCGATGGTATGTTCGGATCATCGATCGGACTCCGGCGGCTGGAGGCGAGTCGACCGAGCGATCAAGCGTCTCGGTAATTCTCTGACCCGTTGATTTGGAATTCTTTGATTTAATTTATTCTTATTGAATTGTGTTGAATATTAGAAAGTATTGTGTGTTAAAATATTTGTTGTCGGACTGCCTGTTGTGGTCGTGATTTTTGTGCTGTGGCGGAGTCGGGAAAAATAGTGAAGTCTTGGGGACCCGACTCCCATTGTATGAATTATTGGATATTTGTAGTGTTTTTTGGGCAGGTCTTGGACCCATTTTACGGGGGCTAAATGCCCGTGTTTTAGGGGAGGTTCTGCCGGATTTTCAGTAGAATTTTTCTGAGTCGAGAATCTTAGACAGTCAGTCCTAGGAATCTAAACCTAGGGTCAATTGTAAATTTTTCAGCATTTTTGATAAATTGTTTTTCCGTGATTAGATAATCTGTTCGTTCGGCTCGCTCCAACCGAGGCACCGGAGCAGAGCTAGGAGGTTGCCAAAGCTGTGAGTTAAAGTTATATATTGATTATGCACGTGTCATGCATAAATTTTTGATTTGCTATTGTGGTTATTTATTTGCAGGTTCAAATTACTCATTTAATTATTATTCATTTGTATCATGCTTTTGATTACTATTCAGTTATATATCATTGATTTTATCATTGCATAATAACACGGGATGGGATGATAGTAGAACATAAGATTTTGATGAGTATTCCGGTATAAATTCGAGAGTGATGGAAAATGGGTAAATAGGTAAATTTAAAAAGAAAGGATTAGGACTTGCCATGATCGAGCTTGCCCTCTAGGCTTAGTATAGTGTGTTTGCCAAAGGTAAGGTCCCTGATCGAGCTTGCTCTCTAGGCGCCGGCTTAGTTGGAAATCAAGTGTTCAGGCTGGAGGTAAGGTCCCTGATCGAGCTTGCTCTATGGGCGCCAAACCTGTTGGATTAAGAGATCCGAAAGGCTAAGACAAGTGACCAGATTGGAGGTAAGGTCCCTGATCGAGCTTCGCTCTCTGGGCACCAGTCCTATTGGAATGAGATTAGTCGGGATGTTAGAGTTGAGGCTAGTTGAGATGTCAGTATTAAGATTGATCGAGATGTTAGTGTTGGGATTAGGGTTCTACTGAAGTACTCCGTCCCGTTATGTATGAAAATTATTTTATTTAAGCATGGCATGACACGTATGTTTTTACATGACTTATGTTTATTTCAAATTAAATAAATGTATATGATCGAAGTATATGCAAATGTTTTTGGATATATGATTTTAACTCACTCTCGAGACTGACAGTCTCAATTTTACTGTTTTCAGATCCGTGACTGTTAGTCTTCCCGCGACTCTTATCTAGTAACCCGACTCTTTTATCATCGGGTGGTGTATTTGATTTAGTATGTTAATTTGTAAAAATCTTAGATTCTTTACAATAGAAATAGTAGATATATCAGTTGAAGTTTTTTGTAGTTTCGGGTCTCGCCTAATTCTTCTGGCAGACCGAATTAATTATGTAAATTTAACTGTTAAGATAATTGCGGCATCAGTAAAACAAGATGATATTTATTTAAGTCAGTGAGTGTCAGGCTTACTATGGGATTCGGTGGTCTTACGCCTACCTATTCTCTAGTGCCGGTCACAGGCCCACATATGGGATCGTGACAAAAGTCCTTCAAGAATTTATGAAATCATAAAATCTTTAAGTGATGTGAATTGATTGCTTTGGTTTAGGAATTGAGTTTTAAAAATAAAAGGTTCCAGCTTTTGGTTCCAACTCATTTCTTATCAATTGTGTTTATTGAATTAGTTGATTCATAGGCTTGATTTTTATAGTCTCCACTTTTATTTCTTTTAAATATAAGATACATTTAAGAAAAAGTTATTTATATATATATATTTGGTCTATATTTTTATCTATTCAACAAATTTTAAATTTATTTAATAATGTATAAGATTTTTTTTTTCTTTATATATATATGGTGTACTATTTCAACTCTTAAATCTCCAATATTCTTAAGATATACGTAATAGTCTCATCTCAATATAATTAAAGTATTTGTCAAGTATGGGAATGCATTTTCATCTCCTATTGACCGCCCTTCGCTCCGCATCATTGGTATATTTTAGCCACGACTTCTGATCAAGCTGTTATATCACAAAAATTGAGATTCATCTTATTTTATCAAGCGGGTATTAGATTTATTTTAATTTGAGAAAATTATTAGAGAACAATGTTATTGTTGCATTTTTAAATTAATATTTTTAATTTGAAGCTTTTTATTAATAATTTTTAATTTTAAAATAAATAGACCAATTTAAATTTTTATTATTAATTTAATATTATTTATTATTCTTAGTTATAGCTGCTAGTTAAAGTAGTCTTAGTTGCTGTATTTTGATTGGTGTAAATCTCTAACCAATGCTAGGATGATAATTGTAACTTATGTTAGGTAGTTACAAGAAACTGTGCAAGTCTTGATTAAGGCATTCTGTATATATACTCTTGTAACCTCAATGATTAATTCAAGTTCAGTTTTACCTTCTTCATTATATTCTGTTATGGTATCAGAGCATTCTTTTTCTTTCGATCATTGATTACTTTTTCTTTTCTAGAAAAATCTTTCTACAGAAATCTTTTCTTTTCTATTCTTTTCAATCAATTTTCTTCATATATTTTTTCTTTTCAAGAATTCATATTTTCTTTATTTCTTAGCAATGGCTATTGAAGAATCTTCTGGTCTAACTTTCAAGAATGATGATCAAAGCAGTGGGTATTACATTCATCCAAATGAAAATCCTTCTTTGATGTTAACTTCTTCACAATTGAATGGAAGGAATTATCATAGTTGGGCAAGATCTATGAAGATGTCTTTAATTTCGAAGAATAAGTTTCAGTTCATTGATGGTTCCATTAAAGTTCCCAAAGATGATGATCCTTTTTATAGTGCTTGGACAAAATACAATAATCTTGTATTGTCATGGCTGCAAAGAGCTCTTAATGTAGAAATTGGACAAAGTGTGATGTGGTTAGATTATGCATATGATTTATGGGCAGACTTACATGATTGTTTTTCTCAAGGTGATCTCATTAGAATCTCAGATCTTCAATAAGAATCTTTTTCTCTACAGCAAGGTACTCTTTCTGTTACAGCATATCATACACAGTTGAAGATTTTATGGGATGAGATATGCAATTTAAGGCCTTTGCCTGCTTGTGATTGTGTTGTTTTTAAATACAGAAAATAAGATTTCATTCTGAAATTTCTAAAAGGTATTAATGAGAATTTCTCTGTTCAAAAATCTTAAGTTCTTATGATGAAGCCTATGCCTCCTGTCAATAAAATCTTTTCTATTCTTATACAACATGAGAGAACTTTGAATGGTAATGTTTTTATTCCTGATTCTAATATCTTGTTTGCTGGGAAGTTTAATGCAAATTCTGGACATAGGTCTATTAGATCAAATTTTGGTTTTAATCAAAGTAGAGGTAATGTGATGAATGGTTTTAAGCCTCATCCTATGAATCAACAGTTTGTTTCTGGTCCAAGAAAGTTCTTTGCAAATCCAAATTCTGGCAAACTTTCAAGCAATGGAAATAAGCCTACCTGTACAAATTGTGGAATATATGGTCAATCTGTGGACAAATGTTATAGACTTCGTGGATTTCCACTAGTATATAAGAATACAAACAAGAAGTTTACTAGCACTGCCAACCAAGTTGCATCCTATTCAACTAAAGATCAAGATTTTGGAGCAGATGATATGAACTATGATAATCAGGATTCTTTCAATCAAGTAAGTGAGAATGATAGTCCTATCACTTTTACAAAGGATCAATATAACAGTATACTGTCTTTAGTACAAGAAAAGGCTTCATCTCAAACTACAATGTCTCATGTTAATGCACTTTCTTCTATTTTCAAGCCAATTGCAGAAACAGGTACTATATTATGTTCCCTCAATAAAAAATCTTTCAATACTACTTGGTTTATAGATTCATGAGCTACTGATCATATTGCTAGTTCTTTGAATTACTTTAAAGATTATGTTCTAGCATACAATAAGTTTGTAAAATTGCCAAATAATCAGCTGGTGCAAGTAACTCATATAGGAACTGTTGAAGTTTCTCCTTCTTTAACCTTGCAGCATGTTTTCTACATTCCAAAGTTTTGTTTTAACTTGATCTCAACCTCACAGTTAACCAAAAACCAGAATTATTACTTGATTGTTTGTCATAATTTTTGTTATATCCAGGATCTGAGAATGTGGAGGATGATTGGTATAACTAAACAAGTAAATGGACTATATCAACTAGTTCAGCAAAAAGTTTGTATTGAGAATTTTTCTTCTTTGATTTGTAATATTACTTATTCTAATATTTGGAATTTTAGGCTTGGCCATCCAATTAAACAAAGAAAGAAATTTTTTTAATTCTTTACATATTAATAAAAGCATTGATCATTCTTTTATGTGTGAAATTTGTCATTTGGCTAAACAGAAGAGGCCTTCTTTTCCTCTCAGTATTTCTGTTACTAATTCTATATTTGATTTAATTCATTTGGACATATGGGGACCTTTTCCTATGAAAAGCCTCTATGGTCATTCTTATTTTCTTATTATCGTTAATGATAAAAGTAGATATTTATGGATTTTTCCATTGAAATTTAAATCTGAAGTAAGAAAATTAATTATTGGTTTCTATGAATTTGTTGAAACTCAATTTTCTGCAAAATCAAATGTTTTAGAATTGATAATGGAAAAGAATTTCAGATGACAGATTTTTACAAATCAAAAGGCATTATTCATCAAACGTCTTGCACTTATACTCCTCAACAAAATAATGTTGTTGAGAGAAAGCATCAACATTTTTTAGCAGTTGCAAGAAGTCTTAGAATTCAAGCAAATCTTCCTCTTTCTTTCTGGATTGACTGTATTCTTCATTCTGTTTTTTTAATTAATAGAACTCCTACTCCTGTTTTAAACAATCTTACTCCTTTTGAACTTTTATTTAACAACAAACCTGATTATAATCACTTGAAGGTCTTTGGTTGTTTAGCTTTTGCTTCTGTCTTACCAAGTTCAAAGACAAAAATGCATGCTAAAGCTGTTAATTCTGTATTCATTGGATTTCCTAAAAACATAAAAGGATATAGACTTTATAACATTGAAAGTAAGGAAATTTTTGTTTCTAGAGATGTTACTTTCGTAGAAACAAAATTTCCTTTCACAGAGAAACCTTTTTCATATTTTACAAATGATGTTGTAATTCATGTTTATAAAAATGATATATATCCTGAAGATTTCAAACATACATATATATATGTTGATTTAGTTGAGATATCTCATTCTGCTTCTAAAGATATTCAACTTCCTCCTTCTAACTCAGGTACAAATCATCTTTCTTCTACTCCTATAAATTATGTTCCTACTCCATCTACTAGACCTGCTATAAATGCTCACTTACCAAATAAATATAAAGACTTCTAGGTTTCTCTACCAAAAACCAAAACCACACCCCACAATATTTAACAGCTTCTTTCATATGACAGAATCTCTCCAACTTACCAATCCTATATTTGTAATACTTCTTTAGTTCCTGAGCCAAAGCACTATAATCAGGCTATTTTACATAACTGTTGGAAACAAGCTGTGGCTGAAGAGATTCAAGCCTTAGAAAATAATCATACTTGGGAGTTAGTTCCTCTCCCTAAGGGCAAGCAAACAATTGGCTATAAATGGGTTTTCAAAACTAAACTCAAGGCAAATGGGACATTAGAAAGGTACAAGGCAAGGCTTGTAGCAAAGGGATATACTCCGTGTTGGAATAGGAAATATTGACCTAGCTGTAAATATAGGAATTCTAGGCTACATGAAAGGAGATTAGGCAAATCATTAGGTAGATTTCTTATATAGCTGTAAATTGCTGTGATTATGTTCTTTCTTTATTTAGGTGATGTTTGTACCTATATGTATATATAATGTAATACATGTAAATTAAGTAGCAATACAACTTATCTTTTCTATTTATTTGCATGGTATCAGAGCCATCCGAAAAAAAAAACCCTAGCCTCCTCAAAGAAAAATCTAGCCACTACAATTCCACCATGCCTGCAACTCCATCTGATGGGTCAGTCACTAATCCTACTTCTGAAATACTTACTTCATCCAATCAACAAAAAATCTTAGCCGCATTTGATTCTCATTTAGTCCAAATAACTACTGTTAGGTTGAATGGAGAGAATTTTTTTACGCTGGTCTCAGTCTGTGCGTATGTATATTCGAGGTAGAGGGAAGAGTGGATACTTAACTGGTGAGAAGAAGGAACCAGACATGGATGACCCATCCTATTCTTCTTGGGATGCAGAAAATTCCATGGTTATGACATGGCTAGTCAACTCCATGGAGGAAGACATAAGTTCCAATTACATGTCTTATCACACAGCAAAGGAACTTTGGGATAATGTCAATTTAATGTATTTAGATCTGGAAAATCAGTCTCAGATATATAAATTCATGCTAAAACTAGGGGAAATCCATCAAGGTGAGGATAGTGTCACCAAATATTTTAATTCTCTGAAACGTTTATGGCAAGACTTGGACTTATTTAACTTTTATGAATGGAAATCCACTGATGATTACAATCATTACAAAAAAAGGTAGAAGATGATCGCATTTTCAAATTCCTCATGGGACTTAATATGGAGTTTGATGAAGTGAGAGGGCGAATCATTGGGAGATAGCCCCTTCCATCTATTGGCGAGGTATTTGCTGAGGTTCGACGTGAGGAAAGTCGCAGGCTGGTTATGTTGGGGAAAAAAGGCTCAAACAAAGAAGATCGAAAATTCTGCATTAGCAGCAGCTGAATCCTATGTAAGAAAAGTGAAGAAATTTGATGAAAAGCCCCGTGTTTAGTGTGACCACTGCAACAAACCAAAGCATACACGTGAAAACTGTTGGAAACTTCATGGAAAACCAGCTAACTGGAAGGGAAAACATAAAGGCAAGTTCAATCGGACTCCTTCTACGAATGAAGCTGAAGTTGTCCCCTTCACTCCATAACAAGTTGATCAAATACTAAAGCTACTGAAATCTAATTCTGGATCATCTGGTACTCCTAATGCTTCCTTGGCACAAACAGGTAGAAATTTAAATGTCTTATCCTATGTGAGTCTAACTGCTCCATGGATCATAGATTTTGGAGCATCTGACCATATGACAAGTGTCTCAAGTTTATTTCATACTTATGTTCCTTGTTCTGGTCATGAAAAAATTTGTATAGCAGATGGTTCTTACACACCAATTACTGGTAAAGGTACAATCAGTTTGTCAAAAACCATGACTCTTAAATTTGTCCTCCATGTACCTAAACTTGCATGTAATCTATTATCTGTCAGTAAACTGTCTAAAGATTCCAATTGCCGTGTCATTTTTTGTGACTCATATTGTGTGTTTCAGGACCAGAAATCGGGGAGGAAGATTGGCAGTGCTAGAATGATAGATAGGCTCTACCATTTTGAAGCTAAAGCCTCCAAAGATGAAAAACCTCATGGACTAAGTAGTGTTAGTTCTATCTCTGTTAAAGATAAAATCATGCTTTGGCATTATAGATTAGGGCATCCTAGTTTATTCTACCTTAAAAGGTTGTTTCCTACTTTATTTAAAGGAATAGATTGTTCTTGTTTTCATTGTGAACATTGCATTTTATTAAAAAGTCATAAGCACATTTATCATTCAAAGCCTTATCAACCCTCAAGGCCTTTTTATTTAATTCACAGTGATGTGTGAGGTCCCTGACGGATCCATACTTATTCGGGAAAAAAATGGTTTGTCACATTTATCGATGATCATACTCGATTGTGTTGGATTTTTTTAATGACTAACAAGTTTGATGTTAAAACGATCTTTCAAAATTTTTACATTATGATTGAAAATCAATTTCAAACTAAAATCAGTACCCTACATACTGATAATAGTACATAGTATTTCAATGAAACGCTTGGAAAGTTTTTAAAAGACAAAGGTATTCAACATAAATCTACTTGTGTTAATACGCCCCAACAAAATGGTATAGCTGAGCGCAAAAATAGACACTTATTGGAAGTGGCTCATGCTATTATGTTCTTTATGTATGTACCTAAATATTTATGGGGAGAAGCTATTTTAACTACATCATATTTGATTAATAGAATGCCTACCCGTGTTCTTGATTTCACTACTCCCCTTGAATGTTTTCAACATTACTTCCCACAATATCGTCTTTCATCCAATTTACCTCTTAAAATTTTTGGTTGCACAGCCTATGTCCATTTATCTAGCAACAAGGATCAATCCAAACTAGATCCAAAGGCTGAGAAATATATTTTTGTTGGTTATGCATCAAATAAGAAGGGGTATAAATTTTTTAATCCCCACAATAAAAAGGTCATAATTTCTATGGATGTTATCTTTCTTGAAAATCAGCCTTATTTCAAAAGAAATTTTCTTCAGGGGGAGCAATTAGAGGAAGAAAATAAATGGGACATCATTACTTTCCCCAAAATTATGGCTTCTACGCCAAATATTTTTAAAGATAAAACTTCTATTTTGTCAAGCAATATTGAATCTATGACAGAGAAAGAAACACTTCCAAATAATGAGCGTGAGGTTCTTGTTTATACAAGGAGAAAGGATCACAAAAAAGGTAGAGAACTCGTCATCTCCTCAGCACCTAGTCAATCCACTCCAAATTCAGGTACTCAAGATTCTCCTCAAAATAATGGTTCTTTTGATAATCCTCAAAAATCACATGAATATTGTGATCTTGATGTCCCTATTGCACTTAGAAAAGGAACCCGTTCTTGTACTAATCATCCAATTACAAATCATCTATCTTATAATAAACTCTCCAAGAGTCGTATGGCATTTGTGTCAAAAATCTCAAATTTATTTATTCCAAGAAATATTCATAAAGCACTTGATGATCCAAATTGGAGGATAGCAGTAATGGAAGAAATGGGTGCGTTGAAAAGGAATGGGACATGGGAAGTGGTAGAACTCCCCAAAGATCAAAAAATTATTGGTTGCAAATGGGTTTGTACCGTAAAATGTAAAGCAGATGGCAATATGGAGAGATACAAGGCTAGGCTAGTGGCTAAGGGGTTTACTCAAATTTATGGTATCGATTACCAAGAAACCTTTGCTCCAGTAGCCAAAATTAACTCTATACGTGTTTTATTGTCTCTTACAGTTAATTTCAGTTGGCCACTACACCAACTATATGTGAAAAATGCCTTTTTTAATGGTGATTTAGAAGAGGAACTGTTCATGAGTCCACCTCCTGGATTTGAATTGCAGACTTAAGAAATCTTTATATGGCCTCAAGTAATCTCCAAGAGCATGGTTTGAACGATTCGAAAAAATAATGAAAAAATATGGATACAATCAAAGTCAAGCAGACCACACCATGTTTTATAAACGTTCTAAGGAAGGTAAAACAGCAGTGTTGGTTGTGTATGTTGATGATATGATTTTAACTAGTGATGATGAGGATGAATTAGCTAGTTTAAAGAAAAAGCTAAGTCAGGATTTTGAGATCAAAGACCTAGGGGCATTAAAGTATTTTCTAGGCATGGAGTTCACAAGATCACGAGAAGGAATTTTTGTGAATCAAAGGAAATATATCCTTGATCTACTAAATGAAACAGGTCTTCTAGGTTGCAAAGCAGTTGAAACTCTAACAGAGGTGAATCTCAAATTAAATCTTGCAAAACCAGAGGACATAATTGAAAAGGAGAGGTTTCAGTGTTTAGTGGGCAGACTTATATATCTATCACATACTCGTCCTGATATAGCATTTGCAGTCAGCATGATTAGCCAATTTATGCACTCACCAGGCCAAGAACACTTTGAAGTTGCCTATAGGATACTTAGATATCTAAAGGGAACACTTGGAAAAGGACTGATGTTTAAAAAATCTGGTCATTTGCAAGTGGAAGTCTATACCAATGCTGATTAGGCAGGTAGCACTATAGATAGAAGGTCAACATCAGGGTACTGCACTTTTATTAGAGGAAATCTTGTTTCCTGGAGGAGCAAAAAATAAAATGTTGTAGCACGTAGTAGTGCTGAAGCTGAATTCAGATCTCTTGCACATGGAATTTGTGAAGCAATGTGGATTAAAAGGTTACTAGAAGATTTCAAACTACCTATTTCTTTCCCCATGAAAGTCTATTGTGACAACAAAGTTGCTTGTTCCATTGCAGATAATCCAGTTCATCATGATCGGACTAAGCATGTTGAAGTTAACAAGCACTTTATCAAAGAGAAGATTGAAAGTGGACTGATTTGTATTCCTTATATTCTTACATCTTAACAAATATCTGATATTTTTACCAAGGATTACTGAAAAGACAATTTGATTTTCTAGTAAGCAAGCTGTCAATGGGAGATATTTTTCAGCCAGCTTGAGGGGGAGTGTTGGAATAGGAAATATTGACCTAGCTGTAAATATAGGAATTCTAGGCTACATTAAAGGAGATTAGGCAAATCAATAGGCATATTTCTTATATAGTTGTAAATTGCTGTGATTATGTTCTTTCTTTATTTAAGTGATGTTTGTACCTATATATATATACAATGTAATACATGTAAATTAAGTAGCAATACAACTTATCTTTTCTATTTATTTACACTCAGAAATCTGGAATAGATTTTCTTGAGACTTTTAGTCCTGTTGCAAAGATGACAACAATAAGGACATTGATGGCTGTTGCTGCTGCAAAGCATTAGAGTTTATATCAACTGGATATAAACAATGCCTTCTTGCATGATGAACTCCAGGAAGAAGTTTACATGAATATGCCTCCTGGTTTTGAGACTAATCAATCTGGTCTTATATGTAAATTAAAGAAAAGTCTCTATGGATTAAAGCAGGCTAGTAGAAAGTGGAATGAAAGATTGACTGCTGCTCTACTTTCTCATAATTTTACACAATCTGCTGCTGACACTTCATTTTTCACCAAAGGTACTGGTTCTTCTTTTATAGCTTTGGCAGTATATGTTGATGACATTGTTTTAGCTAGTTCTAATATGAATGAGATTGCCAGCATCAAAAAGAAACACTTTTAAAATCAAAGATCTTGGTAATTTGAAGTTTTTCTTGGGATTGGAAGTTGTAACCTCAATGATTAATTCAAGTTCAGTTTTACCTTCTTCATTATATTTTGTTATACATTTCATGTCAATGTGTAATTTTAATATTACTAATATAAATGGTAAATGAGATCCATAAATATTTTTAAAAATATAAATACGTATTGAATACAATCTTGATCATACATGTTTAATTTAATGTATATTTTAAATAAATATATAAGAGACATACAATATTGCTTTTTATAAGATTTTATCAAAACTGGAAAATCACTTCAATTAATGATTGTAGCCGCGCAAAGTAGGAATATTAAATCTAGTTTAAAATAAAAAAAATACCATTTGGGATGCTCTAAAAGAAGAAAATACAGATTCAAGAGAAAGATAAATTGTTTATTCAAATAATATATATAAAAAATAAAAAAAGAGCTATGTAAGGAAAGAGAGAAAGTTTTGATTAAAATATTATAAGAGTATTTGGCATAGCTATTGGAAAGCTGCCAATAGCTTCTTAGTTTTCAACAACTATGTTAAAGTGTTTGGTTAGTTTTTTTTAAACAGTAGCTCATAGATGTTCAGACATCCCATAGCTCTAGTTCACAACATTTCTAATTTGAAGCTTTTTATTAACAAATTTTAATTTTAAAATAAATTGACCAATTTAAATTTTTATTATTAATTTAATATTATTTATTATTCTTTCAATTTTAATTTATAATAGCTTATTTTAATTTTATTTTACAGACAAATAACAACTTAAAGTATTTTTCATATCTCTCAAAATATTTTATATTTCTTAGTTACTCAATATTTTTCTTATCATCATTATTTTTCATTTTCATTTCTTTGTTGAATTAACAATGGTGTTATAAAAATAACTAGATATTAGCCTGCAATGCAGGACTAATAAAATAATTTTAATTTAATATTAAAAATATTAATAATTAATTTTTATAATCTTAGTTTTATGAAATTAAGACTGTTTTAAAAGAACTAATTTCCATAGCAATATTACATTAAAAAATCTATGATAAATTAACTTTTAATTGAATTATTTTAAATCAGAATGCAAGACTTTTGATTTTTTATTCATTTTTTAAAATAAAATTCTAACACTTTAAATTTTATATTATTGCTCAAAATATAATATTTAAAAATTATAATATGTATGATACTTTGAGTTACGTAGAGTCAACTTTTTAACTTTATTACCTTAGAAAAAAAAAATTGACAGCCATCTTTCTCATGAAGTCATTATTTTCTTTATAATGGATTCTTTAATATTTATATAGTTTTAATTGATAAATAATAGTTTTCTATACTAAAAAGTATACAATATTGAATCTTTTCAAAGAATTTCATTAAATAAGTTCAAAAATTTAGCTAAATATAAATTCAAAATCAGAATTAATAATTTTAGTCAACCAAATTGCAGTATAAAAATAATAATATTCTACTATAAAATTAGTGGTGCATACTTTTTGAATTATCAAACCTATGGAGAGCAATCTTCATGTAAAAATATGTATTGAAATTTAAATAGAAAAAAGAAAATATTGAGTTTTGAATTATAAACTTAATATTTTAAGACGCTTTACACCGTAACATTTGTAAGCAATTCTCATATCTTTTTAATTTTTATAGATGAATCAATTAAATTAAATGTCGCTTATTTAGATGTGGTGTTTGTCCATCAAAACAAAAGTGAGGACTAAGATTGAAGATTCTAAATCTGACCTCACTTTTCTCATATTGAATGACTATTGATCTTGGCTCGATAAAAAAATGATTAAATTAATAATACAAAAATATAGTAAATAGAATAAAATATTAGAGCCTAAGAAATTAAAAATAAATAAAAACTATACTATCAGTCTCAACAAATAGAGTAAAATAACTAAGATTTTACTTTTAATATTGATGTTAATTTTAATTTTAAATAATTGAAAAAAAATAAAAAAAAACAAGCATAAAATTAAAAAGTCTATTTTAGGAATTGCAATCATAAATTATTTAAAATAAATGAATTATGAGTATTGGTGTTATTAGCTTAATTCTTTTGTGATAGATGAAAGGTTATAATTTTAATATATATTAATACTTTTATAAATTTATTAATGTATATAATTTTCTTTTTATGCTTATAAAACTAATATTTCTCATAATTTAAATAAATAATGCTTAAATTCATATACTTTACCAAAAAAGAAAGAGAAAACATGTTTAAAATATTAATATATATAGTTGTCTTTTTGTACTTTATAAGACTATAACTTTTTATAATTCAGATAAATAATTCATACAATTTGTCAAGTAAGGAAGAGAAGGCATATTTAAGTCATTGCTTTCATATATATATATATATATATATATATATAATCATTAATTTGATGTTTATATTGATTATATTAAACATATAAACAATATCTATAAATGATTTTATCAAACACAATCATATATCAACTATATAAGCTATTAGTTCAGATACCAATAAGAATTTAATCAAACATATTTTCTATTAGTCAGAAAATATTTATATATTATAAAAAATATAAATTGAAGCGTCTATTAAATTAAACTAAAAATTAATATGTTAAAATGACTAAATAGTTAAAATTCAAACATTCAAATATGCAGTTGGCCTGTAACTTTCTTGATATAGATATTAGTAAGTGCCATTAATTATTGTATCATTATAAAACGAGGAAACATTTATCTAATTAAATGTATTCATTTAGTGTAGGGCAGTCTTACCCGGAATGAGGTTATCATTAGTGTCTCACCCAAACACTCTCAGAATTATATGGTCCACTCCACACAAGGAATAAACCCAACCAATAGAATTTGTTCAATTAAATAACAAAAGTAGAAAATATTGTACTCCTACAAAAAACAAAAGCCGTTTCGCTTTATTTAGCTATTTATCATTACTTGCCAAAATAAACCAAGAATCCTCCTCCTTCTCTGTCTTTTTCTCTCCCGCCATGGACGACTCTGCTACCAATACCAACAGCAACAAGAATAGTAATAGCAAAAATAGTAGTGGCAATGGGGGTGTTGTTATTGGTGGGACTTTAGAGACGGCAAGAGCAGAGAAAGCTGTGTGGTTAATGAAATGTCCTGCTTTAGTTTCTAACTCTTTAAAGAAAAACCCATCTTCTCCTGATAATGATCCTTCTCGTCCTATTGCTAAAGTTATTCTCTCTATCAATCCTCTTAACTCCAATGATGATAATTCTTCTCGTCAGGTTTGCATTACCTCTTTGTTTTCTTATATTTTTGTTAGTATAGAATGTATATATATTTGAGTTCTTTTTGTAACATGCATGTCTTGTTTTCTTGGGTTGATTGGTTTATAATGTGGGTTTCTTGAGTTTATTAGATTCTAGGGTTTTTGGGTATTTTTTATTTTGATATTATGTATGTATCTCTTTTGCTCTTTATATTATCTGATTTCTTGCGATTTGTTATTTTGTGTTGTTTGTATTTTTATTTTAAAGATTAACGGATTGTTATAATGGTAATATATTATTGTTTTGTTTTGGGATTGGTTTTGTATATGCATGTTCTTGTGTTTCTCAGGCTGAAACTCTATGATTTTGCACTCTTTTATATCAACATTTTAAGTTTAATTGTAATGCATATCAGCATATTTATGTTTGTTGCTTGGGAATGAATGACTTATTTTCATGCAAAACTTCCTTGTGAACGCAGAGCTAAAAGCTATAGTTTATTTTGGTATATGAAAGATTTAGGAGTTGACAGGTATTCTTATGGAAATATTTTGTACTACTAGTGTCCTTATGATCATATGGATATGAACTTATTTTTTTTGCAAACTTTGGTGATAATGATTTGATCATTCTGAAGTATGTGTTTTTGCAAGAGAACTAGTAGATAAGGTGACTTTGTTTCTTATTGTAATTTTTTGTCTGCCAGACTGACACTAAACATGGTAAGGGAATTACTTAAATTCATTATCATTAAAGTTTATTTGCGGATTGGTGGATGAAAATATAAATTTTGTATGAGATGGCGAGGATTAGAGATTCTTTACCCCCCACTCATTTGTTTTTTCAATTTTGGAGATGAAACTGAGTATTCTTTTGTTATTTTGCTTTTTATTCTCTTTCATCTTGTAAGTCATATGCATGCTATTCAGTTTACTATGGAATTGGCTGGCAATGAATCTGGAAATGCACCCAAGTCTTACTCTATGGATATGTCTGAAGACTTCATTCCAATGTTTGTGCTTTCTGAATCAGCTCAAGGTTAGTATGCATCTTTTTAATATTTTTTCAGCTTAACATTCAATTTCTATGAATAGAATGTCTCAAATATGGGCTAATTTTTCTCTTTGTTTAGATAAAATAGCTGATATGTATTTCACATTTTCTAGTTTTTTCTCTGCTTTATAGTACATGTTCATGTTTCCTTAGCTGGTTGAACTACGTTTTCCTATCATGGTAATCTTCTTATGTTCAAATAAATTGATAAGCAGTTCAAGCTTGGTCATTGTTGACCTCCTAACATGATCAACTTTAAGGAAAAAGAACACCTGGAATATTTAATTTGTCAAAGAACAAGAAACTTAGGATGATATTTCTGCATGTCATTGTCTTAGATATGAATCCACAAGTGGTTGATACAAATATATGGCATCTCACTTTGCAGCAAGGATGATCATTAAGAATTTATTTTTGGAGATTCTTTTGAAATTAATAAAGCAGTTGAATTAATATGTGGAAGTTTCTTGTTTATGCTTATGGATTTCATATTCAGTGAGATGAGAAGTCAGTATTTTCTTCTTTTGTTTCTTATTTCATGTGAGTTCCTTCTTTGAACTCAACTATCCGTGCTTCTAATATATTTGGCATTAAATAGTGTGTATCAAACTCTTTAAATCTTAATAAAGAAATTTCCATTATACAAAGGGAACTGCAAATGTTTAAGGATCCTTAAATGCTTATAAACTTAGTTTGTGTTGCTTATTCTTAAGACATTTGGAATTCAGACTATGAAACTCCACTAAAGTTGGAAATTTTCTTTGCCTTACAGGAAAGGTTTCTGTTGAGGGAAAAATACTATATAAATTTGACATGAGGCCCCATACTGAAAACCTTGAGAACTATGCAAAAATGTGTCGTGAAAGGACAAAGAAGTATATGACCAAAGGCAGACAAATACAGGTCTTTGTTTAACTAAACCTCTTAATGTTTGTGCCAATTATGGACAATCTAATCTCTCACACCCTTTATTGGTTGCCATTTTCAGATCATCGACAATGACAATGGGAGTCATATGAGGCCCATGCCATTGATGATTGCTTCTGGATCCAATGTACTAATGGCTAACTTCTTTCACACATAATCTCCATAAATGAGATTGTGTTGTTGCACTTTGCTTTTTGTGGAGGAAACTTTCTATTTTCCATCTCATAATAGCATCAGAATATAACTGCCATATTAATCATCAAACAATACTATGAAAAGAGCTGATGTTTTTGCCGTAGGATAAGAAGAAACCACCTGCCAAGGCAACAGATGTAAAAAGAACTAGAAGGGATCGTGGAGAGATGGAAGCGATCATGTTTAAGCTCTTTGAAAGGCAGCCAAATTGGACATTGAGACAACTGATTCAAGAGACAGACCAACCTGAAGTATGTATATATAACTATTTGGTCTCAGCATACTCTTTTCTTATGTTTTAAAATTTTTAGTATTTATTAACTTTTTCTTTCTCTTTTTATTACACATAATTCCTGATATATTACCTTTAGATGCATTTATATCTATGGAGGGTGTTATACCCATATAAGAAGTGGGTACTGTACCATATAAGTTATTTGACATTTAGAAAACTTCATCTAACTCTAGTATCATGCCTTTGACAACATGATCTGGTTGACCACTACGCTGTTGTTGTCTCACATTTCTATTATACCTAAGAAATCGTTCCAAGTTCACATCCTTCAGCCATCGTAGTTCCTTAAGTTTGATGTCTTATTGCCTAAAGCTGCATCTTATTTATTTATTGATGCTAAATGCATTTATTTTTTAGATTCTCCTTTGCCATCGTTCCTCTCATCTGTTTTGATGTAGATGCTCTCGTAACCTGTTATCTAATTGTTTGACATCACTTAATTAGGGTGGGACATTCTGTCAAAATGATGCGTTACATTAAGCATGAGCAACGTGTTGGTTTTAAAAGAAGAAATGCTAATATGAACTTGTTGACATCTGTGCTCTTTTACTATCTGATTATATTATCCCATGTAATCATAACACTCGAGCAATTTCAGGTTATATCTGCATATTTAAATAGTAAAGTTTGTTTATACTTTTACCTCGAAGATGAGGGTTTGGACACCAGATATCAAGATATGGTGCTCTAGTATCTCTTTGTTTACATAGGATGAAGGTTTTCCAATTTGTTAGCTTTTCTTGAATATGACTAGCATTTTAAGTATTTGGCTAAGTGGCTATTTCTCTTTCTGGATGCTATTGTATCTTAGCGTTAGGATATAGTTTTACATCTACTAGGCAAAAAGTAGCAATGGTTTATTGTGTTCTGGGCTGTTCAGAAATTGAATGATATATGTTGTGTTCACCTGTACTAATGTAGGTAGTGGCTCTGATTTGTTGGATATCTGCATCGCAGTTGTAAATTATCTTTCTTCTTACTTATGCTTTTCTTCTGTCTTTAAAATTGTCTCTCTACAGCAATTTCTGAAAGATATCCTTAAAGAACTTTGTGTCTATAACAACAAGGGAACTAATCAAGGATCATATGAGCTAAAGCCAGAATACAAGAGATCAACCGAGGAATCAAGTCCTAGTTAAGATGTTGTTGACTGATTACAGGACAGGAACCTCTAGCAATACTAACCACTGTTTTCCTCATCCCTTATTCCCAAGCTACCATAGTTTTTGCCTTCTTTTCTTACCTCTAACTCTCAAAGCAGCAACTGGTGCCATTTATTTCTAGCTTTTGTGAATTCAATGTGCCTAACATGGGTCAAGCAAGTTACTTTTGTTTAGTTTCATGGAGTTCTTGTCTAGCTTGATTCAGATTTAGATATCTGTAACTGTAAATAATTTAGATGAATGCAGCACTTTTCTTTGTTATTAACATTTTCTTTACTTTATCATTTCCTCAATCTATCCTTAGGGGATATTTCGCCATCCTTTTGCCATTGTCTGTGAACCCACGTCGGTGATTCTAGGCATCTCTTTTGGCCTAATTGCAGAACAGAACTAATCATCACTCTTTTGCATAAGGAATCTAAATATGTGGTTGCGTTTCTTATATGGAGAATTGCCTGTTCAAAGATTTATTGAATCTTTTGATATGAATTTACCATCTGAAATGTAGTTTTTATACTGTCACCTCACTACAATCCATATACAGATTAGGTTAGGTTAGGTCAGGTTTTGGCCAGACTGATTTAGTCATACTTATAGAAACTTTCTAGAATCAGTCTTACAAGGAAATAAAGAATTTCGGCCAACTCAAATATAATTTTGTTTTTAATTTTTAACCTCATCTGCACTATAAATGTAAATAGTTGTATTTATATTTTTAATAACAATGATTAAATGTAATTTTATTTATTTTAAATGAATAAAAAATTTAAACAGTTAAATAGATTAAGTAAAATATAGTTTTTTCATAATTTTCAGTTCATGAAAATTCTACAAATTATATAAATCAATAATTAAATATCTACTTTTTAAAAGTAATTAAATATCTACATTAATTATATATTTATTAAAGTGGGTTTGTACAAATGAATATTTAAGTATATTAATTTATACCTTTAGGAAAATTAATATCTATCACTTGCTAATAAATATAATAATGATGCATGGTCGGAGAATTATTGTTGATCGAGATTTTTTAAAGATAAAATATATTTTTTTGTCACGATTTATAACTACATATATATCTTTGTTTTTATTTTAAAAAAAAATAATACATGCTAAAAGTTGCAAAATAGAACCACATAATAAATTTTTATATTTATTTTAAAAAAATTATTGAGCGAAAATTTTCAAATATTAAATAAAATATGATATTGTGACATATGCTATTTATAAATCTTTTTAAACTAAGAAAATGCAATATTATATTTTTGAGTTAAAAGAGACCATTTTTAGTAAAAATTAATTATTATGGACTGCTAGTTCAATGTAAGATTAAATATCTATATTATAGATATTAAGTTGGTGAATGGTTGAAATTATGATATACTTAATAATAAAATAAAATAAAAAGATTGCAATACCTATTATGGAGTTTCAACGTATTTTCACTTTGAAGTCTATAGTCTGTTTTTTATTATTTTAGTATTCTATAAATATGACTGTTAGCAATGAAAGAATAATGATTATTGTGTATTACGTCAGAAATCTTTAACGATATTATATAATAACTTTTATTTATAGCCGTAAATAAAAAAAAATAAAATATTAACTTTAAAATGAAAATACCTTTAAACCAATTTTTTCAAAAATTTACTATTACTGAAAGTAGGGCTGAGTACGGATCGGTCCAATTCGGTTATTTATAAATCACCAGTACCATACCAAAACTCGGTTATTTTAAAATTGAAGGTACCAGTACCGTACCAAACATAAAAGGATCCAATACCGTATTGTACCAATTTTACGGTTCAATACAGTTCGGTTCGGGTGCTATTTTCGGTTCTAAAAAATTTAAAAAATACAACTTTAATATCATCTTTAATCAATTACATTTAAAGAAAATATGATTACCAACCTAAAAAAAGTAGCATGAAAATCTGAATTAAAATTGCAATCACATTCTTGAACAACCTGTTTCGCAATTCAATCACTTGCAAATACAATAATTCATTCAATATTCAAATACAAACCATTAAAATATATATTACTGCTAGAATAAAAATATTTTACAGATGACAATCATTAAAATAAATAAATTTACAAACTTTATATAGCACTAAAATAAATGTCCAAAATTAGCAAAGGAATGTTATTACCTCCCTTCAAAATTAGCACTCCACATTTAATTTTGGCATAAGGGACTCACCAATCTCAGGATCTTGAATAATTTCTACAAGAAAAGTAAAAAATAACGTCAATAAGACTTAACAGCATCAACAATAAACAAACATATATAAGAAGTAAAGAAATGTTACATGACTCTATGCTTTCAATATTCTCTATTGATTCTTCTAGTTGGATAGGTTTATTTGAACTTCTAAGCCAATATTGACAACAAATGAGGACCTCCACTGTTGTAGGAACTAAAAAACTTCTATATTGTTAAAAGATGTTTTGACAATTTTTTCTCAAGTTTTGTTTGATCCTTTTAAAAAAAAAAATTAAATTTATAAATATAATTTAATATTTTTTTATATTTTAATATTAATTTATAATATTTTAAAAGTTAATAAATTAATTATTTCTAAATATTTAATTTTTAAGTTTTATTAGTATAATAATATAAAAATTATTTTTAAAATATTTATTTCTTAATTTTAATATTTATATAAATTAATACTTTTAGTATAATTAATATTATTATTCTTAAAATAAAAATATTATATAATTAAAAATTAATTTATTAATAAATATAGAGTAAATAATATTATATTTATATAATAATATCTTTTTATAATTTTTACTAATTTATATAACTTTTTATTAAATTAAGTAATTTTTTAATTAACTTGTCAAAAATTTCTAGATAGTAAATAAATTTTAAATCTAGTATTATAGTATGTATATTAGATTACTAGTATCAATATACTATGTGACATATTAATATATATAACTTCTATTTTTTATAGAGTATAAAGTATATTATAATATTATTGTTATTTTTAATATGTATTATTTTTTGTATTTCGATAACAATTGCTTGAATTATATAAATGATAAATATAAAATAATTTTTTATAGAGTATATGTATTATTTTTTTAATATATGTATTATTTATAAAATATAAATAATTATTTATAAATATATGTAAAAAATTCGGTTCTACGGTTTGGTGGGATCGGTACAAGACGGATCGGTTACTGCAGTGATTCTGATGCAGTGCAGTGCGGTTTTACTAAAGAACCAGTACCATACCGTAATAGTAAAAAAATTCGGATCGGTTCAATTCGTTTATAAAAATTTTCGATTTTTTAGGTTCTTGTACTTTTTGGTATGGTTATTCGGTTCGGGCAGTAATCACCGACATCCATACTCAGCCCAAGGAAGAGAAGGAAAAAAGGAAAACGGAAGAAACCTTTGGATCAACCAATTGTAATAGGCTAAGGCCACCCACGAGCCCCCGAATATGAAAGGAAAAGTAGGAATTGGTGCACGCAATTATCATGCTTGACCTTAAACAAATACTGCAACCCCCAACTTTGACCTTTGCACCTAATGGCGTGTGCTGAGCACGGCGTCGTTTACTGCCTCTCCTCTTCTCTTCTCTTTTATTGAATTAGATATAACTTAATAAAACCGATTATTTGTTGTGTTTGCTTCATTGTCACCTAATTCATTTGATTCCTTTCCCTGTCTCTCTCCATTTCCTCTCTTCATTTCTTGGATTTCATTGCACAATTCAGGTGTGTCTCCTTACGTTTCTGGGTTTCTCGTCTTTCTGTAAAATTTCCAATTTTGATGTGATTTCTTTTGTTGTTTTCGTTGTTTTATGGTTTTGTTTGTTGATTTGAGATCTTTGTTTTACATTTCTTTTAGTATTTTAGTGTTTGGTGTTTTGGCTACTATGATCAGTTAATCTTTCAATGTTGACTTTTTTTTAACATAAGCTTCATTGTTTGAAGGAAAATATTGGATCTTTAATATTGTTGATCTACAAGTTTATGATTTGGTTGGATTGATGGGTTTATTTTTCTTTTCATCTTTCTTTGTTGGTGGACGTTTGTTATTAGGCCTGAGAATTTAGATGGGTTTATGGTTTTTTGTGAAGTTAAGCTTTGTGAATTATAGTAATGGAATTTAACGTATTACCAATTTTATTAACAAAGTTTGAAGCTAACATAGTCTTCTTTAGGATTTTATGATGCTTTTCTAACTCTAAATTCTTAGTTTTGCTCTACCAACCCAGGAAATGTTCCATTGGAACCCAATTAGGTCCTATCAATCACCATTAGAATTAGATCGCTTACATTCTGATAGCTCTAAAACTGTTAATGATTTTTTTTTTTGTAAAGCAGCCCCCAATCATTCTCTATTCTTATACTTTACATTTTTAATTTGAAGTTTCATCTTTTTTTCTTTTTTCTCTGAACCATAAACTGTATTATCATTCTCTTTATCCTGAAAGAATGTTCTTGCTGCTGCCTGCATCAGTTTTGAGAGCTTGTTTAAACCTTTCCCAGCAGACTTCTATTTGTTGTTTCAAGTCTCAATATGTTTTTATCTATAAGACTTTTACACTTTAAGTCTTACACGTAAATATGATCAAAACGTATCTTGATTTTCTTTCTTTTTTTATGTCTCTTGTTTTTCTACTGTGGCTTTGACAATTAACTAATGAAAATTTTGGCTTCCTTGTAACCTCTGTCTTGATTTGATTGGCCAAATAATTTTGATTCTAACCTTAAGATGGAGAGTGATGAATTTATTGATACTTTGATTTCCCGTTCTAGCAGTTTGTGTTTCACATTCCTAATAATTTGAGCTTTGTGCAGGTAATCTTGCTTCATAATAAAGATGGATTTTTTCTTCAGAGGCCAAAATGAGGAGCCTGCACCTTCTCAAAATGACATCCTTAGGTGTCCATTTTTAAGAAACATTAATGAACCCACTAATTTCTCCTTCTCCTCATCCCTGCCTTTCCCAATGCCAGTAAGTTATACATTATTCTCTTATTTGTGCGTAGCTAATGATGCTCCCCATTATTCAATAACATGATGCTTTTACTCCTGCAAAGAAGATTGATGACGTGACAAATTATTTGATTTTTAACTGTATTTTGGATACTTCTGATATTTTCCAGGTTCGTTCAGGCAAAGGTCCAATTTTTGAAGATGGTCCCAATTTTGATATGGCATTCAGATTATTCCATGGGCGTGATGGAGTGGTTCCGCTTTCTGAAAGATCATATATAAGTTCTGAGAAAGAAGGACGCCAACCAACACTCCCTGAGTTCAATCCTTTAGCTGCTAAGGCAGCTACCATTAGTCTTTCATCTTTTGGACCTGGAGGACCCTTCAGCTTTGACTCGTTTTCAAAGAAGTGGAAGAATGAAAAGAAAAACTCCAAACCATCCAAGAAAGAGCCGTCTTCAAAGGTGAAATGTTGTTTATTTCTTGATTCTGTGCTGAGTATCTATTTACTACGCATTTAAAATGTAATTTGTCATCATTGATGTTTCTCATATTCCTGTATGTACAGGACTATATATTGTTAGAGTATTTGAGGTGTGTCATGTTTTGAAACTGTCATTAAAGTTTTAAAATCTTATTTTCTGTCTGAACTTCTCTCTTATCTGTTTCCTGTGATGACCTTTCAGGGAGGACAATCTAATCATGAAGCATTGGGCAATGAATGGCTGCAAAGTGGAAACTGCCCTATAGCAAAGTCATATCGGGCTGTTAGCGGTGTCCTGCCACTTGTTGCAAAAGTTTTCCAACCCCCTCCAGGCGTGAACTATAGGTGCCCACCTGTAGTGGTTGCAGCCCGAGCAGCTATAGCACGGACTGCTTTTGCTAAGAACCTCCGGCCACAACCCTTACCTTCCAAGATACTTGTGATTGGGATGTTGGGCATGGCAGCAAATGTCCCTCTAGGAATATGGAGGGAACACACTAAAAAATTTTCAGCATCATGGTTTGCAGCTGTCCATGCTGCAGTTCCATTCATTGCCATGCTAAGGAAATCTGTGTTAATGCCCAAGTCAGCCATGGCATTTACCATTGCAGCATCTGTACTGGGACAGGTCATTGGATCCAGAGCAGAGCGATACCGGCTGAAGGCAGCAGCTGCAAAGAAAATGTCTCTTGCAGAAACATCTGTGGATGCTTCAAGTGAGTTCCAAGCTGTTGCTGTTAAAGGCAGATGCTGTGGCGATTTTGTGAAGTATCCAGCTTCCCTTCAGGTCACTGGGACTTCTTCGTCAGCAGATGTTTTCTGCTGATTCTTTCTATATGAATCTGTCATTACTTCTTGTTTACAACTTGTAATTCTTTGTTTGCAACAAGTGTATGTTCATTCCTTGTTTACCATGTTGTTGTCCACTATCCTGTGAGGACCCTGATTTTAGTAATTGATGGAATAAAAGATACGAAATGGATGAGTGATTATTTGAGGCATATCTTTTATCTTTGATGGAAACCATGTTATGGTTACAAGTTGTCTTTAGTCTTTTGCATGAATGAAGACAAATTACAATTCAGATCTTACAATAATCTCTAGAATTGCTAACAGAACAGTCAACTGCAGCGTTATTGAAAATGATAATGGAGCGGTCAACTAAAGGCTGCTCCTTTGAGGAAGTAGCAACTTCCAGCTGTGATACATATTTTATTCCTTATGAGGAAGAATGACTAAGTCCACCATCCAACTAACTGTGGCAGCCCCACATCAATTGCCAATTGTGCAAGTTCATCTGTATTATGATGTGCTCGTCACTGGCTATTTGCATCCAAAGTAGGGCGTGGGATATGGTCGGAGTTGTTCACCTAAACTTGTGCCATGACTATAGCTCACCTAAAAGCTGGCCATTAGGGGAGAGAGCTCACGCCCATATGAGGTAGTATAATTTTACTTAATACAGGTTATGACACTTGGGAGAAGTTATCCCAAAAACTAGCTTTTAGAAAAAAGAAAGGTTCAGAATCCTACACGACTCTGATCTATTGAAACTAATAAAGCTGAACAAAGGGTTACTGTTTCCTATTCAACTATTTTTATTTGACATGATATAATATTTTTATGAAATTCTCTTTAATATTGTCCTTAACGTTAACAAATCTTTTTTTTTTCTCCCTGAAGCCTTTCCTAACTAAAATCCACCAAAGCTTCATCTTTTGACTTTCTTGGATATTTGTTATTCTTTACTTTCATTCTTTTAGAAAAAAATTGAGTCTCGTCATATATATAATAAAATAAGTGAAATTAACTATTATATTATTTTTTCAGATTTTTTTATTAGTCAACGTTATTTTTATCTAAAATATCATCTCTATTCTCATAAATGGAGATATTTAATGTCCCTAGATTTTATTAAATTTCACTAATAAGTCTTTATTTTTTTAATAATTAATTTTAATATTTTTGTTCGAAGTATTAAAATAATTAACCTAAATTTATAATTTTAACAATTTTAAATTAAAATTAAAATTCTATGAGACTAACACTTTTATATTTAAAATTTAGATACTTCATTAAAAGTTAGAGTTATAAAATATTAGAGAAATTTTTTTAAAAAAATTAACATTTGCTATAAGATACTTTATCTAAAGAAAACATCTTGATTTTTTTATTTAATTCCTAGTATCAAACAATAAGAGAAAAAATGCACTTTCTCCCACAATTATAAAAAAAGAAACTTATGAGATAATATTTTTATAATTAATCAAGTCAATTAATATTAAATTAAGTCATAAAATTTATAATTTTATATTATCTTTAATATATAAATAAATTTTAGAAGAATTATTTATGTATAATTTAGAGTTGACTATCGTGAGTGATACTAATATGGTAATATTAGTGAAGGTAAATTAATATTTTATTTATATATAATATTTTTCTTTAGCTAAATAATGCAATAGTTTAATATAATAAAATAATAAAAATATAAAAAGTAATTATGAATTTTAAAGGATCTACTAAGAAAATTAAAATATTTAATCAATTAAGATTATATTAGATATTTTATTCACATTTAACGTACTTGGCGTATAGCTGGATTGATCTTAAATATTTTATTCATATTTATCCATGCGTTGCACGCTCGTTATTTTTATTTCGATTATAAAATTAAGTTGATAGATACAATTTAATATTTAATATTAACTTATAATATTTTAAAAAATAATAGTAAATTAACTATTTTTAAACATATTTTTAATTTTTAAAATTATTAATGCAAATTATTTTAAAAATATTTATTAATTAATTTTAGTATCATATATTTAATGTTATCGTTGATATTACTCTTTTATGATTAAGATTTTATTATATAATTTAGAAATTAATTTATTATTGAATGTAACATTAAAAATATTATTTTTAAAATTAAAATTATTATCTAATTAAAGAATTTATTTATTAGTTAATATAATATTAAAATATAATTAATATGTTATCTTTTAGTGTAGATTTAGTATTATTATCTGATTAGAAAATTATTTATTAGTTAATATAATATTAAAATTAATTAATATGTATTCTCTTAAAATCGGAGTCAATCTTTTATTAGAAATATAACTTATTAATAAATAAATTAATAGAAAAACTATATAATTACACATAAGTTTAAATCTTATGTGTCAAAAATAGTACGTATATCAAATAAAATTTTATGTATTAAAAATTAAACACACGTGTCAAATAGAAATTAATATATATATAGACTAGTCGTTTACGCGTGCGTTACACGGCCGTTATTATTATTTTGATTATAAAATTAAGTTGATAGATTCAATTTAATAAATTTTTAATATTTAATATTAATTTATAAAATTTTAAAAAATAATAGCAAATTAAATATTTTAAATGTCTTTAATGTTTTTAAAATTTTAAAATCTTATTAATGTAAAAATATAAAATTATTTTAAAAATTATTTATTACTTAATTTAATATTATATAAATTAATAAATTAATATAATAATTATCAATTTTTTAAGATTAAAAATTCATATATGATGAAAAATTAATCTATTTTTAAATATAATATTAAAAATATAATTTAAGATATTATTTTCTATAATTAGAATTATTTTTTAATTACAAAATTAATTCATTAATTAAAATGATATTATAATATAATCAATATGCTATTTTTTAAAATATAATTAATATAAATTTCTGATTAAAAAATTATTTATTAATTAATATAATATTAAAATATAATTAATATGTTATTTCTTAAGGTTAGATTCAATGTTTAATTAGAATTGTAATTTATAAATCGATAAATTAATAGAAAAACTATAAAGTTACACATAAGTTTGAATCCCACATGTCAAAAGTAAATACAAATGTCAAAATAAATATTTTATTTGTCAAAAATTAAACATACATGTTAAAAAAAATTAAATCTCAGACATTACTATATGATTAGAAAACTATTTATTAATTAATATAATATTAAAATAGAATTAATATGTTCTTTATTAAGTTTAGATTCAATGTTTAATTAGAAATATAATTTATGAATTAATAAATTAATAAAAAAGACTATAAATTACACATAAGTTTGAATCTCATGTGTCAAAAGTAAATACACATGTCAAAATAAATATTTTATATGTCAAAAATTAAGTATAAATATAAAAAAATTTAAATCTCAAAAATTAATATATACTAGTCGTTTACCATACGTTGCAGTGTTGTTATTATTATTTAGATTATGAAATAAAATTAATAAATACAATTTAATAAATTTTAAAATATTAAATATTAACTTATAAAATTTTAAAAAATAATAACAAACTAACTACTTTTTAAATTTTTTATCTTTAAAAATTTTGAAATTTTATTAATATAATATAAATAATTATTTTAAAAATTATATATTTAATTAATGTTAATATTATATAAATTAATATATCAATATAATTGATATTATTATTTTTAAGACTAAAAATTTAATATATAATTAAAAAATTAATTTATTATTAAATATTATTTAAAATATTATTTTCTACAATTATCTAATTAAAAAATTAATTTATTAGTTAATATAATATTAAAATATAATTAATTTGCTATTGTTTTATAATGGAATTAGTATCATTATCTAATTAAGAAATTATTTATTGATTAATTTAATATTAAAATATAAATAATATATTATTTTTTAAAATTAATGTGGTGTTTAATTAGAAATGTAATTTATGAATTGATAAGATAATAAAAATAAACTATAAAATTATAAAAAAATTTGAATTTTACGTGATAAAAATAAATATACATGTCAAAATAAAAATATTATTTATCAAAAATTCAACATACCTGTTAACAAAATTTTAGATCTCAAAAGTTAATATATATTGGTTGTTTACCTATATATTGTCCGATCATTATTATTATTTCGATTGTAAAATTAAATCGATAGATATAATTTAATAAAAATTTATTATTTAAAATTAATTTGTAATATTCTAAAAAAATAATAATAAATTAACTGTTTTTAAATTACTTTTTAGTTTTATTATAGTTTTAATTTTATTAATACAATAATATAATATTATTTTAAAATATTTATTAATTAATTTTAATATTATATAATTTAATACTATAATTAAAATTATTATTTGTAAAGTTAAGATTTATTACATAACTAAGAATTAGTACTGAATACAAATATTAGACTTAAAATCAACATTAATTAAAAATTAATTTATTATTTAATTAAAAAATATTTATTAATACTAGAATATAATTAATTCGTTATTTTTAGATTTAAATATATTTTTAATTAAGATTATAATTTATGAATTAATATATTATTATAAAAATTATTTTAAATTTTATTTTTATGTGTTAAAAATAATATATATACTAAAATAAAAATTATACGCACTACAAAAAAAATTAAATTTTGCAGGATTGAAAGATAAAAAACAATAAAATGATTATTAAAATTATAAAAATCTACTGGTACAGTGTTAAAATAATTAACCCAAAAAGAAATCAGCTGAAAATTTCCGACTCAGCTGCAGCAGCAATTATGGAGTCGTTGTCGTATCGATCATTTGGCGTTCCTTGGCCTGATCTCAACGACGGTTTGTTCTACAACGACGTTGTTTCTTCCGCTGATTCTGGTCGGTCCTCTTTCTTTCTCTGCTATAGGAAATATAAATGTTTTCTTTTAATGGTTTGTTAGTATCACTTTTTGGTTTAATTAATTAGCTTTGACGCTATATTAATTGAATAATTACAGAATTGACACTAATTGAGTTCTACTCTAGTAAGTATAAGAGTTCAGCTCCATTGCAAGGGTAAAAGCTCAAATCTTTCTGTTTTCTTTTTTACAAATTTCTTTGAATATATTGATTATTTATTTTCTTACTATTAATTTTCCACAGTTGGTTACAGAGAATACATAGTGGACAGGTTTTATTCTCTCTCTCTCTCTCTCTCTATATATATATATATATACACAGTGATGCATTTTTCAATTAGTTCTCTGAATTTATTTATTTATTTGCAGATAACAATTGATGGTACAGTTGTTAAAGAACCCAATACAATTCTCAGGTTTTGATTAATACCTAATTGTAACAAATCATATTTCATGTTGTTATGGCCATTAATTTGTCTGGCATTAAAGTTTAGAATTGTTTTCTTGAAAAGCACGCCCTGCTATATGCTCTTACATAAATTCAGGAATCCCTGAAACAGAAACAGACTTATATAGCTGTTTATAAGGTGTATAGTAGATGGATGCGTTTAATTTTATTGATATGGTGAAGTTTTGTTTGTCTAGGGCTGGTTTGGAACTCGTTTATCATAGGCTTCCATGGAGAGAGCCCGATACACCTTATATGATACAAGTTTTGTATGAGGATGATGATATGGTAAAATTGTTTTATAGTGGTTGCTTTATAAATGTATGTACTTGGGCTCCCTCTTGATTTCATTCTTGGGCCATAGCTTTTGTAATAGTTCGTTGTTATTCACCTTATTGAACTTTTAAATGTTGAATTGGCATACAACATTACTCAATTTTTATCCTGAATCTATAGAGCATTGACCTTAGTATAGGAGTTATTAGCATTTCATCTCTGCCATCACCTTTCAGCTAATGCATCGAGCCTTGGGACAGAGTATATATGCATTGAGGTATCATTTAATTTCAACTGATTGATGTGGAATTATGTTGCATAATCAGATTGCTTTAAACAAGCCTTCTGGTCTGCAAGTTTTGCCTGGAGGGCTTTTCCAGCAACGAACTGTTTTGACACAACTCCAGTGGTTGGCAAGGAAACAAACCTCTTCTCTGGCAAGCCAAGGATCCCAACCTGTTCCTGTTCATCGTCTAGGAAGGGGCACATCAGGTTAGTTATCATTAGAGAGAGTTAGGGCTGGACATATGATACTGACTTCAATTTTCTGTAAAGCTAGCTGCTTTTAAAATGGTTTGTATGCATGAGATGATTGAAATCTTTTTCTGAGCTGCTCAATTAATCTAGTATTAAAAGGAAGCAAACTGATGAATGCCAGTTTCCACATAGTAAGTAGGATGCACACACTGAAGGAAAGTTATAAATAATACGTCATGTTATTTGTTAATTAATTTTAATAATCCCAAAGTGTATTTCAGAACCAAGATCTTGACATAATGGTGAGGCAGACTCTGTGGCAGGGTCATTCTGCCAAGTTGCTCTTATAAAACTGGATGTCATGTCTCATACCATGGGAAACTGGAGATACCATTTTGTGCACTAGATCACAGTGCATGAAATACGGGTAATGTTTGGTCCATATCATCTAATCCTCCTGCCATGAGCTCATAGTGCAGAAAGTCTCGTGCGCTAGGTCATACTTTAGATTCTCAATATGAAACAATGGTATGCTAAGATATTGATAAACTATATATTTTTGGAGTTCCTTGTTTACAATGATTCATATCCCTAGATAGCATGTCTGGTATTTCTGTCTTCTTTTATTCTTTTGGTCATTATGTAAGTTGCTGTGATTAGGAAAATAATGATTTCTATTCCAAGTATTATGTTATTTGATCATTTATCAATTGGATTCTAGGTATATTGCTTTGTGCAAAGTCAAAGCCTGCCAAGGCTCACCTGGCAGCATATTTTGCTGATGGCACATCTCTTATTGGAGAAGATGGGTTAGTGGAAAATTTCATCTCAATTGCTTCTATCGTTCTTTCTCTGCCTGTAAAGTTTATCTAACCTTCTAGCATGTCATAAGGCTGTTGTTTGCAGAGACGCCTATTGTTCCTCCGGCCATAAATTAATATTCTTTTCTGATTTTACAACTGTCCAGAACCAGAGGGAGTAGAAAACATACTGCACAGCTTATTGAAATTTGATTGAGGATCCGTAGTTTATATTACATTCATTCTTCATGACTTTTGAGTGACAAGGACTGATAAACTTTGGCATGAAATTAATTCTTTTTTGTCTCCGAGTGTTTTTTTTGGTTTAATTACTATGGGGAGCATATGAAGGCAACGGAGAAATGTAGATAAAATTGCACTAAATGAATTTTTTGCTCCATGAAAAAATATATGAATGAAATAACTGGCGCTAAGATAAGCAATAGTAGAAAGCATATTTGAGCAATTTGAAATTCTCAAAATTGATACAATTGGAGACACTTCCATAGCTGAACTTTCTGTTCCAAATTACTGAATCTCATTAAGAGCATGTAGACAAAGTAGGAATAAAGTCCTTGAGAAGACATAACGATTCACTATTGCACTTATATTGCAAACTTATCAAGTAACCTTCAACATCTACCACTGTTAGCCCCACTGCCTTTTTATGCTGGAGGATATAGTTAGGAAAAATATTCTACCTGTGTTGAGATAGTCAAATTTGAGTGAAAATAAATAGAACCAAAATGTGATATATATTCCAAATTTTAGCGACGAGATCCAGTTTCATAAAGGAAACTATGGGTAATTGAAAACTTGAATATCAAAGGGGGATTGCTTTAACCATTTGTTGTATAGTTGGCTGCTTTCTGTGTGCGTAGGAGGTTAAAAAATATTGCTCATTACTAGTTTTTCCATTTTCTATATAACCTAGTCTGCTCATGAGACCTCTGTTCATCTCATATACAATAATACAGCACTAAGTTTGGCAAGAGGAGGAAAATTTCAAAGATATATCGAGCACTAGTAGATGGGATACTCCAACAGGATAAGGTAGCACCCGCTCAGAACAAAGCCCTTTTTCCTTTACTCTGCACTTTTGGTTGTTAGTATCCCCAATATTCTCTCTGTTTACTCCCTATTATATTAAAAATAATTCAACTCTGTTTAACATGTATTAAAGTGGTGCATGTTCCAGCATCACTCCCCATTTTGATTTTTCATTAAGAAAACTGCAATTCTATTTCTTTCTGGGTCCAATTCACTTTTTCTATAAAGCTACAACTCAATCTTTTATTAATAGTTTTGAGGAAGGAGTGGGGAAGTTACAAGCTTGTCAAAAAGGTTATTCTCCCTATTTTAACTGAGAAGGGGATTTAAGAGCTTGTAGTGTTTGTCCTTTTCTGATTTTATAAACTTTTCCCATTAATTGGTATATAGGTAATGCTTTATAAAACTGATAACTTGAAGAGCAATCTGCTTCTGCTGCTTTTTTTTTTAATTAGTTTGCTTCTTACAAATAACTTTAAACATATTTGCATTACAGGTTATCATCCAGCAGCCAATTGGAACAGTGAGATACCCTGGAGTAGCCAAAGGGCTGTATGTTGCTTCACCTTCAGGTTTACTAAACTGCTATCCTTTATTTTATGTAAAACTTTTCCTCTTTCTTCTTTTTGATGTACTTTTGGTTGCTGTCACAAGTTTGATATGATATTTGTTTATACTTGTTTGCAAGAGTATTTAGGAGTTACCATACTTATCCGGGTGTTTGTTGTTATATTATTGCTTTTGAGAAAAATTTATATTCATGATATGACTTGCTATTTTATTACTAAAAAAAGGTAAACCAGCATTGAGCAAAGTTGAAGTGCTTGAGAGAGATGTGCAGAGAAATCGCACATTGATCCAGGTATCTAATATCTATGACGAGGCTTTTCAATAGATTCTTGGGTTGATCAATCTTCTGGAGAAAACTATATTATATTATAGAACATATTTTGCTTATTTGTTACACAGGTTGAGATTGAGTCAGGACGGCCACACCAAATACGAATTCATCTTTCTTTCATAGGGCATCCTTTGCTAGGTAAGCCCCATTTTGCATTCTGTATAGCACCCGGAGAAAAAAAAAAAAAGAAAAACTGATGTATTAAAGATGCATGTTCTCACATCACATGCAGCTATCATTTTTTGTCTATTGTTTCTTTTTGATATTTCTGTTGCATTGATTTGTGAGAGCCAAGATAAACTAAGGTACCTTACCAAATATAATTCTGTAAACAAACTAGAGTGCTGCAAAACTAGTAAACTTATTTGACTACAAAAAAAAACTTAAGATCTTGTTATAGAAATAGTTGTCAGACTTTCATTTTAATGAAGATTATATTTCTCATGGTTAGATGGTTTGCCAACACCTTTTTCTGCAGATGTCGAGCTTCTCAATGTTCTTGATATCTGTGTTGTCTAACACATATCAGGGCCCTACCCCCTAGTCACTATATAAATAAAAAGAAAAGAATAATATGAATTTGATGAAAGCTTGTTCATTTGACTTGGATCTAGTTTGCCTTGCTATATACATCATATTAAGCATATCCCCATTAACGAAATGCTATAAAATTCGAGTTGCCAATTTCCAGTTTATTAAATAATGTTTTGGCAGGCAGAAATTAATAATTTTGCTTTAAGTTAATTTAAAACACGACTTCAACCTCCTGCTTTTTTTTTATACTTATTTGCTAATCAGGCGATCCCCTTTATGTCGATGGTGGGCAACCTAAGTGCTTTGATTCTGAATTGGCAGTTGAAAGTCTTGCCGAAGATGGGTATGTAAACACTACTATTTTATGTATAAACAGTTCCTTCTATTTGTGTGATATTTTATTTTCTTCCCTCATCTGGATTATAGTCATGAGTCATCTAAAAGAAATTACTTCGTCCAAGATCTTTGCCACAATTTCTTTAGTAATCTCATTAAGATTGGTGATTGCAAAGAAGACTGATTTTTCTCTACTAATGCCAACTGTATTTTTCTCTACGAACAGCAACTGGCCTTGGACTGTATAGATATTTATGAATCCTCTTGAACCTTGGAGCTTTGTTCTGCTTGGCTTAAGAGCAAAGGGACCTTATATGGGAACTAGTCCAAGTAATTTTGAAATACAAATTCTTGTTGATTGCTAGATCAAAGTCCACTTAAAGAGGCTGTGAGCCTACACAATGATTTCCTATTAGATATGTACACATTTGTCGTAGTCCTTGTTCTGTATTATTAGAACTATGGAAGTGTTTCGCGAGTCATTTACAACTTTGCATGTATCTTTCTCTTTAGCTTCTGTCATCTCATTATTGATGTTGAAATTATGCTTGTCTTGAACTTTATGCAGGGGTTATCAGAGGCCTACAAAACCTGTTCCTGGAGATTGTGGCTACTACTTGCATGCGCATCAATTATTCCTCTTACATCCAACCACAAATGAGGTAGGCTCAGATATTTGCAACATAAGCTACATATTAATTTTGGGCACTTCTTTGTTAATGACTTAAAATACTCCAGAAAATCTTTATATTCTGAGACGAATTACATACGATACTACAGTCAGTTTGGCATTGCTGTCGAGCACTTTGTTTTTGAAAATTTAAATTTAAATCTTTTTTGTATTTTAAAACAGAAAACAAAAGCAGGTGGTAAAAAATGTCAAACTGGCTCTCTCTCTCTCTCTCTCTCTCTCTCTCTCTCTGTGTGTGTGTGTGTATATATATATATATTAAAAACAGAGACTTCTTATGACTTAAACTAGTCTTGATTTACCAAGAACTGTAATTCCTTTATCCATGTTTATGTATCATAGGCTTCAAGACTTGATGAATTTATATCTGCAAATGCTAGAGAGTAGATGATAACATGTGCTTCTTTTCCTTCTTGTGGTGAAACTTTAGGCTGTTAAGATCACAGCACCACTGCCATCTATGCTACAAATGGAAAAGCAGAGGCCAAAAGCACGAAAGCAATCTTGTAATAGCTTTGATTAGAGAAGTGAATGTGAAGTGGTCTGACCTGAGACAAGTTGCATAACATCAGGCGTGGAAGTTTCGAAGGGAAAACCATGCATGCACAACAGCTGTACTGATGTTTTGTCCACAATTTTGGTCTGAGATTTAAATATAAATAAATGTTATATATAAAATTTTACCACTGAATCATATCTAACGTGTCAGAGGGGAAAACGACAATTATGAAAACAGACAAGAAAGGATCTCAAGCGACCAATCCAAAGCAGGTAACATGCTGGTGTTGACTTGGGCAGAAGAAGACAGACAGAAACAGAGTGAAGTCGTAACATCAATAATTGCGCCTTATTCACAGCCTATTTTAAAGAATTTTGCTCAAATCCTCCAAAAATGTACGCATTGCCCACACCCATCCGCTATTTTTCATTCATACGTATTTGTCATATGATTGATTATTCAGCAGCGTACGATAAAAAAAAGTTATTTGTTGAATTAATCTAACCTGAATTCAAACTTCATCGAGTCAAATTTGAATTTGATATGTTGTCTACGATTTATTTATAAAACTTGCAAATAGAGTCGTCATTTAAATTATAAGTAAGTCTCATGTTTATATTTTCTATATAATATACATATATGTTTATATTTAATAATAATAAATATTTAAACATATTTAATGAACTTTAACACACCTTAAATTTTTTGAAAAATAAGTTGAAACTACTCGACAGCTCAAAATGAATCGAGCTTAGCTTAAAACCTTTACCATAGTAATTTGGTTGACCTTGAACAAGTGATGGCGAAACTGAAGAGTAACAATAATCATGAAAGGGACAAGAAAACAACAAAGAAGTCCTGAACTCTAAAATTTGTATAGATGGTCAATCTGTCAGAGACTTAGATAGGTGTGATCGAATGATGGGAGGGGCACCCATATTACCCCTCTCAGTTTTCACAGATTATTTCTGTATTTCCATCAAATACAACAAATACAAAGCTGCTGCAATATTACAAGCACCTACAATATCATTCTTTCCTTTTTTTCTCTTTTTTTTTAACCAAAAAGACGGACTTTGTGAACCGCCCACTGCCCTATCATCATCATATTCCATTGAACAATACAAAAACTAATATACAGGGCACGGCAAAGAAGTAATTTGCCGCTGAGGGCACTCCCGAAGAGGCCCTCTCACCACTCCTACTACCTGCCTATATCACCCTTACTACTTCTCCAAGATTCCTCTTCTCTGACGATGGTCCCACTTTGCCCAGAATATTGCTCACTTTTAGCATAGTGCATTTTAAGGGCCGCCACAGGATCTGAAACACCTGTGCATGAACCCCCAACGATAATTCCCCCCCTTCCTACAACATTCACTCCTACCATTCCCCTACCCTGCTGCTGTAAACTCGATATTCCTTCAAACCCACTAATCCTTTGTATCTCAGAGAGCATATCCTGACGCTGCTTCATTTCTACTGAGAATGGCTGAACTTTACTACTACCGTTACTCCTGAACATCTGATAATCCACCACTCCATTGCTACCACTTATTTCCCTTGGAGGCAAAACTGATACACTGTTCAAACTATGGTCATTACACTTCCCGGCAGCCTGCTGCTCCACTTTGGAAGCCGATATATGGTAATTGCTAAATGCTGCAGGATACTTGGCCAGAAAGTACTCAGGAGGTATAGATGGAAACCCTGTTTGTATCTTGTTCCCATCCCAATATCCATAACTCTTCACAGGAACATTCTCAAGGCCAAGATAATTATTGTGATCAAACTTCAAGACAGAAGTACTTCCATCTGTAGTTTGATGGCCACTGAACTTCGAAGTTGACGACGTGTTACCCAGCTTAGGACAATGGGTCCCATGATCTCCATTCTCCATTTTCTGTGAAGATGAATTACTGAGTATTTTACCAAACAATTTAACATCACCATTCCTGGATGGCTTTTCTGTATCTGATGAACTCCGCGAATTATCTTTGCATTGTTCTGCATGCTGAGGGAGTAGGGGAAGCTCAGGTACCGAGCACTGAATCTTTGTGTTGTTACACTTTTGAAGATAGCAATCTTGAGCCACAAACTGATTGGCGCCATTGCTTTCTGAAGTTAAACCTCTCTGCACTTCAGAATGTGATCTACAAGAGATATCCCCGTTCATCTCTCTCTTCATAGGAATTTGAACTGGATAACCCCCAAGTATCTGCTGAGATTCGATACAGTTAACTAAAGCTTGCCCTGGAAGCTGGAAATGATCATCCCTACCAACAGATTGTGATGAAAGACTATCCTTTTTATGCATTTTCCGACACTGATTGGCAGCAGAGACCTGTATCAAAGAAGTGGCGGTGGCCATCCTATTTTCCTGCTGTAAAGAGACAATATGAGGCTCTTCCACGGAACTAAACTCCACAGACACATGATGCAAATTTTCTACACCAACGCAGTAGTTTGAGGATGAGCCCATATCAGAAGGAAGGTGCGATACAGTCCTAGAAGCACTTGAATGTTGCATCTCACTGTTCAACCTATTTTCATGCAACAGAAGTTCCTTTCCCTGCAACTGATTTCTACTTTCATGAATAGAGACCTCCACTATAGCCTTAACTTCAACATCGACTGGATTGGATGGACCAGATTTAACTGCATTTTCAACAGGCATGCTGCCTCCAACAGGTTTCTCTCTTTCAACTTCAGAGCTGACTGATTCATTTGAAATTTCCTGTGCCTGTGAAAAATCAGACTGGCAGGCAAAACCATGCACAACCTTACCATCATTAGCTGAAGCTACCTCAGACTTGCAATCCATCTGGCAAGCATCCGAAATAAAAGCTTTATCAACAATGGTGTCATTTTGATCTATAAGCCCAGCCACATTGCTATTCTCATATCTAACCAAGTCACTAGTCGAGCTTTTCCTCTCAACAGCAACAGACTCCTGCTGTGTATCAATGACACGAAATGGCAAGTCCTCATCCACCTCCGCGCCTGGCTTGTCACTGCAAATTACTGAGCAAGTCTGAAAGGCACATCCGTCTTCAGTGTCACTCCCCCCTCCATTCGCATCATCGCTCACTGGAGTACCTACATTTCCAGGTGTATGATGCATTGAATCCAGTCCTAGGCACTTCCGAGCCTTGCTAAAGAACACCTTACACTGGTCCCTAGATCTTGTCCTGACACATCGTGAGATCATAGCAAAATCTTTACCATAGGATGAGACGGCCCGAATAAAAACAGACTTCTCCTCATCTGTCCAATCAGCTGGATCCATTTCCCCACAACTCTCATCAGAGCATGTCTCTTCATCAACAATCTGTGTAACATCAGATGCTGAAGGCCGTTTTTTAGCAAAGTCCACCTTTTGGGACTTCCACTCCCGGCAGCCCTCTCCGGGTTCAATAGAAGTCGTGATGCAAGAACTCATTGCCTCAGAAGACATCGAACCACAAATACCAGCTAAAACATCAGCAGCAACAGTTTCCCTTTCATTTTCAAGAACATCAAACTTGCTCGACCGATCCAAATTCTCATCATCACAATGCAACTTTTTGGAATCACAATATCCTGCCAAATATATTCTATCAGAACACAGCTGTTGATTTCCCATACCATTGTCAGCATCAGCTGCTATCACTGAAGCTGCACCCAAAATGTCAAGTGATGCAGCATTCATTTCGCGATTCCAATTCTTACCCGATGCCATCAAGTAGTTGGTACAGGATTTCACTTGCTTGCTCTTTTTGGTTTTCTCAAAACAATCAGATTTGTGGTTTTTATAGTAGAATTCCACACAGTCTGCAGTTTTCTTGTGATCAAGAAAAGAAGCAATTTTCTGGAAATCTTTCCCGAAAGCGGCCAACTTATCAATGAAAATTTCTCTCTCTTCTGACGTCCATGGATTGATCATAGCCCTTTCCTTCTCAACAGCCCAGGGATCTTCAACTAAACCATTACTGGAGATAAATCGTGAAATCATCCTCTCCTTTTTGTCCAAAATTAAGGCTGGCATTTTCAAAGCATTCCTGTAAGCCTTGACTTGAGAAACTGAGAGAAGCTTGCTCGTGAAGTTAAGCATCTCAGTGGTAGGTACCAGACTCAAATTTCCAACTGCAAACATAGTTTTAAAAGTAAGAAGAGATTAGTACAAAAACTTGTCATCAGAAGTTACAGTTTGAAAAAGAGAATTCATTTATCACCCATTCATTCTCAGAAACTAGTAGCATCATAATTTATTATCTACATGAACCCAATAACAATATTCTATCGAGAAGCTACATAGTTGTAAGCAATTGTCAGTGCGCAACCACAAAGTGGGAACTGATGTTGCAAGCTTGCTTCAGCTTTTAACAGGTAGCATGACCAATACCAAAACCCATTGAAAGCAATGCCTCTGTCCCTGAGAGCAAACCTTCTCCAGCATGAAACAGGGCCTAGCTGCAATCGAAAGCATATCCAACCTCCAATTCTTCCGTATTAAGAAATTCCGACATTGAAAACTTTAAATGTTCGAAGCCACTAATTCCTCTTATGATCACAACACTGGAAAACTTGTTTGCTCGTCAATTGGATGAAAGAAAAATTCGAGCATACAGCCTTGACACATGCAAATGCTGAACAAGCTTATTCACATAACAAGTATATGCACGAAACCATAACGAGCTGTGCCTTCTATAATATCTCAAAGAGCTCGGCATCAATCTCTTTTAAACATAATTTGACAAAGAACATAACATGCGCATGGATAGTAAACAAAGCAGCTCCAGGACATGCATTGTACCCCAGAAGGCAGCTCCCATAATGTACAGTGGCCTATGAAAGCAGTTCCCAACATATGTGCAGCTTCAAATGGCTTAAAGCATCCAACACCATCTCCCATTTTATTCATGTACAAAGTGATTATCTTGTCAAATATCAAACTCTAGTTATGATGCAAAAAGAATATATCCAGTTCATGCAGCTGTATCTCTAAGACCAACCATCAACATGCATCCCAGCATACTTTCAGAGAGTTTTAAAACAAATCAGAGATAACCCTCTCCAGAACATCATGTGGAATAAAAAGTCATAATAAAAAATAACAAACAAAAAGATGATTGATCCTATTACGAACTTATAAATCCTATGCTAAGTAGAACTAGAAACAGAACACTGCTAAAACCTATTCTTAAATTTCACAACTTTCAACGTAATGAGTTATCATGTTTTGTGTATATGTTGATCTATCCTACATCTAAAGCATTTGACTAGACTTGCATGCTTCAGTGCTACAATTTCCATGCAATCGTCAACCCACCACACAACGAAAGAAATCCACAAGATACAGTCAGATTTACAAGTCTCGTTTGAGATGAGGTAAAACAAAATCACCTTTTGGCCAACAACCATCCTCAGAAGGATTTTACTTGTGAAAAAAGAAAAAACTTATTCTAAATTTAAAAAAATAATTATTAATATTAATTGTGTAATGATTAAGAACATAGTTTCCATATGCTTGATCCTACAACACGTTAGAACAACTAAAGTAACAGAGATTAACAAATAGATTTCATGAGTTCCTTTAATGACTCGGCGACAAAGGAAAAACCAGCTCCAGTATACAAGCTCATAAAATATGCACTCTCCAAGAACACCACCATGCATCAAAATAAGATGAAAATCTTTTTTTAGAAAAAAAAAAGGCAGCAGCAAATAACCATGCTCCAAAGCAATGCAACAAGACAATCCTATCGACTTACTACTGTTCAAGACAACCATCTTCAGACAGATTTTACTTGTGAAAAAAGAAAATTATTCTAAATTAAGAATTACTAATTCTATATTAAAAAAAAATTATTCAAACTTGCTCTCCAAGAACACCACCATGCATCAAAGTAGGATGAAATTTTATAAGAAAAAAAAAAAAGAAAAGAGAAGCAGCAAATAACCATAGCTCCAAAGCAATTCAACAAGACAATCCTATCAACTTACTACCATTCAAGACAACCATCTTCAGACGGATTTTACATGTGAAAAAAAAAAAGCTTTATTCTAAATTTTAAAAAAAATACATTCTAAATTAAAAAAAAAAATGAATTATAAATACTAATATTATTAATATTAGTTACATAGTTTCCAAATGCTTGATCCTTCAACACGTTCGAGCAATGAAAGTAACAGAGATTAACAAATAGATCTCAAGAGTTCCTTTCATGCCTCAGCCAAAAAAAGAAAAACCAGCTCCAGTATACAAGCTCATAAAATATGTACTCTCCAACAACACCATCATGCATCAAAATATGATGAAAACAAAAATTTAAAAGAAGAAGCAAATTAATCATGCTCCAAAGCAAATCAACAGGACAATCCTACTGACTTACTATATTCAAGACATCCATTGGCAATCTCTAGAATAAGTGTCTGATGGAGTTTATGCATAACAGAGATTCCTCAAAAAGCTTATCATGAAAAGAAAACAGATTTCACGTATTATACCTTATAGCAAATATTGAGCAGTCAATACTGTTGCCAGTTATAAGAGAGAGGTCTTACCAGGAGAAGAGAATCTGGAGCGAATAGAAGTCCGATATTTTTGATGCCCACTATGTGCTGCCCGCAAGCTCAATTCATATCTCTTGTGAGACTTTGCACGATATTTCCTCATTGAAAGCAAGCGCATATCTTCTTTCCAGAGGTGCTGAAAGGCCTTAAACTTAAGAGTAACAACTCTTTCCTTAAATCTTAAAAACTGTTTCCTCATAGCAAATTTTTCCTTAACTAATGCATTATCCTGCCATAAAGCAACACTGAATACTTTTGAAAAATCAAGCTTACATGGATCCCTAGGCAATAAGTTATCAAATATTTCAGAAGCTCTGCTAGCAGATTCTTTATTGGCAGCCAATATTGAGCTACATAAATTATCTTCTGCATAACTCGCATCACTTGAAAAAGATGCACCTTCTTTGAATTCTACAAGTGAATTTACATCTCTGCAAGCAGGTGCATCACTATCTACTTCTTCAGTACAAGGCACAAAGGATTGTGATGCCATAGTTTGAATGCCACCCATATCACCACAACATTCATCTGATTTCACAATGTCAATTGAAGAAATTGCATTTGCCACAGTTAGCGATTCAACAAATTTTGATGTAGCAGTTCCAGGACTATCAACATCATCATCCTTAATACCACCATGATCTTCATCCATGACACCATCACAAGGAGTCTTTTCCATATTTTCAGCACCAGAGCATGACACCTGCAATGGAGAAGGTCGTGGAATATTGTTGGAAGTAGCCCCCTGTTCACCGTCAAGTTTTGCACCACCCTCCACTGGGAAAGAACTGGATGCTGCGGGGCAAGTACATCTGCTTCCAGATTTGAATTTCAGAGACTTAAGTTCAGTTTCAAGTGAGTCTATTTCAGATTCAGTTACCTCCAGAGCTTTTGAAATGTCACCCTTCAGTATAAGCAATTTATTCATTAAAGTAGACCTCACAAAACTTGAGTCCAGTGAACTAGAATCATCATACTGGAGCAGTTCAACAAGCGTAGAGCCCAAATTAGCTATTGAAGTGGCATCCAACACCTCTAAGTTAAAAGAGATATCTTCAATATGGCTTTGAGACCCCATACTGGGTGAGCCACATAAGTTGTTAACATCATTTTCAGCATTTATTCCCTTGCCACATGTTTTCTCCTCTATACCTGCAAAAAGAGTCGGCATCTTAAAACCCTCTAAAGAAAGGAGGATAGATAAAGAAGAAGAAGTTTCCAGACAACATGATCAATATGCAAACAGGGGATTCAAGAAACAAATTACTTGACATGGCACTATCCAAAATTTCAACAGCTACAAAACAAATGAAAGCTTTCTACAACACACAAGAGAGTGTCAAGGAAGTTGGCATCAGTAATGTAATTTATCATTTATTAAGAGTCCTCTAAATCAGGTAAAAGTAGTACAGGATATCACAGAAATCACTTCATGCAAGTTGGCAGAAAATGAGAACACTTCGTATTATATACAGAGCATACAAAGACAATGACCAAATCAAAGTAAATGGCATTCGAATTGGTTATGCATTAAATTACTTCCAATGAAGCTTCATTGGAGGATAGATCAGGACATTCACAATTACCATTAGCATAACATCAACTATCAGTACAAATAATTAAATAGATGAATTCACTCAGAAGTACCTGATACAGGTGTTAATAATTTAATACTACCGGCATTACAGTAAAAGATACAAGCATGGATTCAAGTCTTGGGAACTCGATAGAAGCGGTCATAGATTCCCAATGTATGAACAACATAAGAAGAATAACTATTTAAAAGTCAGAGAAGTTATAAGAAACAAAGTAATTACCCGGTGAAGAACATGCAACAGAGGAAGGAGTCGCAGGCGATGCACAATCTGATAATCCCATGACTCTGGGGCTCTTATCAACCAAATTTGAACTTTGAGAATGAATGGGTTCTGCATTACTAGAAGAATTAACAATTCCATCTTTGTTTCCAATCACCTCAGGGCCTTCAACCTTCTTCTTCTCATACTTGGCCAATCCCTCACCCCAATTAAGGCGTGGCTTTTTCCTAGCAGTCATATCTTCAGATGGTGCAGAAGTAACACATGCAATAGCATCCCCGGAGGGGGACTGCACAAGAGATGCACTTTTAATCTGCAACTCAGCCTTCCCTTCACCAGAATCTGCACCCCCAAGGCTCTTAGAGCTACTTGAATGGCTGAAACCAGATCCCCTAGAAGATAAACTTCCAGAGCGGGTCCACTTAAAAGGTTTCCAATCCATCGAATCCTCCCTATCACCTCTTTGGCCTGTGCCCAACCCATTGGCACCAGCCATCTTATTATTACTATTAATAATATTATTAATATTATTATTATGTTGGTCCTTCAAAGGAAGCTGGTCCCAAGTATTTGCAAATTCAGGACGCGGAAGAGAGGAGGGGTAAGTTATGATATCTTCAATTGATCTCTGATCATTAACCACATCATGCAGCCTCCCAGGCGTATTTGGAGACTCATTGCTCACTTCCCATGATGAATGATTTTTCCAATCCCTCTGACTACCAAAAGATCCCCTACTTTCCCTATTGTTCCTGCCATATTTACCATCTCCTCGCGAAACTGATGGCCTACAGTTCTTGTCTTCCAGAATCCTCTCACTGGAACGGAAAGGCAAATACCCACCATGGCCAGATTCTTCAGGAAACAAGTGCCAGCCACCCTGCTTACCATGACCTTCAAGTAATATTTAAACCAACAAAAAAGGAAAATTACATACAATTCACACAAGCAGAAAATATATTCTAGCCAAGGCAAAAAAAATTAAAAATTTCAAAACAAGGATAACAGAGCATAAGAACCCCAGATCTAAAGAAAAATCATTCAAATACAGATAAACCTGAACCAAGTCAGATCTATTGACAGAAGATAACTAGAAACAACCTTGAATAAAAACCCTTGAAAAGAGGATAAAACCTTGAATATAAAAGCTTACAAGTCTGCAAGACCTACTTATGGCGACAAAGCACTCAAATGTAGATATCTCCAAAGAGAATACCCAGATTTACAAATTCTGGATAATAACTATCAATAACTTATGGCAAAAAAGTAAACAATTTAATTTGCTTCAAAAGATATTACTGGCAGCATCCAATTAAAATCCGAACTGAACTAGGGCAAGTTATAACATCCAAGAAGAATAAATTTAAAAAGAAAGAAAGAAATAAGAACTAACCAGAAGGCCTGCGAAAGTCGTTGGATCCTCCACCCCAGCGAGAAAAATCGCGAGAAGATCCATAATGACCTGAAGAAAACGACGGCGTATCCCTCCATCGAGGAGTAGACCTATCGTACTTCCTATCCTTGTATAAATCTTTCCGATCCCACGGCAATCTCTCTGGCGGCATCAATACAAAACCCTAACCCTAATCTCCTCTATCTATTTATCCACCACCACCACCACCTATCTCGCATCACCAAAAACAAAACTACGAAACAAGACAAAAAGCCAAAAACTCCTTACACACCACTGCCACAACAACTCCAAAACCCTAACCGAATAAAATAAACCTCACTTCGCGCCGCCCGCAGACCAAACCACGTATAACCAATCCACAGTCTCGAAACCTAGGGCTTTCGATGATTCTCAGCGGTTCCAAGACCTAAAAATGGCTAAAAATCCAAGCTCAAAACGACAGCGTTCACAGAGAACCTTGAAAAAAGCTTAAAACTGATGGATTGTTAGCAGAACACCAGATCCGCGAATATTAACCGCTGCTGAACAAAGAAATTTATTCAATTGTGCATAGAGATTTACTCGATTCTCCTATGATTTTGTGTTCGTATGAAGTCGAATTCTCCTTTGAAAGAAAAACAAAAAAAATTTTCTCGGTGTTGCTTGGTTTGCAGGAAAAAGAAAGAAAATCTGCGGGAGAGAAAAGAAAATAAGAACACGAAGCCGATAAGGGACAAAAGAGAGCCTTGAGAGAGAGATAGAGAGATTGGTATCCGTATCTCAACGGCGATATTAAATCAAAATGCAATTTTCTCTTCGCGTCCGCTATTATAAATTAAAAATAATATTTAACGTTTGTCACATTATTTTTTATTTTACTTATTCTTTTCCTTTTTTTTTTTCTCTCATCAATCAAACTTTTGCTTTTTTATTTTTATTTTTATTACTTTGGCCCGCTTGTATAGTTGTGTTCTCGCTCTGCTTTCTATGTTGACGGATATGCCCTTGGTTCGGAGATATATTCACGAAAATAGATTGCGTAGAATCACGCGCTAAGATGCATATTCTCTTCGTTTCTAAAGTGGTGTGTTTTTGTTTCTCTTTTTAGGCTGTACTAAATTATATCTTTTCTTAATTATTAAAAAATTATTAGAATTAGTTTTTATATGACTAATATACTATGTAATTAATTATTATATCTGAATATCTAAAATTATAATTTCTGAAAAGGATTTAATAAAGATATCTTAAAAAAATATTAATTAAAAATAATATTTTTTTAGCCGTTTATAAATTATAAATAAATAATTTCTTTTGCGACGGATGAAATAATTAATAACTCATTCAGCCAATAGTAATTGAGGAATTATTGTCAAATCTTAGTTAGTTATTTTGTGCTTTTAATTTTTGAATTTCCCTTATAATTGTAATTTTTTTAAATATAAATAGATTTACTAAATCATATTCAATTCCGACATATAATCTAATTAAGTAATTTTATTAATGGTAGGAAAAGTAATTTGATTTGTTGCATTTTTGTGATTGGATGATACATATAGGAATATCACCTGCAAGATTATAGTTGGCATCTTTATATGTAAAGGAATTAAAGAAGAGTAATAAAAAGATAAGGCATGAGCGGTTAAAGAAAAAAAGTTATGATTGTCATGACCACCTATAAATCATGAATTTAATATGAATTTTTGTTATTATATTCTTATTAAATGATAAATTACATATTAATATTAGTATCTTATAATTTATCAAGTTATTATCTTATAAATTACATATTAACATTGTCATCAATTTTGAATTTTATAAATTTTTTATTATTTACAGTCTTTGATTTTTTGTGTGTGTTAATGAAGTAGACTATTATTTACAAGACTATATAATTTAGGAAAGCTTAAAGCTATGTGGATTATTCTGTTCTATATGATTATTAATTATGTAGATTGTGTGTTTTCTTAATAATGATTTTAGTTATCTAAAATATTTGAAAAATATTGCATTCTGCTTATGCTGTTTTCTTCGAGGGAAACCTATTAATAAATATTGATACAAATCTCATCTTAACAACAGCCTACTTTCTTTTCAAAAAATAAAAAGAATTTTTTATTAGTATTAATACAACGTGTGATAGATAAGTAAATTTGACTACATCCAAAAAAATATGTACTAATTTTATTATAAATATATTTAAAAAATATAAACTTTAATGCTCGTGTTGATAGAACAATTATATACAGCACATTGGCAGCATTTAGGCATCAATAACAAACACATTCCACTCGGTGGCTATATTGAACTATAAATCGATTTCATTGTCGTTTAACGAGTTTTTAAATAAATCTGATCTTTTGAATATTATACTCAAACTCATCCTAACTCTAAGATAAACACTCCCATAAAGTAAGACAAAGAAACTCTCATAAATAAAGAAAAATAAATCACTATCAAGAAAGATAAAACAAAAAATTCATAATATTTTATCAATAAATTTTAAAAAATAACTAAGAAAAGTAAATCTAACACAAAAATTTAAATAAATTTTCAACCAAATAAATTCATCTTTATTATTGTGAAGCTTTGATTCATCTCCAAATATTAAAACTTTTGTAGTCATGAGATCTTTTTCTATATATTTTTTATTTGTCATTTAATTTTTCAAATTAACTACTAAAAAATTAAGAAATTTTATTATCAAAATCTACAAGTTTTGACCAACTCATACAAAAAAATATAAAACATAATTTAGTTAGTTATTATAATTAGAAAATAAACAACTAGAGGAGAAAAGAAAAAAAAAATAATTCGCAAAGAATTGAAATTAGTTACCGTCGGCAGTAAGAAAGTCATCGGCGATAAGAAAAGTAGCCGACGGTAGCAAAAAAAAAAACGGAGAGATATCTATAGGTGACTTAGTAAAATTTTAAATTAAAATGAGTACATATATAGCGGACCTATATATATACATTAACTTTTTAAATATAAACTTTTTTTAATATGTATATCACTATTTTGATTATAGGATTTTTATTTTTAATAAATGTACTTATTTTTTACATATTAAATTTAAGATTATGTGTAATTTTAAAATATATATATATATATATATATATATATATATATATTAATTTTAATATCTAATTTTTTGACAATATGTGGTTATATTTTGACAAATAAATTTTTTATTTTTATATGTGTATTTATTTTTGACACATAGGAATCAAATTTATGTATAATTTTATGATTTTTTATTAATATATTGATTAATAAGTTACATTCATAATTAAATACTGATATTAATTTTAAAAACAACATATTAATTATATTTTAATATTAGTCATTAATTTTTTAATTAAATGATAATTTTAATTATATTATAAAAATAGCATATTAATTATAATTTAATATTATTTTAACTATTAAATTAGTTTTCTAATTAAGTAATTTTCTAATTCTATAAAATAACATTCTAAATTATACTTTTGATATTATATTCACTAATAAATTAATTTTTTAGATACACAATAATTTCTAATCTTAAACAACAATAATATCAATTATATTAATAATATGAATTTACATAATACTAAAATTAATTAATAAATAGTTTTAAAATAATTATTATATTATTATATTAATAAATTTTAAAAAATTATTTACTGTTACTTTTAATATTATATATAAATATTAAAAATTAAAATTCTATTAAATTTTGTATATAGATTTAATATTTGAATCAATTAATAAGAATGATGTATAATGTATAAATAAATTACTAATTTTTATTAATTATATTGAATAATAAATTATATTACTAATTAAACAATAACTCTGATTTCAAATATAATACTTCTATTTAATATTAATAATTTAATTTTTTAATTAGAAGGTAATTATAATTATAGAAAATTATTTTTAATTATTTTTTAATATTTATAATAACTAATAAATTAGTTTTTAATTCTAAAAATAATAATATAAATTATATTTATTAATTTATAAAATATGAAAATTAATTGATAAATATTTCAAAAATAATTTTTTTATTGTAGTAATAAAATTTTAAAATATTAATTTTTATAAGAAATATATTTAAAAATATTTAATTTATTATTTACTTTAAAATATTAAAAATAACTATAAAATATTAAATTAAATTTTATTTATAAAATCAATTTATATTATTATTTATAATTAAAATAACAACGGTTATACAATGTACAAATAAATAACTAATTAAAAATAAATAGAGATACTTTATTATTATTTTATTAAATAAATAATGATTACATACTATTAATAATAATTTTTTGATATTGTAAAAAATATAAAACTTAAAGAAAACTGATATCATAATGAAGAATAAGTCAAACTTTTATAAAATAAAGATATATAGATCTTCACTAAATATAAACATTAAATATAAATTTAAAGTCATATTACACAACTAGCAATTTGTTCATGCTACACATGATTATTTTATTTATTTTATATTTAAAAATACTAGTTTTATGTATTATATATAATTAATTTGTAATATTATTAGTATAAATATGATTTTATTTCTATTTTTATGATATTTCTATTTACATCTATTAGTCATTTATAAGAATTATATATAATTTTATAAAATATTTATATTTATTACATGCTAAAGCAAATAAACATAATATATATATATATATATATATATATATATATATATATATTATTTATTTATCAATTTTAATTTTGTATCTATTTCATTATACTAATAAGTTTTTACATATTTGTATATTAATTAGTTTAAGAAAATTTAATTATTAAAATTTTTTCTGTTTTTTTATTATTACTTTTTAATATCACATTCATATAGATTAATTTTTTTATAATTATTATATTCAACTAATAAATTCCTAAGTATATCCCAAATATTTTTTAACTTTTTTTTATGATCTAAATCTATAATTTTTATTTTTTTACTATTTTATTATTTTTAATTTATGTAACATAAATATAAATGTATATTTTATTAGAAATATAATAATATTTATTATTAATAGTTATTATACTTATCATAATTATTTTTTAAGAATATAATAGTGTTATATTTAAAAAGCCATAAATTTTTACCATATTTATTATTAGAATTTAAGATTATATTTAGATTTTTAATAAAATATTATAATTAATACTTTTCTAAATATGTCACATGTCATTTTCTCATTCAAAACCAATATGACATGCATAATAAAGACGATGGTGACTATATATATGAGTGTTTTATATTTTTTAAATTAAATTTATTGATATTTAAAAAAATTAATGAACATATGTTTATCATCTATCAATTATAGGTGGAAATATATATTTAGATTAAATAAAAAAATTAAGAATAGTTCAAAAGAAGAAAAGAGTTTTTCAATAAAGAAAATAAAAAAAATAATATAGTTTTATTTCTCAGCATCCATAAAAAAAATTCATGTTTTATATAATTTTGATGTAACATAAAAAAAAAATTAGGGATCTTGACTTTGCTGAAAGAAAAAAGTTCAAGTAACAATATTACATCAAATGAAAATTGTAAGCTTTCTATAATATGAAATATAAGACTCAAGTCCAATTTACTGTAAATCTAAATTGAGAAAATGAATTTTATATATTTCAGTAGATGTTTAATTTTCTTTTTTCTTTTTTTATAATTCTTTAGAAACTTTTTCCCAAAGCCCATTTCTTAAGAAAGTTATAAATATATTTTTTCCTAAATTTAATTTTGGAAAAGCTAATTCTATATTTGGGATGGAAAAAGAATAAAGAAGAAACAAAATAAACTCTTCAACTTTTCTAGCTTTGTTTTCTCTCCAAAACAAGGAGAAAATATAATAAGTAGGGGAAAAATATTATTCTTTTCATAATAAATTCACATTTTTATCTTTATGTTATGTTTAGTTGAAATTTATTAATAAATTTATTTTAAATAAAAAAGTTATAAAAGAGAAAATAAAATAGAAATAATAAAATTGAAAATAATATTTTAGTATTATAAAATATATTGACTTACTAATATAGAATTTATTTATTTTATTAGAATTTAGTGTAACTATAAATAATTTTACACAAATTTAATTATGTAGAATTTTAAATTAATTTTTCTTTTAGTAAAAGTATATTAGCTTTAAATTTATAAATGAATTCCATAAATTTTATTGATTTCAACCATATATAATGTTAACATCATCTGGTGTTTTATAAGATAAAGTATAAATAAATATTTCTCGAGAAAAATCCTAGATGATTCTTTTTCTATTTTATCTTTCTTATTTTTTATTCAAATTATATCTTTTTATCCACCGCTTATTATTTTTAAATTGATGGTGATCTTTTTTTATATATTATTAATTTTAAGAAATAAAAATTAATATATTTAAAAAAAAAAATTATTATGGTCTTCTATTATGGGAGTACTGATTTCTTTATCTATAGGAATTTTATTATCATCCAATATTAGAATATTGAATTATTTTCCTGTAGAAATCATGATGTGGTTGATGAGTTCTCTTTCTATAAGAGTGATGAAGAAAAATAAAAGATTTAATCCAACATTTAACAATAAGACTTGTTAAAAAAATACATATAAAGTCGATATATGTATTTAGTACACCAAATAATTGCAAAAAACTATTTCATCAATACAATTGATAATTATTAGAAATAGTTTTATTTATATGTATTTCTTGATGTTTGATATTTATTTTTATTTTTTATATCAAAATTCACTAGTTAATTTCCATTAATGAAATATTTATAGTTTTTCCAGAAAAAGTATAAAATAGTAAATATATAAGGTTATAATATTCTTTCCTTTCACATTTTAACTTTCCTTATTAGAGAAAGTAGATTATTGTTCTCTATCGTCTACTTTCTTTTCTCTATACAAAACAAAAAGAATAAAGAAAGAAAGAAAATTTTATTTTTCCAGTTTATTCATTTTCCTCCCTAAATAAACTTTCATGTATAAGGTAAAAAAATTTAAAAACTAAGTCCTTCTCTACAAAAATGGTCCAACAAAACACACAAAAATGATTTTTTTTTTCTTTAATTCACACAAAAATATTTCTTAAAAAATTCCTATTTTAGACAAGGAAAGACTCAAAATTAAAATTTACTCTATTATCAAACTATATTTTTGTCATAAGAATAATAACTAAAATAGCACATATCAGTGTTGCGCTTATTTTTATAATTTCCTTTTTAGTGGAATTTTAAAAATATATTAATATTCAGCATTTGGTATGTATATTTAAAGTTAATTTCTTAAAATGTTAGTTATGAATATTAGATTTGTTTCATTACGATAACACGGATAATATTATAAATGTTCAATTAACTTTGCTAACTTTTTCTCATTATATATTTTTAATTTATTTTATTATAATAATATAATCGCTAATTATAACACACCGGTCATCTCTGTCATTATCTAGTATTTATAGGTACCAAAATACTAGCGTGGTTAATTAAATTAATTAGCAATTGATATATGTAAATTTTCTTTTATAGGCACTTTTAGGGCTGTGATCGAACCAATTTGAAGTGAACATTAACAAATTTAGACTTGGTTTATTTTATTTTAGTGGAGGCTCGAGCTTGGCTAAAGCTCAATTTGAATTTTTATAATAAAGCTCAAGCTTATATCATTTGAATAGTTCGAGCATAGTTCGAATTTGATTCATTAAATGACTACATAATCAAAAAAGCTCGAGTAGAGCTCGATCTCGGATCATTTCCCTTTACCATTCATTGATTAAATGCTAGAGAGATTGTTAGGACATTAGTACTACTATTTTCTAGATGGCTTACTGATAGGTCATAAATAGTTATATTTATTGTGTTTAATTCCCTTGCGATTTGGTTGAATAATGTACTTAATTATGGAAATTCTGTTTATTCTGACTTAGGTGATGAAATATCAAGAATGGAGCAAAATCTAGCCTGAGGAGATGTTTTAAGTCATCATTTATCAAAAACCAAGTCTTTTGGAGGAGGTGCAGAAATCTGCACAGAAGACTACTATCAACAAGGCATGACCACGCCTTGCATCCCATGAGCTGCTAAAAGATGTGAAAGAGAGCTTCGAAATTTTCAGAGATTAATTTATGGTGGACCTATCCCTAGTTAATTTCCTTTATTTTTGGAAGTGCTAGATTAATAGAACTTTCTTCCATGTATTTAGGGTCTTAATTTATTTAGATCACTCTTAATCTTATCCTTCCTTATATGGATAAGATTAAATAGGAAGCATATTTCTTTTTGACAAGGATTCTACTATTAGGGTTTAGGGTTTTACTTCCCATATAAGGACGGTACCGGAAGTACCTTTAGATATTCATATTCTTATTCTTCTTTTATTCTCTACAATTCTTGTGAATTCTTACTCCACCATGAGTGGCTAAGTTCTTAGTTTCTAATTCAAGAGTGAATGAATTCCAATTGTGATTTTGTGAGGCTTCGTGCTTAACAGAATTCTTCTTTAATTCAAGTATTCTTTATTTCTTATTCTTATTATTTATGAATTATTAATATTGATTGAACTGACGACTCAACTTTGATATTGATTTTTCTATTGCTAAACTTTGAGTTTGTGATCCGTAATTGTCATGAACGATTGACACAAGTAGTAAGGAGCTGGCTCATGTGTGTGTGATTGTGGCTTATTCGAATTACATAGCTTGCATGATAGGCTCTAGGGAAATAAAGGAACAAGGTTATTTCAATTATCTCAATTAAATTAATGTTGGTTTAGTCATTCTCATTATTCTTAATGTTATCATTAAGTTGATAGGGAACGCTATCATGCTCAGTTGACTAATGATAAGTCTTGATTTGGATGCCATCATTCAATTTCCTATAGTCAATGCACACTCTCCATCCTGTAATAATTCTTGTTGGGTTTAGCTCATTATTTTCATTTACTACAACTGTCATGCCTCCCTTCTTTGGCACTACTTGTACTGGGTTACCTAAGAACTATCCAAAAAGAGATAGATAATCCCAGCATCAAGGAGTTTAATTACCTCCTTTTTCACTACTTCCTTCATGTTAGGATTGAGATGCCTTTGAGGTTGCACCACAGATTTAAACTCTTCTACCATGAGAATCTTACGTGTGCAATGGCCGCACGCAGGATTTCTCGCCACGCCCGTCGGGATTTTTCGACGCAGACGGCCCGTCGGATTTTTCGGCGACGCAGGGCCCGTCGGGATTTTTCGACGCAGGGGCCCGTCGATTTATCGGCGACGCAGACGGGAGATTTTTCGGCGCGATCGGGATTTATAGTGGTTAATCCAATAATTTATCAAAAAATTATCGAACTCAAAATTAAGTTTGAGCTCGGCTCGTTTAAATTAATGAACGATCTTAAGCGAATTGTTTAGCAATCCGAATTCCGAATAGCTTATGGGACGTTTAATTTATTTACAGGCTTAGGCACGTAATTCAATAATTGTCATTTAACTTCGTATTTAATTTTGTTTAGTTCGCTCACATAACTTTTATATCTTATATCGGTGAATATAATCAAATCAAATTTTAAGAATAAACTAAAGATTTATCTAAAATGAGAATAGACTGCCGATTTAGATTATCATTTGTATCATCAAATGAGTAAAAAAGAACTCCGACTAATTTAAATATTAATTCAAGAGCTATAAACCTTGGTGGTGATTAATATTCTACGCAAATTAAATTATATAATTGAATAAGATAAATTAAAGATTTATAATTAAAATAAAACTAAATAAAAAGAATTAGATGACTATTGGTGTTAGGAAAATGCGTTGTTAAGTCTATAGATTCTTAATTTTATCTTATCGAGTTTCTTAATTTTTATTTTATTTTATTAAATTATTATATTTTTATTTTATTTTATATTAAATTCTTGATTAAAATAAAAATAAAAATAAAAAACTAAATAGAACAAAAGAAATCTCATAAACTATCTTTGCAAAGTCATTGTTCCACTTTTATACTCAATAAAATAAAATAAAAAGTGAAATATTTAATAAAATAAAGATAAAAAGTTTAGAGATTTAATGTTAGATTTTGCCTTTATGATATTATAGACTTGTAAGTTGTAATGTATTTTATTGCAATAACAGAATTTTAGTTTGGATAATTCGTTAGTTATTTCTGTTGCTATTTGGTATTTAAAAATATCGACCGTTTAAACCAATACGTGTAAATTTTTATTTATAATAAATTAATTCAGTAAATATCACTTAGTTATATATTTAATTTTATTTTAGTGAAAGTGCCCAAAAATATAAAATTGAACCTTTTGAATTATTTTAATGTATTTTATTATTTTGGATATTGTATCGTATTATATTAAAAAGAAAAAAAATATTTTAAATGTTAGATAATATTTTACATCTGTATGTCTTATATTCAGCAACAAAGGGGGAAAATGTAATTAAGCTTCAATTTGCATGAATCCCATTGGAGGAAAAGAAAAACTGAAATATCTTAGCCAACACCAGCAGACCTTTTAATTATTTTGTTAATTATATATGGGAAATGGTGTCAAAAATTAAAATATATTTCTAATACCATGTGCTCAAATAAACTAATGTACAATTTTTTACTTTTTAGTTCATTTATCAATGGGTTCCTTTTCTTTCTCATTTTCTTTATTTTATTTTTTTGCTGGTATACACGATTTCAAATGTCCAATCACTTTGCCTTTGTGTGATCTTAGACTTTTTCAATTATCATCTCATTCTTCCTTTGACATTTTTTTTTTGTTCAAGTATATTTTATGTTTTTATTTATTAGATAATAAGTTTATTAACTTGATGCTTTTCTTTATTTTAAAAATTAACCAATCACTTTTATGAAAATCCTTTTATATTTATGATATGTAATAATAATAATAATAATAATAATTACAAATTTTTTTAAATCTGTGAAATTTAAATATTTTATAAACTTTTAAAAAATAAACTTTATCATACCATGCATATTTGAGCAAACAATTTAAAAAAAATTATTTTTTTTTATTTTTATCTTTATATATGGCATATAATAAGAACGATAATCGGTTTTATAGATTAAAAAAAATTAAAACCTATTAGACCCTGCTTTGCTAAGCACGACGATAGAAAATTATTTGTCTACTAATTAAATTAAATTATAGTTAAAGTCTAGCTCAAATGATGAAAGTAAATAAGAAGTCTTAAATGAGTATAAGAGAATGATTTTTCCTACTATATAGTTTACGATCTGTTGTTCTTAGCATGAATTAAAAAAATAGAAACTACCTACATTAGATATAAAATCACACTTGACATATTGAATTATTAGTTGATTCTGATTGTACTAATTAAAAGTGATAAAATCGGATAAAATGATACTGCATTGCTGATAGTATAAAAAAATATTTCTAAAGTTTTAATTAAATAAATCAATCTCTTATACAAATAGTTTCAAATTTTAATTTTACAAATTTCACTGTTATTTCATGAATCCACGCAAGTAGAGTTGCAATAAAGAAAAACCAATCAATGCAAATATTTTATATAAACTCGATCATTTTCATGCTTAGTTAGATGAGTGTGATTCCAAGCCTGCAATAATAAACATGCCAATTGATGTATGAGGGGATATACGGTCAATTCTTGTATGAGATGAGAGGAAAAAGAGTTATTTTTATTTTTATTTTTATTTTTATTTTTATTTTTATATATAAGTTAAGAAAATAGATAATTTTATTATTTTATAATTTTTAATATAATTTTTTTATATGTATAAAGAGAGATATATGGTCAAAAAAGATATCTCACTATTTAAAAGTCTTCATTTATAAAAATTTAGTCACTTTCAATTCGATCAACTATTTTTATTATATTGTTCGTATTTGATAATGTGAGTTTAGAGTTTAGTAAATTTTATTGTTTGATTATAAAATCACGGTTTAAAAAGTGATTGACTCGATGAGACCGATTTGACGATAAAACAACAACGTTCTGAACTGGTAAGCTTTGATCCAAATTATTAAACACAGAAAAAATAATAATAGCGGTTGATTTGAGCAATTATCGATTAGTATTTTATTTATTTTCTAAAAATATAGTTAAATGTTAGGGGAGAAGAGTACTGTGTTAGATCATGGGTGCCTCACCCTTAATTCGACCTAAAAGCGACTCTCTTTCTCTTTTTCTTTTGCACACACAGAACTGAATATTTAGTGTGATTTTGTTTGGAGAATTGAGACCTTTAGATCTTCTCGAGTGGAGTCAAGACGCAGAGACATAGTACAAAAGTCAAGCTGTAATGCAATCCACTCATACATAAACGTGGCAAAAACCCCAACAATATTTGACTTTTGTGTTTTTTCTATTTTTACTTATATTTTCCTTTCTGAGCAAAATGACAAAATTAAATAAGAATAAGAAGGGGAAGCACATGTGATTGCTTTAAGCTTAATGCTTTGACAAAATGGTAATATAAATTATAAATGTGTGCAAATAGATATCTAAAAACATTGACATTTTATGTTCAAGTTGGGTCTTTCTTAACCTTAGAGATAAAGCATTTCATGATAGAAGAACTTGTGGGAAGAGTTAGGAAGCAGCATTTTCAGTGGAGGGAACTCAAATGGATTTTAGACTATTCATTAAAACTTCTTCTAAAATCTTTCCTTCTTTTCTCAAATTACCAAAAAAGTCAATGTTTTTTTAGCTGTAATATATTTTCTTTTTCTTTTTCTAATTTTATTTATCGGTACACACATTATACATTGTCGGGTTACTGTTAGACTAGTTATTTATGCAGACTCGAGCTTTATAAATTGAAACGCTATTATCAATTATATATTCTTATATAATTTAATTAATATTTTATTTAAATGAAAAATGCAAAAATCTAATTAGTAGCTATATTTCTTTTAATAGTTAAGGACACATCAATAAGGCTTTTTCTAAAAATTTAGGTAAGAAGGACATGCCAATTAAAAAATATGTGTTAATTATATTTAAAATGTAAAATATTGTTTAGATTTAAAATAAATAATAATGAAAAAAAATATATATCATATAAGTAGAATAAAATTTATTTTTAGTAATATTTTATTTATATTTAAAAATAAATATATATATATATATATTTTTTTCTAATTATATCAAAAAATAATTATATTCTTACATATTATGGCTATTTATATTAAGAGAAATCAATTTGGAGCTAATTTTTGAATCACCTATAAACTTAGGGAGTTAAATTACTATTTATTCTAATTTCTTAAATTTGAAAATTGTCTCGCCATATTCTAAAAGTGTCAGAAATATACTCTAGTCATATTCATATAAAAATAAAAATAATAAAATATCTTAATACATAAATACATGTGTTAGACAGATATTAAATGTATCGTATGATACAAATACTTCTACCTAATAAAAGTATTTACTGATGGTTAAATGTGACCTAAGTTTATGATGAATGGTTAGCATATTTATGTTCATGAATATTATTTAACAAAAAGTACCATCAAAATGATAGCTTCATCTAGAAACAAAAAATCTTAATATTCAGAGTAGAAATTCAATAAATTATTTTATTAAAGAAAAAAAAATCAATAAATTAGTGATTCTTTTCGCACAATAAATTCAAGGTCCTTAACGTAAATAACCATTTTCCCGCCTAAGTTTTCTTTGTTTCTTACAGTTAATTTCTTTTTTTTTTTTTTTGGAGAAGTTTAAGGCGGAGTAGAAGGACTCAAAACTAGAAACAATAACGTGATCCACGTCATGTATAGAACGCGTGCATGCACACGTGTGAGATTTGGAGTCTGGAGCTGTGATAAGTCCTATAATTGTAACCAAACAAAATCGAAAGTACTCCTAACACGTGCCCGGCGCCCACTAAGCTTCGAGAATGCTCGCCCAAGTCACGTGCTAAGCAGCACTTTCTTTTCTCTGAGTAGGTAGATAGGGCTGACGTGGCGAATCTAATCGCTGCTTCTTCTTCGCTTCTTATCGCCGGCTTCTTACTTTTATTCATTCTGTTTTATTACAAGCTCATCCTTGTAGTTTTTCCATTTTACGTTTTTGTCTTGCAAAGGATTCTTTGGAATATTATTCCGATTCCACCCATATATTTCTTAAATTTGGGTTTTTCTTTAAATCCTTATAAATAAGAATTTGAAATAATATATACAGTTGATTAGTTGACCTAATTCAAATTTCAATAAGTCAGCACGTCATTATTATTATCTTAATTAAAATAATACTATAAATTAAATTTATAAAAATCTAATAATAATTTTAATATTAATATTTAAAATTTACAATCAATTAAATGTTCCTAAATGTCTTTTTTAAAAAGTCTAGTATTTTAAATTTTATCAGTGTAATAATATAAAATTGTTCTAAGTAATTATTAATTTATTCTAATAATATATAAATTAATATCATAAATATAATTAATATTGCTATCTTTTAAATCGGAAATTATTATATACTTAAAGATTAATTATTAATTAGTATAATATTAAAAATACTTATTAAAATATTATTTATAAAATAAAAAATATTATTTAATTATAAATATAATTTATTAAATAAAAAATTATAAAATTTTACACATAACAAAATAAAAAATTTTAAAATATAAATACATATTAAAAAAAATTTTATATCGTAGAAATTTATATAATATATATATATATATATATATATATATATTAAAAAATATAATAGACATGTCTACAATATCAAATTGATTATCTTTTCTTTTATTATTCATAATTTTTCTTCAATTTTTATACTCGTACAATTTTAATAAAACTAAAAAATACACAACAATTTATATTTGAAAAGGTATTATAATTGTACTATCTATAATAAAAATAACAAATATTAGACACATACCTACATTACGAAATAATAAAAGAACATTAAAATTAGAATTCAATAATATAAAATTCACTATAATAATTGAATTAGAGATTTATAATTGATACTAGCTAAATTTAAATTTAGAATTCAAATAATAATAAATTTGATTCTATCTTCTTTTTCATGGAGGATTTTTTTTCTTTTAATTCTCATTAATTGTGTGAATTCTATTTAATTTAAAATAAATTAAATTATATTAATAAATTATATCATAGTATGTGCAATAAAAATAATAAATTTTATACACATACATTGTGGTAAATCTCCTTTTTCATTAAATGGTATTCTTCTCCTACCTCTCATAATTGGTGTAATTTCTCAATATTCATATAAAATTAATTAAAATTTTAGTTATAATATGTGTTTGTAAAAGTAAAGAATAATATAAAATTAAAATTATTGATAAAATATATAATTAGAATAAAGTATAAATTAATTATTTACTTGGATTTTGATATTGATCAAACTCGAGTATTAATTTTTTATTTTCCTTTAAATAAGCTGTTCATATTTATAATTCTTAATCAATTATGATAGATAATGACTTTTTTTTTTAATATCTACAATTATTTTGATGTTTTCGTAGTGCTTAATATTGGAGAATTTATTTTATATTTATATATTTTTATTCAGATTAATAAAAGATGTTACAACAAATGTTTGAGAGTGTTTGGTTCAAAGGTTTGATGCAGTTGATAGTTTTTTCTCACTACACAACTATATTAAAATATTTGGTGAAAACTTACAGTAGCTGATTGTATCAGTTTTATTTTAGAACTTTTTCTTGTTAGCTCATAGTTGATTTAATTTTTTCTATTTAGACACTGTTATCTTTGACAAAATTTATTAATAATAACTTACTTTATATTGATCTCATATAATTAAACTTTTATATTTTATAATGAATAATTATTTTTTAAAAATTATTTTTAATAGTTAAATAATTATAATATTTATAACTATGGTACTTGAAATTAGAAATTTTTATTAGTATAATTTAAATTTAAAATAAATTTTATAAATATTTTTAATAATAAATACAATTGAGCTAAAAGAAATTAGCTATAATACTTTTAATTATTATTAGTTATTTTTATTAATTTATATTATTAAATATATTATAATATAGTAAATTATATTTAACGATAAATTATGATCGATGATCATTTAACATATTAATAACAACTACTAATAAAATTTTATTAAAATATTTAATTTTTAGCCATCAACTACCAATTATCAACCATCAGTTACTAACTACCGACTGCATTAATTAGCCGAACCAAACATGCTCTTTGTGAAAATATTTTATTTAATATAAAATGAGATATCAATCCCTCCTATTCTAATTTGTTGTTGCATTGCGACTTAAAAGAAATAATAACTTTAAATTTTTGTGTCAAAAATAAGTATAATATTAAATTAAAAATTTATATTTAAAAAATTAAGCACATATATTAAAAATATTTAAATATCAAAGATTAATATATATAGATATAAATTATTCATTTCTCTCTAATATTCCAGTCTTCTAATTATTAAAGCTAATTCAAGTGGTGTTGTTATCAATTTTATATAAATATTAATTAATTTATCCTAGATATTAGAAATAAACTCACATATATATATATATATTTTAATTTATGAGACTTAATATTTTATTGACACATGTTTTTTTCCGACATATAAAATTTTATTTTAATATGTATATTTATTTTTATTTTAACATATATATTTATTTTTGACATATAAAAATTAAATTTATATATAATTTTTTGATTCTTTCTATTGATTATTAATAAATTATATTCTTAAATAAATACTGATCTTAATTTAAAAAATAATAAATTAATAATAAATTATTTTTTTGATTAAATAATAGTTAGTTTCCTATTATATAATAATTATCCTAGAAAATAATATATTTATTATATTTTAATATTATATTAACTAATAAATTAGTTTTTAATTAGATATTAATTCTAATTTTATAGAATAATATTTTAAATATTAGATTAACTATAACTATAAATTATTTTTTAATTATATAATAATTTTTAATTCTAAAAAATTGTAATATAAATTATATTAATAGTATTAATTTAAATAATATTATAATTAATTAATAAGTATTTTTAAAATAATTTTTATTTAGTATTCTATAAAATCTTAAAATACTAAAAAGTTAAAAGAATTAAAAATATTTAATTTGCTGTTATTTTTAAAATATGATAAATAAATATTAAGAATTTTTTTATTAAATTTTATTAATAAATTTAATTTTACAATCATATATTGATAACGGCTGTAGCGAAAATGAATAAGCAGATAATACCACTTAAATTAATAGAAGCTTTAGTAATATTGTTTTACAAGCATAATACTAATTACAGTAATACTATATCCTCCAATACCTAAAAAATTAAAATATATTAGATGTTTTACAAAATGAACGATGTAAACAAAAATTATATAAATTTATGAACTTGAGAAAATAATATGTTTTTAAATTTTTTATTTTTTAATATTTTAATTTTTTATTTTAGAGATTGAAATTTTAGAATTGATCGTTTATAAAAATGATGAATAAATCTTATATTATTTTAAAATTATTTTAAATTTAGATAAAGATTTATTATTTTTATATCTAATTCTAAAACAATATTTTGAAATTTATTAATTTTAAATCTATATGTTTTAAATACATAAATCTTCGCTAAATATATGGATTCCATAATTTCTCAATGACGCTTTTGTAAATTTATCTTTTATAAAAACTTATTAAAATAAAAAAATCTATATCAGCTAAACGATGTAGTTTAGGTCAAAAACGCTTTGGACTAATATTTCTTCATACTATCAAACGGCATCGACCTTCTCCTTTCTCTCGTTGAATTTAACGTTCATCGACGGATATCAACACTTCTCTTCAAATTAAGGTCAGAGTCCTTTTTCCTTCGTAATACTCTTTTCGTTTTCTTTATAGTCTTCAGATGATAGTGATGAACTTAATTATAGCGTATAATATGATGTGCTAATACATTTGCACGCCTATCAAATGTTTGTTGTTTTGCCTGAGAGAACAAGAAAAGTTTATACGTTTAATTTATAATTCTTTTTTTTTTAATTCTATGACATTGGATTGTAAAATTTCGCATGTTTATCGGCAAATGTACTTAGGCCTTGTTTGGAATATTTTCAATTCAATCAAATTCTTGCAAAATGCCCTTTTGAGAGAATTGAATTCTAAAAAACTATGATATTTCCAATTTCAAGCATAATAATTGACTAAATAGAATTCAGTTAATTGAATGCTTACAGTTTCTAGATTTTCTAAATACTATGTTATTCTATTTTTATAGTTAGAAAATGAGTTTGAGTTTTTGGATCTATAGAATTGAGTGGAGAATCTGATTAGTAGAACTATTTGATCTTTAATTGTGTGCTTTTGATTGCTCATTTCAATACTATTGCCCTTGTTGCTGTCATTTGAAAATTTCTTGTAGCTTTATTTGGTGAAAGTCTTACTTGACTTAACTTTTCAATGAATTGATAGATTTAACTTGGTAGGACGTTGTGTTCTATCTGAATGTAGACTTTTCTTAGTACATGCTCTGGTGAAAAATTGATTTGAAATGTCTACCTAGATTAAGTGTCGGTGATTATCTTTCTGAAAATGGTTAGTTGTTCTATAAAGTCGCGTGACAAATCTTTTAGTAATTAGGATTTAACGTTACCTTTATATTTATTTATCCTGCATTTCAAATTCTTTTTGGGATATAATGGTGTCAATATGTTTGTGGATGGAGTGCTCGTGTGATGTATTTTATTGGATTTCATGTGGGTGTTCTAATGTGACTTAAAATTATTTCATTTGGGCTGTGCTCTTTCTGTAGGTTTTTCTCAAGTGATTATAAGATAAGTATAATTAATTGAGTTGAAGTTGGGATAACAAGGTGCTGGCTGTGCATCAAATATGTTGAAGCAAGTGCTTGGCAAGATTATTCACAGAGGGCCTTTTCTAAATGGAGGAGACAAGCTTAGACTGTCTCTTTATGTGCCCGGCAGTTGCTTCCACAATGGTCAGGTATGTGGCTTCCTAATTGCCTCACCTCAGAATCTGATAAAGCAATATTCCCCAATGGATAGATGGATCAAATAGGAAAGCTTTTGTAGTTTTCCAACTTTATCTTTTCAGTGATAGCAACAGTTCATCCATTCCCAACAGTCGCCTCAATGATTTGTACATCAGATTTTAGTTTGTAAATTTCATAGAACTATTTTATGGGATGGGAGGGCTCTACTTCCATTGTATTTTGTGATGCTCAAAACCTTGTGGTAAATTTGCTAATAGTTACTTTATTACAGGTTCATTATTCACCAAGAAGCTTTTTTGGAGTAGAAGATTTCCTTGACGATGACAATAGCAGGCCTTACACTTACCAGAAAGAGAAAAAGTCAAAAAACCCCAACAACAAGCATATGTCATTTAAGCAACGGACCAAAGCGTACATGGAGCCATTTACACTTGATGTGTTTATATCAAAGCGCTTTGTTTCTGCATCACTTACCCACAGGGTAACAAGTAAGCAGGTTGCAGTTGCTGGTACTAACTCTAAAGACATTAAAGCTGCACTCAGGTCCCGGTCAGATATACCTGCATGTTTGGCCATTGGCCGCATTTTATCCGAGAGAGCACGAGAAGCTGATGTATATACTGCATCTTACACTCCAAGGGAGAGGGACAAGTTCGAAGGAAAGATTAGAGCTGTGGTTCAATCTCTCATTGATAATGGGATCGACATTAAAGTTTATCTTGACTGACCAGGTTTTTATACATTCTTGAAATTAATCCTTTAGACCATAGGAAAAATAGTTGTTGCAATCTTTTAGTCTATGTATGCAATTTGCATATTTGCTTTTTTTTTTTTTTGTTTCCCTTAAGTATTAATTGAATGAAAGCGGCTGTATTAAGGTTAGAATTTAAGTTAAATCTATTGTGTTTGAACCAAATACAATATAAATATCAAACAAGAGAGAGAAGGTAAAAAGCCTCTTAATTCTCCGTTTTTGTCTCATTAAACTTATAGCCTGTAAGGGTGCAAAAGTTACAAAATTTGGGCCTGAAAGCCAGAACCTGTATTTCAATTGGACATAGTAAGGCATTTATAAGAGACGGCCGAAGAATTGAAGTGCTAACCCAACTTTTGAATCACAAAAAGGGCATAATTCAGAACCATTATCATGATTATTTATAATTTATTTATTTATTATTATTTTTTAAATTACGATAACTTCTATAATGTTCTTATCTTATTACTAAGTTAAGCATATGATTATTTTTTTCCTAATTTTATTATTGTGAGGGATTTGATCGCTTTTTATAAACAAATGTTGTCAAGAAAGTTAAAATACTAAAGATGGTTCAAGTTTATTGAGATACAATATGCCTTGCTTGAATAGAAGAAGAACCAAGTACAAGTTTCATTAGGCTTATCATTGACATTTGAATCATATTGTCATTCATTGACAATGAAGCATGGCTCCTAATACCTATACAGAGTGTCAATAGAGATGAAGGAAAAGTTAGTGTATGGTCCATCTCATAACTCCACACAATGGAGTTGTATATTTCAAGTTACCAACCAAATTTGTCAAAAAGATTCCAAATTTCCACTCCCTTGCATTTTTATGTTTAAGCCAATACCATCAAACAAAGCATAACAATCCAAGAAGTACTGGAAGAAAGCTAGCTTATCTCATAGCCTTATGCTTGATTGGCATTCCATATAATTCAGAAAATACAAATTTTTAATGATTATTGACTTTTAAGCTAGATTTTTAATTTATTTTCCTGTGTATGTTTTATGTTTTATTGTACTCTAAATCTTTTTTTTTTTACTGAATATTACATAAGAACATAGTAGTTTACTATTTCTTTTGGTAAAATAATAAAATAGTGTTTTATTTATTAAATGTTTGATTTAATTTCATTACGAAATTGCTAATGGAAAAAGAGTAATTGGGAGAGAATTGTGATGTGTCAATCTTTCACTTGTGAAGGTGACTAAATTGAAACACAATTAAAGTTGAATGATTGAAATGAAATAAATTAAAATTTTAATTGTGTTTCAATTTAATTATTTTAAATAATAACAGATTGACACGTTACAAAAATAGTCAATAAAAAAAAGAGTAATTGAGAGAGAAAAATGTGTGACGTGTCAATCTTTCATTTATAAAGGTGATAAAGTTGAAATACAATTAAAATTAAAAAAATTAAAACGAAATAAATTAAAATTTTATAATTAAATAAAATTATATTTATATATCATCTCCATTTTTAATCATGTGTGGGATTTTCATATTTTTAAGAGTTGCCCATTTTTTTTTAACTTAAATTTCTAACTATTCGTGCTCATATAATAGTAATAAATTTTTTTTTAGTGTTGTTTTTGTTAAGTTACTGAGATTTTCGGAATTTATTGTTAAAAAGAATGAACTATATATTGCAACAATCCCATTGGTTTCTAGCCATTGAAAATTCATTTAAAAATTTCTTACACTTTCATTTTTTTTTTATTTTTTTATGTATTGATTATTTGAAGACTGTTTCATTTCTTATTGCTATTGATGTATTTTGACTTTTTCTATAATTGTATATTTTATAAGATCTTTATTTGATTATGGTGAATTTATGGAATGCTAGTACTGAGATGGTGCTATGATATTGAATATGATGGAACAATTAGGTATTATGGAACTTGAAATCAACTTAAACGAGTTAAGCTGAAGTTTGAACTTCATAATGGTTCGCGAGTTCGAGCTAATCTAACTCGAAGTTCTTCTTAGTTCTTTAATATAATCATTTAACAAGTAGAATTCCAACTAAGTTTTTTTAACGCAATAACTGAACTATTTCTAATTTGATATGAGCCTAATTATTTTATAACGAGTTGAGCTTAAGATTCAATATAAAGATTTTGAATCAAATTTGACCTGAACATTATAACAGTTTCAAATTCGAACTCTTCAAAGTTTGATTTGGCTTGGTTTTATTAAAATTATATCTCTTGCTATAAAAATGATAAATTCTATTAAAAACTGGAGACATCTTAAGTTTCAATTATTGGTTCTTCTCTCAACTTTATTGATTTTGAAATTTCCATTAAGCAAATTGGCAAATGGAGGGTTACTAGTTACCATGTTTGCCCTTAATGACATAGGTGTGAATTGTGGGTCTTACTAAGAAACTTGGCTACTGTTTCTAATATCCCTTATATAATTATGGGGAAGTTTAATGATATGTTAACTATGAGTAAGTAAAGAGGAAGGCCCCATACCCTCGTTGATTGGTGAATGGATTTTATGATGCAATTTTAGATTGTGGGCTTTGTCAGCTTTTCAAGGTCTGTCCTAAGTTATAAGCGACCTTGTCACTGTGTCAAAGTACCATTCTTCGTATTAGACCCGTTTCAAAATGAGTTGTCCAGTTGATGGTCCTAAGGGATTACAAAAGGCCTTAAGACCTCTCGAAGAAAAAGTCACCACCCAATGAGATTGAAACATGTTTCAGGAGTGATGGTGCTGGCTTTGTACTCATCACGAAGAGCCTAAGTTTCTCCATCTCTAAAATTATAGATTATAGGTTCGAAAGATTAGGTACAAATAGAAAAAGTTTATGAAAGCACCTATATCCGTCTAGACAAGAAACAGTTCCAATAATGGCAAAATAATGATGATTCAGAAGACTGGTGACTTTTTTGGCGATAATGTAGGTGGGAATTTCGTTTCAGTTAGACCAATTAGTGGAGCTTCTATTTTGGGTAACTCTAGTAATAATACGATAATCAATGAAAGGTATCTTGTTGTAGTCCCCATGGATTAAAATCAACCAGAAGATATGGGTGGATTGGTAGTTTATGATCCTAAGCAGCACCGTACTTAGAATGAGGAGTGGAATGATTATTTAGATTATATGGAAACCACCATTGGGCCTTTGGGACATATAGGCCAAGTTCATTCTAGTATCACATTGGTTTCAAAAAACTTATTAGAGGCAGGCTCTGGTTATCAGACCCGCCTAGCTCAATGAGTGTTACGACGTGGAATTGCCGCGGGCTAGCCAATCCACGTGCAATTCGAGTCTTGAAGGACATTGTCTAACTTTGCAGGCTTTATCTTATTTTTTTAGGGGAATTTTAATTAAGTAACAAAGAATGGAATAGATCCAAGCCTAATTGGGCTATAAGTGTATGTTAGTTATTGAAGAGAGGACCATGAAGGAGGTCTAACCCTTCTTCAGAAGGATACAAGTTCATTTCAGGCATTGATTCTTCTCGCAACTTTATTAATGCTGAAATCTCCATTGAGCAAATTGGCAAATGAAGTTTTACTAATTATCATGGGTGCCCTGAATGACATAGGCATCATGAATCGTGGGCCTTATTGAGAAACTTGGCTATTATTTCTAATCTTCCTTAAATAATTATGAACGATTTTAATGATTTATTAACAGTGAATGAGAAAAGTGGAGGGACCCTGTACCCTCGTTGGTTGGTGAATGGATTTCATGATGCAGTCTTAGACTGTGGGGCTTTGTGAGTGTGACTTTTCAGGGTCTGCCCAAAGTTATGAGCGACCTTATCATTATTTTAAGGTACCGTTCTTCGTACTAAGCCCGTTTTGAAATAGGCCATTTAGTTAATAGTTCTAAGGGATTACGAAAGACTTTAAAACTAATCCGAGAAGGAGTCGCCACATAATGAGATGGGGACAAGAGTTTGGGAGTGAGGATGATGACTTTATACCGGTCACGAAGAATAAATGAAACATAATATATATATATATATATAATAATAATAATAATAATAATAAATGAAATATATATCATAAAACTATTCTAATTATTCAGATTATTAATACTTTCCAATTTAAAAAATTAAAAATATATTTTTATTTTTTAAAAAATAATACCTTATAGAATCTAAGTAATAATAAATTAAATACAATAAAATCTAATATTTAATGATTCTCTTATAATAGAGTGTTTAATATTTTAGAATTTTTTCCCTTTCTTTCCAACATTAGTAGTTAACACATAAATTGTATTTATAAATTAATTGTAAAAATATAATTTATATATATTATAATTATTATTTAATTAAAAATAACTTATTAATAATTACTTTTTTTTAAATCAGTATTAAAAGCATAATTGATTGTATATAGAGAAATATTACATATATATATATATATATATATATATATATATATATATATATATATATATATATATATATATATATATATATATATATATAAACATATCAAAAGAATTTTAAAGTTGACTTTTAAACATACCAGCGATCTATTCATTTGTTGCATGCCTATTATTATTTTTTTATTGTAAGTGATAATATAAAAATGTTAATAAAACAAATTTAATTATTTATGTTATATTTTATAATTATTCATCATATTTAAGATATTAATAATTTAAAATATTTTTAAAAATCTTTCTTAATAAAATTTTTAATATTTTGAAAGCCTATTAATACATTAAATAAGATTAATTATATGTTAATGTCGAAAACATAATTAATATAATATTTTGAAATTAAATTTTTTAGTTTAAAAATTAAATTATTAATTAATAAAGTAAGTACACATTATTATTATACTATATAACAAAATAATTAAAAATTTTAAAACCATTATATCTATGTATCAAAATTACAAATAAATATCAATTTGTTTTCTTTAATATTTCAATAAGTATTAATTTAAAGAGGTGTGACTGCAATTGAAATCCTAAATAGAAGAAAAATAAATATAAATTTACTTAAACAAGCTGGTAAACACAAGGCTGACATGAAGCCCCACTCAATTTATTAGGCCCTGCATAATAGTCCAAGTTACCGACTCTTTCACTGTTTTCTGTCAGGAATTTCTTAGCAAGTTAATAGTAGATCATGGTTTCGTTAACCAAATCATTAATTAGAAATTAAGATTCAACTGTTTATTTTATAAAACCGAAACTGAACTGACTGAATTGAATTATTTTAAGTATATTTAATTTGAATATTTTAATAATTAATTCTGAATTTATATTCAAGGATTAAATATATTTAATTTAAATTCTTTTAATAAATATTTTTTTAAAATTTATATTCAATAGTCGAATATATCTAATTTTTAATATTTTAAAAAAGTGAAATAATAGTAGATTTTTAGATATTAATAAATTATAAAGATTAATTGAATGTTTATTTTAGTAATTTACTTATATGATATTTAATGACGCGCTATATAAAAGTATATTTTATAAGATTTAAAATTTAAATTTAATTAATTTAAATATGATAAATTGTGAATCTATTTATTAAAGAAAATAAAATTTAATTTATTTAGTTCTTAAATACAAGTTTATATGGGCAAAGTTGAACCTCTGTTAAAAAAGAAATCAATCAAAGATATCATTTTGAATAAATTTGATAAAATCTGATAATAAGTACAGTGCCATAAAAGCATCCGATATTTATATTATTAATAAATAAATTAATATGCATCGTGGAACTTGCAATTACTTAATGTTGTTCAGTTTTAAATTTTTGGTTTGATTTTCAACTCTTTTACTTTTTGATTTTGAGTTTTTAAAATAATATATTAAATAAAAAGATCTTTTATTATTTTATTTTAAGATGAAATTAGATTTTCAAAATTTATTAAACTAATAAAATATAAATCTTCTGATTTTTTTCAGTTTATTTCGTAAAAATTTAATATTTTAAATATAAAAAATAAAGATTCAAAACAAGAAATATAAGTGCTAACAAAAACGTACTAAAAGAATCACATCATATTTCTTTCTTTTTATTTTTTTTATTACGAAAAATATTTCAATTTAAAATTATTTCTTACCATTAATGCTTGTAAAGGTTAAATAAATTAAAGAAAAAAATATAAAAAAGGTATGAAGGCATATCTGTCAAGTTAATATTTAACTTGTTGTATACCCACGGGTTGTAGGAGTGTTATTATTATTTTAATTATAAAATTAAGTTGATAAATACAACTTAATAATTTTTAATATTTGATTTTAATTTATAATATTAAAAAATAATAGCAGACTAATGATATTTTTTTTAAATTTTTAAATTTTTAAATTCTTATTAATATAATAATATAAAAATTATTTTAAAAATATTTAAAATTAATTAATTTTAATATTCTATAAATTAATACTATCAATATAATTAATATTATAATTTTTTAAAATTAAAGATTTATCATATAATTAAAAAATTAAATTATTATTGAATATAATAAAAAATTTAAAATATAATTTCTTAGAATTATAATTATTATCTAATTAGAAAATTAATATATATTAATTAATATAATATTAAAATATAATTAATATGTTATTTTTCACGATAGAATTAGTATCATTATCTGATTAGAAGATTATTAATTAATTAATATAAGTAATATTTTATTTCTTAAGATTAAAACCAGTGTTTAATTAGGAGAGTAATTAATTAATCAATAAATTAATAAAAAATTATAAAATTATATATAAACTGAAATTTTATGTGTTAAAAATAATATACATGTCAAAAATTAAGCACACATATCAAAAAAAATTTAAATTTCAAAAATCAATATATATAGATGTTTTAGTTATTATTATATTCAAATTTAGTAAAATATACACAGAAAATAAAATATTGAAAAAGCATAAAACTCGAACTTGGCCAAATGATTAGTTTTAACCATTTTAGTTATGATTGAATTCAAACCAATAAAGTTTGATCATATTGTTTTTTTTATCGGTGGACTATAAACTCTGCCAATTCTCACCTTTGGCTTTCTCAATTTAGTTAATTAATCAATCAATCAATTTTAATATAATATTAAAATATGTCTAGTTTATTCATTTCAAGTAACAACTAAAAAATGAATACCTAATTGCACTTAATAATAGTGATAGAATATTCGACATTTAAAGAAAATAAAATACTAATGGCACATAAATAATTAAGGGCCAACCGCCTAAGTAACTAATTATAGTAATTTTAATTATAGTTGAATCCAAGTAATATAATCCAATTTAATTACTTCTAATTAATCAATTAATTCAACCTCTAATTACTAATGAGACACAAAGAGATAGAGTTTGTTCAGAAAAAAGAGACATAATTCATATTTGAATACTCAACTTCTGAGATTTAATAATTCAACATCTTAAAAGTTTTTAGTGTAATCTAAATTCTACTTGTTAGATATGTATATATTTTAACTTTTGATTTAATATAATAGATAGTTAATTTATTAATAACATTTCATCATTTATATTTCTATATGTATTGAATAAAACTATATATGAAAAATATTAAAAAATAAATTAAAATATTTATTAAATTATCTTAAAAATTAAAATAAAGAAATGGGTAAAGTTTTAAGAGTAAAAGAATGTGGATTCGCTAAAGAAAAAGGACAGTGAGTCCATTATGTGGTCCCAAACTTGCTATCAATCACTATGACAACAATTTGATGATGTTTTACCATTACTTTCCAGTAGAAGCAAGCATTAGTACAAAAAGATGATAAAAGGCATAACAGTATCCACTACAAGGAAGAGAAGATCATCATTTAATTACTAAAATAAATCTTCAATTTTGATAGATAATTTGACCAGTTCCTCCTCCATGAACATTTTTATTTTATTTTTTATTCTGTTGGTATCACATAGTAAGGGATAAGGCTGAAAAGCAGAGGATATACAGTTATATATATCTGTTTAAAAGGAAAGGGGCAGATGCAATTATACTCTTTTTCCCTTTTCTTTTCTGTTGCTTACATATAATCTTCAAAAATGAGTAAGGCATATGTAAATTCTATACCTTTCTTTGCCCATTTGCATGGAATTCATGTGAGAAAAGAAATATCAGTAATGATTGTTGCTTTTTTCAAGAACACCAACTTCCAATAAATTAACACTTATATATATTTAGTATTTTATATCTGAGTTGGTGATAATAAGAGCAAATAACTGTACAGATTTGGTATACAATTATTAAGTAATTGTCAATATTATTTATTAACTGAAATATAAATACATTTAAAAATATAAAATAAACTATCATAAAAAATAATTAATTTTACTAAAATAAATAATTTCTTTCTATATTAAAATTATTCACTAAATAATTCTCTTTTGAAAATAATTTATTAACAAGAGAAATAAATGCCTTGGAAAAAGTGAGTTCCACAATAGTGTTTTAAAAGATCGAACCAATTAAGAGTTTGCTCAACAATTCAATTAATTGGATCTGCTCTAATTCATCTAACAAATTTTTTATATATACTCTTTTAATTTTTTTGAATATCTATAATAAAAGGGGTAATTACTTTTTACCTTCCAATGGATTTTTATATATTAAATAAACCCTATACATTTAAAATCAATGGACTAAATTGAAAAATAAAATTATAGTTTGACCTTTAAACTTGTTATTAAATATTAAAATCATCTAAAATTATTTTTTTATCAAATTCAAGTAAATTTTTTATTTTTAATATGGTTTAATTCTAATGTATATCAAAATAATAATATAAATAAATAATCCTAACTATATATATGTATTCTATTTTAATAATTTAAATTAGGTCATATTCTAATTTGATTATATTACTCTAAATATAAATATTTCTACAGTATTTAAGTTTTTAGGATTAAATTATGCTAAAAATTAGAATAAGTAAGAATAATAATTAATTTATTATAAAACTAATTATTACTCCACTAAAATTAATAATTCAACTCTAATATAATAAAATATTTATTTTTGATGAATTTTATATTTTATAAAAGTTTAAGAATTAAATTATAATTTTATTTTTAATTTAGTCTTTTAACTATATTGTTCTTGGATACAGAAAGTTAGTAGGTAATTTTGAAAAAATAGATGAAGAATTTAATATGATAAGCAATTTATATATTGGTGCAAAAATCAGGAAGGAAATACATAATAAAATTTGGTCCAAATGGCCGGTTCAAATAACAAATCTGATCAAACCAACTTTTCAACTTTTTAAAGTTAATTGGAGTGGACTAGCCTTAGGTTCCCGGTTCGGCTAGATAAAACCGCCAATCTGATTCAGCTTTTAAAACACTGCTCCGCACATTGACTCCATTCTTGTAGGAATCACATCCAGTGGTCCACCTCTGCACCAATAAAGTACAGGCCAAGTAACAACTGCTAGTTTTATATATTTACGGAAACCAACTGCTGCTACTGCTATTATTATTACTACAAATATCTTTTTTTTTTTAATTTAATTATTACTACAAATATTTATTCATATAGATACACAGTTAAAACCCTAATGTATATTAATTCTTTGGACCTTCTTTAATCATTCTTTGAATGATAATTCACATTTAATATGGTATTATTAATCATTATTTAATTGGTTGTTGAAGATTCAATCTCAAAGCTATTACCCTTTTTGTTTTTTATTCAATTATATTATTTATAGTTCAAAGAAGACTGAATATTTTGAACACACCCCATGTGCGCCTCTAACCTGTTCGGTGAATTGCCTGATGGACACAAATTAAAAGAAAATAATGATAATATTAATAATAATAAAGTTCTAGCATTGATGGTTACATTGCAGACCATTAAAGACAGATAACAGATTGCATTACATTCATTCTAGCTAGTATCCACACCTCATGCACAACTAATCACAACCATTAGGAGTGTGAATTAAATGCCAATAATAAGCCTTCATTATAAGTGCACACACATTTCTCTTCTATTCTTTTGAGGTCTCTTTCTTAATATACATTCTATTGAGGTATTTTGGGATCTGGGTTTTAATTGTTTTTGTTGTTTCTTGATCTCTAGAAGTATATATAATTTTTTTAGTAGTTTGTTGATAAGTTCCTTTCTAATAATAAGCCCAGAAACAGTTTATGTGATTTCGTGTTAAGGTTGCTTTTGTTTTGTCTGTGTTCTGTTTTTGTTCTTTGTAGCTTCCCTTTTCTCCTCCCTCATTGTTTGTTGTAGTCATTCTTGGAACTTTCTTTGACCAAGTTCTTTGTTTCTTTTTCTTTTTTTTAATCTCTTTTTTGTGTTTCGCATGCTTATATAACATCCAAATGTCTATTCTTTGATGCTCATTGGCTGCTCTCTTTAGTTCTTGTTTTAGTTATGCTAGCATTGACTATCTATCTTACAATCTCTCTTTGGTCAGTGCTTTAGGATTGTGTGATGTAGAATAGATTGTTTAGCAACCCACAAAAGTTTTGGGATTTGTTTTTTCTGTGCCGTGCTTGCTTGATTCTACCATTTTTTTCTTGCTTTGATTGAGCAATGGATAGTTCTTTATTCTATATTCTTTTCCTTTTGTCTCTTTTACTCTATTCCTGTATATCCTCTCCTCTTGAAGATCAAGAGAGAGACAAAATTACATATCTACCTGGACAACCAGCAAATGTAGAATTCAATCAATATTCAGGTTATGTGACTGTGAATCAGCAAGCTGGGAGGGCATTGTTTTACTGGTTGATTGAGTCTCCAGCAAGTCGTCGAGCTGAATCAAGACCACTTATTTTGTGGCTTAATGGTGGGCCCGGTTGCTCTTCTGTTGCTTATGGAGCAGCTGAGGAAATTGGACCCTTTCGCATTAAGCCTGATGGAAAAACTCTTTACTTCAATCCCTATGCTTGGAATAAGTGTATGTGATAATTTATACTATATACAAACTATTATATACCGCCATTACTATTCTTTTTCCGTTCTGATATTTTCCTGTCTATGTTGTGGTTGGAGTTGGCAGTGGCGAATTTGCTATTCCTTGAATCTCCTGCTGGTGTTGGCTTTTCATATACAAACACAACTTCAGATTTGTACAACACGGGTGACCAGAGAACTGGTAATGTTATGTTTGCTTTTTTTTTTTTTTTGCTGTTGAATGTTTTAGTATTAAGTTGGTGAAGATGTTGCTTTGGTATCATATGACATACCACAGATCTGCTGTTCAAATGATTGTTATTGTTATTGTTCTTATCATTATTTTTGGCTCAAACTTAGTTGGTTTGACTTCGGAAATTTTGTTGGAATCTGTATGTTGGGAATTTGCAGCTGAAGATGCATATGAATTTCTAGTCAATTGGTTTGAAAGGTTTCCGCAGTACAAACATAGAGATTTCTACATCGTTGGAGAAAGCTATGCAGGTTATGAAGCGCTTCATAGTCTTTTCTCTTTTTCTTTCACCTTAATTTGTTGATCATGAATTTCTCACTTTAGATATTCATTTCAATAGTGAGGAACTCAAATTCTGAATGTTGGTTTTAGGTCATTATGTTCCTCAGCTGTCTCAAATTGTTCATCAAAAGAACAAGGGAATTCAGAATCCAGTTATAAACTTTAAGGGATTTTTGGTAAGAAATCATAATCCACAGTTTATGGGACTTGAAAGTTGCATGCTTTTAGTTCCCAATGCTTATGGTACGAGTAAACATTTTTCCCTTTAGGTGGGAAATGCAGTCACTGATGATTACCATGATTATGTTGGCACCTTTGAGTACTGGTGGACGCATGGTTTAATTTCTGATTCTACCTATAAAACTTTGCGTGACACCTGCAATTTTGAGTCCTCTCTGCATCCATCAGCGGAATGCATCAAGGCTCTCTACCTTGCGGAGCTGGAGCAGGGAAATATTGATCCATATAGCATTTTCACTCGGCCATGCAATAGTACGGCATCGCTCAGGCGCAACTTAAGGGGTCATTATGTAAGCTCTCACCGTACTTTCAATCTCAAAATCAACTTAATTAAGGAGTTTTGACTGTCGACCAAAGTTCAAAAACAGCACAACTTAGACCTGCAAGAGAAGTCTGCAAATAGTTTAAATATTTTTTTGTGACTTCTTAAAAACTTAAAAATTGATAATTGTGGATGTTTAAAGTACAATCTGTTAGTAAAATTTGTGGTTCTTAAGGTTGTTGATCGTTAAGTAAGGTTCCCAGCTATAAGGTGTGGGTCCACTCAAATGTTACAGCTGCTACATTGGTCAGTTGGATCATTTGATCTGATTAGAAGTCTCGGCCATGCGTTTTGAAATGAAAATGAATGGACTAGAATTTATCTGTATTCTTGCATTTACTGTGTGCATACTTATTAGTCTGGACATTACTTGTCTAATCTCAATCTGTGTTTAGATCACGTTCATTTGTATTTTTAAACTCAGCCCTGGATGTCCAGAGCATATGATCCCTGCACTGAGAGGTATTCTATAGTGTACTTCAACCGCCCAGAAGTTCAGAAGGCAATCCATGCAAATGTAACTGGGATCCTGTACGAATGGAAAACATGCAGGTGCATATTTCATGCATATGTTTTAGAGACTTTTTTTTTTTCTTTTTTTTTTTTCCCCTTATGTTCTAGTATCATTTTTTGACTAAATCAGTATTCTTCACAGTGATATTGTTGGAAACTACTGGGCAGATTCTCCACTTTCTATGCTTCCTATATACAAAGAACTTATTGCTGCTGGTCTGAAGATATGGGTTTTCAGGTATGTCCCCATCTTCACTTTTTTCCTCTGCTCCCGGCTTTGTCTATAAAATTGGTCTAGATATCTGAAAACTTGGTTCAGCAATGTTTGTGGTAGTCATACTATGTCAGTAATTATAGACACATTTTTCAAAATCCTTGGATTCTGGGCTAGGATGCAATCAGGGTTTCCTTTCGCAATTCAGAAACAGTTGTTGAAAGTCTCACTACCTTGTAAGCCTCTGTTGGGAAACAGTTAAAAGTCATTTTCTTAAACCATTAAAAGATGCGCTACCAAATTTTTAGTACATGGAATGAGAGGTTAGGTTCATGGCCTAATTTATATCCCTATAGCCCCCCACCTCAGGTTGTGGAAAATGCTTAGGCCTTCCAACGCCCTATGTTTGTCTTTTGTTTGGTGTTTGAAATCATTGATTTTTCTTTTGTAACTTTTGGTTTTATATAACTAGATTTCTTTCTTAACATTGTTTATTTCTATTCATCTTACAGAGTAATAGGATCATTGACAGGGTAGGATGGATAAAATCATGTAACTGACACTAATTAGTTGGGTGTGAACAACCATCCAGGCTAGATATAGAAGCCTAGTGGGAATTTTTCTTTTAAATGCTTCTAATTTTCACTGAATATTCTCCTTACATGGCTGGGTTACTTATTTTCTGTAGATGTAGTTTGAGAAATATGAATGATTTTTGTCGTTCTATATTAGCTGAGAAGCATCTTTTGTTATAAGGCAGGTACCTCTTTTGTTTGGTGGAAGTACATGAACCATGTTAACCTTCTTGAATAGGGGCATTTAGGTCACTATGCAAGATAATATTTAGAAAACTTGACCGTAAATATGATGCATAAATTTCATAGGATATAATACGAATAAAACATAAAGTGTTGTCTGTTTATAAGCTATAAAAGCTCTATTTTTCTGATGCAATATTCTTAGATTTTTAGCATTAATGACAAATATTCTTTGTAATGCCGTAAAAGAAGTCAGCTGTTATTGTTTCTAATTCAGGATTTGCCTAGCATTTTCTTTTTGAAGCTTCAGTTAGCATTTTTCTATTTTTAGCATCAACCAACATCTTTCAGATTTAATTGCTTTTCTTGATTTAATATACGTTGGTGTGTAATGATGAATTCTGTTGAAATCTTTCTCCAGTGGAGACACTGATGCAGTGGTTCCTGTAACTGCAACCCGATACTCCATTGATGCATTGAAGCTACCAACTGTTACCAACTGGTATCCATGGTATGATAATGGAAAGGTATGTGAGTACATATATCAATTTCTGCATCTAGCTTATTTTCCTTGCATCATGTTAATGACCCATGAAATGATAACTGATTTTGGACTAAATTAGTGGGAATTTGGGCCTTTCTTATGTTTGATGTCATAGAACGTTGGCTTTTTGTTCTTCCCTTTTCTGGTTCAAGTGATAGGGGTATCCTCAGGCTAGATTGCACTCCCCCATATCAGTTTGGTGGATTTAGGCAGGACTTTCTTCTTGGTGATACATTTATATAACAATTTCCACTAAAAGTAATGATCTCTCATCAACCAGCTTAATTTCTGTTACAGGTTGGTGGATGGAGCCAAGTATACAAAGGACTAACTTTAGTAACAATAACTGGAGCAGGACATGAGGTCCCACTCCATCGCCCTCGACAAGCTTTCATTCTTTTCAGGTCTTTTTTGGAGAACAAGCCAATGCCTAGCTAAATCTCATTGATTCACTTAAATCTCGAATGAATAAAAATATACAGATTATAGAATTATTTGTATACAAGGAATCTGCAGGCAAAAGAATAAAAGAAGCACTCCTCTCGAGTGCTCTACCAATCATTCTCAACTCCATTTCTATGTCTTGAAGCTGTAGAATATTCATAGGAGGGGCATTGATTCTTTATAGGTCTTAAATTATTGAAGTTGCTGTATCTCTTCCCCCAACTATTTGATCATTCTTCTGTAGGACTTTACCCATTTTGCAAGCATTTCATATGTAATTGAATTTATTGTAAGTGTTCGTTATTTTGTATCATTTTTACTATCTCTGTTGTCTTATTTTTAACAGTAGTAATTGGATTGATTAATGTCCAAAATGCACCCAATAATAACATATATTGTTAGAGTTCTTTATGTTTTCTTTTTCAAAAAAAAAAAAGAAAAAAAAAGAAAAGAAATTAAAGTTACTGTGTATACTAAATTCCAAACCTAATGAAGAGAAGAACTGAAAACTAATCTAATAGACAACAAAAGAAAAAAGAATGTAGAATAAATATTTTTCTTTATTACTTGCATTTAAAATTATGAGAGTATACCGGTAGAGCAAATATGATTATGATGATTATAGCAGTGGAAAGAACTTCAAATTTAGATTATTATTATTATTTTTTTTTCATTTTGATTGTTATTTATCTTTGATTGTTAGGTTATCTCTTTTTCTAAACAGTAAATGTGTTTTATTAAATGGCCCAATATTTATAAAAATCCAATCCTTTGTGTAAATTTATTTTTTTAACTAAATCTTTTAAAATTGTCAATTTATCCACCAATTGATCTAATGAATATAATTTTGGCTACTTTTATATTTCAGTTAAAATTGAATGACATAAAGACTGACGTGTAATCTGAGTAATTTAAAATGTAGGAACCCAATGACATTTCAGGTAAACCAACTAACTCACATAAATTAGCCTAACCTTACACATCCTTTGTTTATCCAACTGCTTTTTCCTTCATTTTCTCAAACATCTGATATGCATTATTTAATAGTTCATTATTCTTCAAGAATTTTCTATATAAATCTCTCAACAAACTGTTCATTATCTTCTCCTCATCCTCAAAACCATTTCTAACAATTTCCTCATAAACTCGAATCATCGTTACAAATTATGAAGCAATGCGTTATTGCTTATATAAGGTCTAATAGATACACAAACACTTGAACTTATAAATTTTAGTAAGATAATCCTCTATATTTTAAACTTGACCTATTAAACACTTCTACTTGACAAATTTCTAATCCATAAACACATAAAAGCTTGAAAGTTAGAAACAAATATACACGCGCTGACTCATTTAATTTAATCAGACATGTAGGTTTACATTACTGAGTTTGATAGACGCATACGATTTTTTTTTCTCTTTCTCCCAACTAAAAATATCATAGTCCATCCTTAGTAAATCCTCTTTGAACTTGAACTGCAATAATTGAAGCATGACACATAATTATGCACTTGCATTATAATCTACAAGCTGCATCCAAACACCCAGACTTTCTATACAAGTTAAAAAGAGCATCAACAATTTTCACTTTCAAAATTGTACCTAATTTCACTGCAAACCCATGAATATACTTGCCCATATCAAGAGCTCCATCATCAATGCAAGCTGAAAGCAGAGCTATAAATATAACCTCACTGGATTTCAAATTCATTTAATATTTCATCTTGAAATACACATTTAAGTAATTATCCAAATTCTCTTTATGCGGAAACCTAGAAATTAGAGAATTCTAGGAGGCCAAGTCCTTCTCAAGCAATTTATGGAATACATTATGTGTGTCTTTTATGCATTCCAAACGAATATAAGCAATACACAAATTGACGACCAATAAAACCATGATTGTAGCTTAAGGATTTAATTACTCTGCTATAAAGCACCACAAGATAAAAGTCGAAGTACAAGAGGTTATATAATTGATTAGAGCTGAAATAAGGAGTTTGAATTTGGGCATTAGAGCGAGGATAGAAAATGAGGCCTTATAAAAGGCTATCATTCTTGAGCTGATAAACTTGAATAAAACCCTAAAAAAATGAAAAGAAGAAGAAGAAGATGAAAATGAAGAATTTGATGATATTTGTTCAAAAAACATAATAGATCTGTTTTACCGCAACGTCATATTATAGAAAAAGACCTCACTCTCTTGAAAGAATTTGATATTACGCGTTTTGCCAAGTAAGCTATCAAATATTTATGTGTTAGGCAATTATTGAGTTTAGATGTCTAATAGGTCAAACTCAAAGTATAAAGAGTTACTTGACTAAAAGTTACAAGTACAAGTGTCTAAATACTTATTCAGCCCTAATAATAGTCAAGCATATAATTTCTCTTCATTTTTTTTAGCACGCCAATTCCCTGCAATAGCCTCCCTTCTTTGCTATTCCATCAATCGAGAGTATTAAAAATAACAACTTTTGGTGTCAGACCCATATCTATGGCTTTATTTAGCAACTGCATTGCCTCTTATGATCTATCCACTTTGCAAAAACTATCCACCATAATTGTGTATGTATAAAAATATGGTTCTATAGATGATTTCTTTATATCTTCCAAAAAGTTCAGATGCTTTTTCTATTTTCCCTACATAATATAATCCTTTTCAATAAGCAATTGCATGTTTGAACATTTGGTTGGCATCCAATTTTGTTCATCACATCAATAACTTCATAAACTTTCTGTAATTTACCATTTCTGCAAAATGAATTAATCAATACAGTGAATGTTACTATAAAAAATAAAAATGAACTAGATGAGTAAAACCCACTGATCAATATGCACCAACGGCATTGTTAGTAGCACAACTTCAATTTTTCTTGTTATCCATGAATTTTATGACCAACCCAAACCATCTAAGGATTCTAGCTCTATGAAATCCATTGATTTGATATGGGTTTTAAGGGTAGTTTATCTGTGGTTAAATTAACTTAGACAAGTTAGTTTGTTTAACTAATGTGGCATTAAGATCCTACATTTTAAATTAATTAGACATTATATGTCTTACATGCCAGTTTTCATGTTATTCAATTTTGACCAAAATGTAAAATTGTCAAAATTGCACTTATTAAACCAATTCATGAATAAATTGACAATTTTAAAAAATCTAATCAAAATAGTAAATTCACACAAAAGATTGGATTTTTATAATTATTAGGCCTTATTAAATTGATACATACAAAAGGTGACATGTTAAGTTTATGGGTGCAAAAAGATATAAAATTATATTCTTTATTAGTAGGCACTAAATTAAAATTATCTTTCTATGCTTAGGTTATGACAAAGGCTCAACCATAAAAGATATATTTTACGCTGAAAAATGTAAGAACATGTTTGGTTGAAAGTTAGGAATGGAAAAGAATGAAAATAAAAATTATTATCTTTTATATATTCTTTAATTCGATGGAGAATGAAAAACTATTTATAATTAGTTTAATTTAATTTTTTTAAGAATAAAATTAAAAATTCATCCCTAAAATAAATTGAGGAACAAATAATTCACGTTTAAAATAATTTTTAATTAATTAAATATCGATAATAATTTTTTTTAATTTCTATCCTATTCTATTTTTTAAGAGTAATGCTAATATTTGCCTTAATTCTTACTTATTGTGTAACACCCGGAATTTTTATATATTTAATAATGAATTTTTATTTAAGTTAATTTTAGCTTCATTATTATTGGGTTTAATTTGAAATGATTTAATGAAAAATTTAATATTAATCAAATAAATGAGTTATTTTCTATACCCAATTAGTTTGAAATTTTAAGAAATTATTCAAGTAAATTATTTGAGAAATGATTATATTTTGGTTATTCAATTTTTTTTCCAAATGCATATTTATATAAGTAAAATTATATATTGGAAAATTATGGTAGAATTGTAAAGGATGTTTATAAAAGAATTTTGGGAAAATTGGTATTATAATTGATTAGTAGTATTAAATTTTAAGTTGGAAATTGATTATTTAATTTAATTGTGTGTTAGGACTAAATTGGAAATTTATTTTGGAATAAGGATTAAAAGTATAATTTTATTTTTGTGAGGGTTTAATGGAAATTTGTGAGTTGGTATTTTCGTAAATAAATATGTCGGTCAGGGGTATTTTTGTAATTGTGTATTTTCAATAATTCGGATTTGGCCCAAATTAAATAGTTAGGGGCTTAATTGAAAGGTTAAAAATAAGTTTGGGGGTCAAATTAGAATTCTGCGGGATGAAATTGTAAGTAATTAAGAAAGTTGAGGGACCAAGTTGTAATAAGGAAAAGTTCGAGGGCCTAATGTCGATATTGAAAGAAAGAAAAGAAGGATCGGGGAAGGAAGAGAGGAAGAGAGAGAGAGAGAGAAGAAGGAGGAGGCGTCGGCCGGCCGGGCCGAGCCTTGGCCGCCGCGGCGGGGTCATTGATCTGTGCCGATCGACTCCTCTTGGCCTCGGCTTTGTTTTGGCGGCCGAATCGGAAGATCCGGTGGAAAGAGAAAATGGTGGCAGCCGGCATTTTTGGGTTTTTCCGGCGAGATCCGGCGGAGGATGGACGATCGGAGGGCATATCCCGACTCTCCTCTGCTCAAGCTTCGCGATGGCACTAGTTTCGTGGCGATCGGGCTTCGTTTGCAAATCGACGGCCGTGATCGTTCGCAAATCTCTCCGGATGGTCGGGTGTCAGATCGGAAAATCAGAAGCGGGGATCGTCATCAGCGCGTCGTTGTGAGTCCGATGGTGTGTTCGGATCGTCGATCGGACTCCGGCGGCCGGAGGCGAGTCGACCGAGCGATCGAGCGTCTCGGTAATTTTCTTTGGCCCGTTAATTTTAGAAATTCTTGGTTTAATTGTGTCTATTGGATTATATTGTGAATTTGATGATATTGTGAGTCAAAAATAATTGTCCTTCGGTTACTGCCTTGTGTTTTGTCGCGTGGCGAGTCGGAAATAGTGAAGTTTGAGGACCCGACTCCCGTTGTTTAAATTGTTGGATATTTAGAGTGTTTCTGGCAGGTCCTGGACCCGTTTTTACGGGGGGTAATGTTCGTGTTGTAAGGGAGGTTCTGCCGGATTTTCGGTAGAATTCTCCTGAGTCGAGATTCTTAGACAGTCAGTCATAGGAATCTAGACCTACGATCTATTGTAATTGTTTCATCGTTTTGATAAATTGTTTTCCGTGACTAGATTGTCAGTTCGTTCGGCTCGCTCCTACCGAGGCACCGGAGCAGAGCTAGGAGGTCGCCAAACCTGTGAGTTAAAGTCATATATCGCTTACGCACGTGTCATGTATAAAATTTGATTTGCTACTGTGAATATTTATTTGCAATTTCAATTTTTCATTTAATTATTATTATTATCATTTGCATGATGCTTTTAATTACTATTTAAATATATTTTTCCTTTATTACCAATTTTAATATTGCATGATGACTCAAGATGGGACGGCAGTAGAACATAGGAGTTGGATGAGTGTCCCAATATAATCTGAGAGAGATAGGGAAAGGGTAAAGAGGTAAAAATTTTAAGAAAGAAAGATTAGGACCTGCCCTGGTCGAGCATCGCTCTCTAGGCTTAGTAGAGTGTGGTTGCCGGAGTAAAGGTCCCTGGTCGAGCATTGCTCTCTGGGCATCGGCTTATTTGGAAATTTAAGTGACCAGACTGGAGGTAAGGTCCCTGGTCGAGCTAAGCTCTCTGGGCGCCAGTCTTATTGGATAAGAGAGCCGAAAGGCTAAGGCTGAGAGTTAAGTGACCGGACTGGAGGTAAGGTCCCTGGTCGAGCTTTGCTCTCTGGGCGCCAGTCCTGTTGGAATGAGAGGTTGAGATGATAGAGTTGAGGTTAGTTGAGACATAAGTGTTGAAATAATCGAGATTTTAGAGTTGGGATTAGAGTTCTACTGAAGTACTCCGTCCCGTTGCATGTGGAATAATTTTTGTTTAAGCATGGCATGACACATATGTTTTAACATGACACGTATGGTTCGCGTGATTTATTAATTATTTTAAAATTAAATAAGGTGACATTGAGATATTTGAAACTGTTATAGATATATGATTTTAACTCACTCTCGAGACTGACAGTCTCTATTTACTGTTTTTCAGATTCGTGACTGTTAGTTCTCTCGCGACTCTTATTCAGTAACCCGACTCCTTCATCATTGGGTGATGTATTTAATTTGGTATGTAAATTGGCAAATCTTAGATTCTCCGCAGTAGTAATAGTAGATGTATCAGTTGTAAATTTTCTGAGTTTCAAGTCTCGCCTAGTTTTTCTGGCAGACCGAAGTATTTATGTAGAATGTAGCTATTAAGATAATTTATGGTTTTAATAATATTAATTTGAGATGAGATTTGTTTAAATCAGTGAGTGTCAGGCTTACTACGGGTTTCGGTGGCCTTACGCCTACCCATTCCCTAGTGCCGGTCACGGGCCCACGGGTGGGGTCGTGACATATTGTATATAATATATTTACTAAACTATTTTTTAATATTTTGAAGTGAAAGAACAATTTTGTAAAAATATTATATGCCATATTAAGTGGGGAAGAGTTGTGACAAATATTAATAGAATATTTAACTTTTTCATTTTTCACCGATTAAACCAACCCTAACCCTATATTTGCAAAAATATAGGAAAGAAATAGAGAAGAGAAATAAATAAAATTTTATTTTCCTTTTTATGTTTGGATAAAGAAGGAAAATAAAGAATGAAAATTTGGTATCTAAAATAAGATTTCAACTTTTGCAGTGTACTTTTTCTTATTTAATGAATTATTAGAAAGGGAAGATAGTAATCTAAACTATTTTCTTTCTACTTTTTTTCTATTTTGGAGAGAAAATAATTTTATGGGATCATAAAATATTTTATCTTCTTTACTTTTGAAGAATTTTCATGGTGTATAATTTTTTGAGATTTTTTTACGGTCAAAATAATTTCTTTTTTGTTTATATAACTTTTTTTAGAATTTTGTTCGAGAAAAGATGCCAAAAGTATATCTATAAAATATCCGAAAGATATTTTTTAAAAAATTTATATTATTGTGACTTTAATTTTTATTTTATATTATATATATATTTTTTTAGAATTTCGTGAGATAAAAGATACAAAAAATACACTCAAAAGATATCAAAAGAAAAAGAAACTAAAAGTATACTGATAAGATACAAAATAATGTTATTTTTAATTTATATTATTATGAATTCAATTATTATTTTATATTTTCTTTTCGTCAGAAAAAGATACAAAAGATATACTTAATGATATTGAAAGTCTATTTTATTTTAATTTGTATTATTATAAATTTATCTTTTATAATTTCGTCTGAAAAAAGATGCTAAAAATATACTTGTAAGATATTGAAATAATATTATTTTAATTTTTATTACTATGAAATCAGCCAAATCAAGTAGATTTTATCGTTTTTATTTTATATCTTTATGGTTGTTATTCATGAATTGAATAATATTATATATTTTTTTATAGTAATTAATGTGTTTTGATAATATGAAGATGTGTGTTTTAAAAAATATACCATAATATACTAAATATAGTTTAAAAATATATGAAGATATAATTAAAATTAAATTAAAAAATATATTTAACGGTGATAAAAATATACTAAAAGACTATCAATAACATATCAAAAGAATATTATAATACAGTTTTAAAAATATCGTATAAATAATTTTTTTAAATCATAAAAAAATCTTTAAAAGAAAATCATAAAAATAGAATTTGTCGCACTTTTCAATAAATCTATAAAAGTTCCTTTATTTTTCTTCCTCTCAATCTTGTTTTCATTATCCAAACGAGTGATACTTTTCTCTTCCCCCTCTTGTTTTCCTCTTTCACTTTGTTTTCCAAACATAGTCTAAACGAGTGACTCTTGATATAGATCAAAAAGGTGCTTTGGTACCGGACCAACGCCCTTTCATGCTACATCGATAGTATTGATTCTTTGAATTTTGCTTTGCTCCATTATTCTCTTTATGATTCTTCCACTTGTGGTGAAGATATATATTATTATTTATACCACTACGATTGTTGTCATAATCTTGGTTACGTCATCGACCACTATTTTTTTTCGTCCTCTTCCTCATTCATGCCCAACATTATTATATGTTGTCTCATTCACTTCAAGAAATATAGCAGAACCATTTGAACGACTTTCATGATTTTTTTAATAAGACCTAATTATTTTGCTTAACAACAAGAAGACATGAAAATAATTCAGAATATTTCTTAAAATCTTTTCTTTTCGATATTGCTATTGCAGGAGCATATTTGAAGAATGAAAAGTAGTGAATGTCTTCTCTAACATATCGTGGTCAATAATATTTTCTCCACATAATTATAAATTCTGAAAACTGTAGAATTATATTTACATATAATTTTGATATCTTGCAATGCATCCATTCATAACAAGCCTTTAGAAGGATGATTGATGATGATCATATATTTCTTTTAAATTTTTTGAAAGAACTAATGGATCTTTAACTGTCAAATATTCAAGTCCTTCAAGAAGATGATGATAAAGAAAAAAAAAATATAGCCTTAGCATGATTTTATTGACATTCTTGATTTCCATCTTTGATTATGTTTCCAAGACCTATAGCATCAAAATATTTCAGCATCTAATATTCATGACAAATAATTCTTCTAAAGAATAATATATTTAGTTCTTCATGAACATAAAATATTAATTCTTTAATAAATTAGGATACTAGATTTCAGGATACTTTATTCTTCAGGAACTCATAGTCAAAATTCTTCAGGAATCTATACTTTAGTTATTTATTTAATTAGTTCTACATGAACTAAAATTTATAATGCAAGTTCTTCAGGAACTAAAATTTATAATACAAGTTATTCAGGAACTATAACTAATATCAGATAATATATCTATAATAATGATCAAATAAAACTACGATCCTACGAAGTATGCAAATAAAATTACAATTGCAACATAAACTAGTATTTAGTTAAAACTAAGAAATTTAATAGAGATTCAAACACCACAAAACTAAAATAAAAAATAGGTGTTTTATAGTCAATAGGACTACCAAAATGGATTATTGTGAATTTAATAATGAATTCAATAAAAGATAAAATATAGCCTCATTAATTTTTTTTTATAAAGAATATAGAAAGAAAAAATAACCCTACATCGAATTTTATTTTAAGCAATCATGCTAATAATGTGTTGTGAAATAAAAAATAAGAATAACGAGTGTTGTAAAATAAAAAACAAGAACAAACAAAATAAAGAGAGAAGAAAGAGTAATTTTTCTATACATATATATATATATATGTATTTATATGTGTATCATTCCATTGATTGTAATACCTATTTATAGGTATAAAGTGTAACACTCGGAATTTTTATATATTTAATAATGAGTTTTTATTTAAGTTAATTTTAGCTTTATTTTTATTCGGTTTAATTGGAATGATTTAAATATAAATTTTGAATTTTTTTGTTAGACAAACAAATGAGTTATTTTCCATATCCAATTAGTTTGATTTTTTAAGGAGTTAATTAAATAAATTATTTGAGGAATAAATTATATTTTTATTTGGTTATTCAAAATTTTTCCAAATGTATATATGTATATAAATAAAACTATATATTGAAAAATTATGATAGAAATTGTGAGGGATGTTTATAAAAGAATTTTGGGGAAAATTGGTATTATAATTGATTAGTAGTATTAAATTTTGAGTTGGAAATTGATTATTTAATTTAATTGTGTATAGGATTTAATTGGAGGATTATTTTGGAATAAGGATTAAAAGTATAATTTTATTTTTGTGAGGGTTTAATGGAAATTTGTGAGTTTGGTATTTTCGTAAATAAATATGTCGGTCAGGGGTATTTTTGTAATTGTGTATTTTCAATAATTCGGTTTTGGCCCAAATTAATTAGTTAAGGGCTTAATTGAAAGGATAAAAGAAAGTTTAGGGGTTAATTTGGAATTCTGCAGGATGAAATTGTAAGTAATTAAGAAAGTAGAGGGACCAAATTGTAATAAGGAAAAGTTCGGGGGCCTAATGTCGATATTGAAAGGAATGGGATTGGGGAAGAAGAGAGGAAGAGAGAGAGAGAAAGTGGGCGTCGCGCGTGAAGAAGGAGGAGCCGGTGATGCGTGGCGGGCGGCCGGCGCAGAGCAGAGAAAGAAGAGAAGGCCGTTCCGACCGCTTCCGGCCTTCCGGTCGATCTCGGTGGCGATCGTACTCCCCTTGGAGAGCTTCCTTTTGGCGGCGTGACGTCCGATGGCCGGGAGGAGAGAGTTCGCGAAGTGGTGGCAGCCGTGTTTTCGGTTTTTCCGAGCTCCGTGAGGATGGACGATCGGAGGACGTATCCCGACTCTCCTCAGCTCAAGCTTCGAAATGGCACCGGTTTGGTGGCGATCGGGCTCCGTTTGCAAATCGACGGCCGTGATCGTCCATAAATTTCTTCGGATGATCGGGTGTCAGATCGAAAAATCGGAAGCGGGGATCGTCATCAGCGCGTCGTTGTGAGTCCGATGGTGTGTTCAGATCGTCGATCGGACTCCGGCGGCCGGAGGCGAGTCGACTGAGCGTCTCGGTAATTTTCTCTGGCCGTTGATCTTGGAAATCCTTTGATTTTAAATTTGTGTCTATTGGGTTATATTGAGTATTTGATGATGTTTGTGAGTCATAAATAATTGTCTGTCAATTTGCTTGCCTCGTATTTTGTGCTGTGTGGCGGAGTCGGGAAATAGTGAAGTTTAGGGACCCGACTCCCGTTGTTTAAATTGTTGGATATTTGAAGTGTTCTTCTGGCAGGTCCTGGACCCGTTTTTACGGGGGGTAATGTTCGTGTTGTAGGGGAGGTTCTGCCGGATTTTCGGTAGAATTTTCCCGAGTCGAGATTCTTAGACAGTCAGTTCTAGGAGTCTAGACCTAGGATTAATGATCGATTGTTTCAGCATTTTGATAAATTGTTTTCCGTGATTAGATGATCTCTCTGTTCGGCTCGCTCCAACTGAGGCACCGGAGCAGAGCTAGGAGGTCGCCCAATTCTGTGAGTTAAAGTCATTTAATCATTGCGCTATTGCTAAGTTTGATTTTAATATGCTATTTTGAAAGTTCATGCTTAATATGGTTATTAGTTTCGCAACGTAAATAATTTCACTGAATTATTCGTTATTAAAGGTAATATAAGTATTATTATAGTAATGTTATGATAATACCAAATATTATCAGTTTTCCACATGAGTTGCCTGATGTCTTACTCTTAATTGTTAATTGTTATTTTGATATGGTTGAATGATTTCATTATACAATGATATTTATTATATGTGATGATTTCGATTTGGGGATGTGGCTTTCGTAGAACATGCCTTTGATGGGTTACATCGGGACGCGTCATACCGGTAATGATCATGGACATGTAATCGGATTTTTTTTTATGGGTTTGGCACTGGTCGAGCATGGCTCTCTGGGGCGGATTTGTGTAAATTGCCGGAGGTAAGGTCCCTGGTCGAGCATTGCTCTCGGCTTATTTGGATACTTAAGTGACGGAGGTAAGGTCCCTAGTCGAGCATTGCTCTCAGGGGCGCCGATTGGATTAAGAGAGCCGAATGACTACTAGATTTCTTATTTGGATACTTAAGTGACCGGAGGTAAGGTCCCTAGTCGAGCATTGCTCTCGGCGATTGGATTAAGAGAGCCGAATGACTACTAGATTTCTTATTTGGATACTTAAGTGACCGGAGGTAAGGTCCCCGGTCGAGCATTGCTCTCGGCCAGTCTTATTGGATTAAGAGAGCCGAATGGCTACTAGATTTCTTATTTGGATACTAAAGTGACTAGACTGGAAGTAAGGTCCCTGGTCGAGCATTGCTCTCGGGGGCCAGTCTTATTGGATTAAGAGAGCCAAATGGTCATAGAATTTGGGGTTAGGGTTCTCTTGAGCCACTCGTCCCGTAAAAGTAAAAATATATTTTTATTTATTCATTTATTTATTTATTATGGTATGATTATAACATGGATTGTATTTACGTGCATGGTTGATATATTGATTCGAATGATTAATATTTTCTGTGAAGAAAGTAATAGGGTATGATTATAGTATGATTGGTATTTATGTGCATGGTTTGATATACTGATTTGAATAATCTATGTTTTCTGAGAAGAATGCAATAGTCCCCAGATTATTTGATTTTAACTCACTCTCAAGACTGACAGTCTCATTTTTACTGTTTTTCAGATTCGTGACTGTTAGTCCTCTCGCGACTCTTATTCAGTAACCCGACTCCTTCATCATCGGGTGATGTATTTGATTTGGTATGTAAATTGGTAAATCTTAGATTCTCCGCAGTAGTAATAGTAGATGTATCAGTTGTAAATTTTCTGAGTTTTAGGTCTCGCCTAGTTTTTTTCTGGCAGACCGAAGTATTTATGTAGAATGTAGCTATTAAGATAATTTGTGGTTTTAATAATATAAATTTGAGATGAGATTTGTTTAAGTCAGTGAGTGTCAGGCTTACTACAGGTTTCGGTGGCCTTACGCCTACCTATTCCTTAGTGTCGGTCACGGGCCCACGGGTGGGGTCGTGACATAAAGTATGATAGAAATAGAGTTCTATTTACATTAAAAAAAAATATCTATAGACAATAATAATAAATATTTAATATAATTCAAACACTTTAATATTATTATAACAAATTTCAAAACATACCGTATAAATAATTTTTTTTAAAAATATCATAAATTTAAAAAAAAAAAATCATAAAATATAACTCGTTCCGGTAAATCTATAAAAGTTACTTTATTTTTCTTCCACTCTAATTTGTTTTCATTATCCAATCAAGTGCTCTTTCCCCTCTTATTTTCCTCTTCATTTTGTTCCCCAAACACAGCCTAAATTGAAGAATTGCAACACAAGTACCAAAATTTGGGGCGGATGTACGGACACTGCTGCTTTATCTTCCGATCCAAGAGATACTTTTTGAAAACTGAGCAGCCATTCTCTCATTAATCCAACGGTGTAGAATTAACCATTTGCCCCACGTGGATGTTACTTATAGAAGAATACACGGCACCATCAAATCCATAAAAAAGAAAGTCAACAACTGTGGTCAAACAAATGGGCGGCAAAGCTTGATCCAGCTCACTTCAACCTTCCCCACGTTCATTTACAATATTCTTTTCATCCTCATTTAAGGCCAATGATTTCATGTCTCTCCAAAACAATTATTTTACCTTATCACTTATTATTGTTAGTTTTATTTTCTCTTTTCCTTTTTAATTTTATATTTTATGCTGAGCACTAAGATCTAAATCTCACCAATTTCCTTTTAGAAAATAACATTTCATTCTTATAAAATAAAATATACAATTTCTTGCAGTTTTAAAAATTTGAAAGAGAAACAAAAGTACTAAAATGTTCATGTTTTTCCTAAATTATGGATAAATTTCGTGTGATTGAATTTATTGAAGTTAAATTTGAATAAGTTTAAATTTTTTATAGTTATATTAAACTTTATATTAACAAAAAGTTGTATCGTTTATATCTATTTTTTTTGTCCGGTCTAAACTGAAATATAAAAATATTAATAAAATTTTATAGAAATTTTTATAATCTTAGTAAAACCGAATGAACTTCAAAAAGGAATAAAATTTTAATATCCGTTCTAATTTAAAATTAAGCTCACAATTCAAATTTAAATATTAGTGACTAGCCCATGTAAAATTCTGTGAATGAAAATTTAGAATATCAAACTATTTTATTTTCAAACTTATTAGGTATTAGTTAGCTTAACAGGTTGCTTTTTTTTTTTTTCCTTATGCTATATGTTTTACTTGAAGAAGAAAACTCATAATTTCTTGGGTTGGTGAGGGCATTAGATGAGTATGCAGTTCGTGGAGATTAATTTATACAAAGATGCATGTAATTCAACAAAAGTAAGTAAGAGTTTGCATGAAAAGAAGTCAAGGCATAACAATTATAACTAAACTTTGGACAATGTATAAGATCTTTGGAAAAAGCACCACATTCCTTTAGCTCTACTCCTATCACAACTAAAAGTGATGACTAACTATTACAAAAGTCAATTAGTACTAAGAGTTCAAAAAACCCCACATAACTAACTTAATTGCTCATTATGGGAATGCTCATCAAGTTCTCTTCTTGCTCTTTCCTCCTTGCCTTGAGTTTTGCTACTCTTTTGCTTTCTACTATTTCTGCAAGGTTGATCTCCAATAAAGAGGAGCAAGAAAGGGATAGGATCATCAAGCTACCAGGGCAACCACCAAATGTATACTTCTCTCAATACTCTGGCTATGTCACTGTGGACCCATTAGCAGGCCGAGCCTTATTTTATTGGTTGATTGAGGCTCCCAAGATGGCCCGACCCAAATCAAAGCCGCTTGTTTTATGGCTCAACGGTGGTCCCGGTTGCTCATCTGTAGCCTATGGTGCTTCTGAGGAGGTCGGCCCATTTCGGGTCCGATCTGATGGCAAAACTCTCTATTTGAATCCTTATACTTGGAATAAAGGTAAATAAATCAATATTATCATGTCAATCTTTATTGTTTAATTGATTTTAAATATTAATTAATATTTTTGTATTAAGGTTAAACTAATTTTATATTACTATAATAGAGAAAATAAAAATGTAAGAGTTCTAACTTAACTTGGGTTTTGCCGCAGTGGCCAATTTGCTGTTTCTTGATTCCCCAGCAGGCGTTGGATTTTCTTATTCAAACACTTCATCAGATATATATGCAGTTGGTGACAAGAGGACATGTAAAATAGAAATTTTACTCCTTATAGTAATTTACCAACAGTTTTTTTACAACTAAACTTTAACTTATAGAATTTCTTACAAAATCTGCAGCTCAGGATGCATATAAATTTCTCATTAACTGGTTCAAGAGATTCCCTCAATACAACCACAGGCCCTTCTACATTGCTGGAGAAAGCTATGCAGGTTTATTTTACTTAAATTGCATTTCTTGCTGATTATTCTAACAGTTAATTGATATTCTGCTGATCTCTGTTCATCAGGCCATTATATTCCTGAGTTATCACAGATTATCGTCCGCCGAAATAAGGGAATCAAGAATCCTGTCATTAATTTTCAAGGTTTCCTGGTAAATTTATCAACCTTTCTCACATTAACATCTTACTTTAGATTTGAGTACTCTTATTAGTATATTTGGCTTTCACTTAGACGTAATCTAAGTCAATAACATAAAACCTTTTAGAACAAATTGTGAATTCAACCTCAAATTCAGACTTGGAGCTTATTCATATTCTAGTTTCAAATGAGATAAATTTTGGAGAAAGGAATCGAGTCAAGTCGAGTAGAGCGTATGACTTGAAATTTCAGAAGTAAAATTTAGTCGATAGAATAATGTTACGCATTCATTATTATATTTTGTGTCGTGATATTGAAATGAGAAGATTGAGTTTAAACTTAAGACCCAGTTAACACTTGCCAATTTTTCATATAACTGATAAGATTGTCACGAATCGCTGGCTCATCGTTAATTTTCCTTTTTATACATGAAATTTATGAAAGTTGTTATTGTGTTGCAGTTGGGCAATCCACTGATCGATGATTACTATGACAACATAGGGACGCATGAGTACTGGTGGAACCATGGATTGATATCAGATTCAACATATGAAGATCTGAAGAAATCATGCACCAATGAGACCTTTTTGTTCCCCAAAAATGAGTGCTACGATGCTTTAGATCAAGCCTATTCTGAGTTTGGAGATATCAACCCTTATAGCATTTACAGCCCTCCTTGCTATGACAGTGCCACTCAGATCCACCACCTAAACTCTTCACTGGTAACTTCTTGGATCACTCAAATTCTTAGCTGTTTTCTTTCATATATAAACACATTCATTTAACTCTAGTCAAATTGTTGTGAAATAAATTATATATTATATATATAGCCATGGAAATTCAGAGGAAATGATGAATGTGTGGTGATGAACACAAAAAGATATATGAATCTGCCAGAGGTGCAAAAGGCTCTTCATGCCAACATTACCCTCATTCCTCATCCTTGGGTCACTTGCAGGTATCCCCATGTCCATTGGAATTTTTCATTTCTATGGACTAGCTTTAGCTTTTAGCTTTTTCTTTTGTTCTTTTTTTAATAGCTATTTATCACAATAGAGTTTTGACAATTTTTTCCCCATATGATTTGTGGATTTATTCATTCATAATCTCTTATTACCAAATCATGAATCATTACTGCAAATTTCTTTTACCAATAAAATTATGACGTGCTAGGTAAAAGCAACATCCTGTGGTATATACATTTTGTTGGGATTAGTAGGACTTCTCTTTCTATTGGAAAAAAATAAATAAATTATCTAATAATTTTATTTTATTTTATTTATTTTCTTATGCAGTTCTGCAATTAGAGGCAATTGGAGTGATTCTCCTAAATCAATGTTGCCAATATTCAAAGAACTTATAGCAGCTGGAATCAGAATTTGGGTCTTCAGGTAAAACTGAATTTATATATACATTTTTTTTTTTATTGAAATCAAGAGAGGGAAGGGAAATAATTAAAACCATAAACTTTGATTGCATGCATTCTTAAATGAGAAAATTTCAAGCTTTATATTGGAAATTGCCCATTAAATTATACATAGAACAATCTTCATGTGCAACAAAATTGTCAGCTGGACTAAAAACACTTCACAGAATCATTTCACAGTCTAACAATTAACAAAATAATTTACAGTGGCGACACGGATGCGGTTTTGCCCCTGACTGCAACGCGTTACTCCATTAATGCTCTGAACCTCAGCATCAACACAAACTGGTATGCTTGGTACGATGATCATCAACAGGTTAGTTACTTTTCTTGTTCTTTTTTTGAACTTATGGATATATTTAGATTATTATATATAAAGAAAGAGAAAAATAAACAACATGGTAATTAAGAAGAACTTCAGGTTTATAACATTCAAAAATGTTTTTCTTTGAATATGTTTGACATTAGGTTGGAGGTTGGAGCCAAGTTTACAAGGGATTGACATATGTGACAGTAAGGGGAGCAGGGCATGAAGTTCCTCTCACACAGCCTCAACTTGCATTATCACTATTTAAGCAATTCTTGCAAAATCAGCCCATGCCTGCTGCATTTTGGCCTTAGAAAATTAATTGCTTATCTAATTATTCTTGTATGCTATAATAGACTTTTTTTTTTGTTTATTTTTTCTTTTCTTTTCCAATCCAGATCATTTTTTTTTTTTTTTTTATATATTGCATGCCTCATTACTAATTATTCAGGTAAATAAAATTCAATGTATGTATTATGATTTCTTGTACTCCTCAATTTTCTCTCAGAATTTACATCAGACACTAGAAAGTTCATGATCTAATTATCTTGCATCTAGAAATTAATGATGCTAGTAAAAGTTCAAGAAAATGAATTCAGAATCCCTAAAGCAGGTGGAGGCAAGGAACTGAAATCCAAAAAGTTTTTGAACAATTTTGCAAGCCAGCCTTTTTGCACTTAGCTTCATAAATATTTTGTGCTTTACTTAATGATTGCTATCTTTATGATAATGCTATATAAATATACATAGAGAAAGGCCATATATATTTATATTTATATATATATATATTTGGGCTCCTCAATTTTATATTTTCTTGGCTTTAGGCCCCTCAAGTTTAAAAAGTGGCATATTTAAGCCCTCCAATTTATAGCACAACATATCTGTGATCTTAACTAAAATGACATTTGTGTATGTTTGGGAACTACTTCTCAAGTCCCAGAAATCATATTTCAAGCAATAAAATATGAAGTCAACAATAAAATAATAAAATTTTTCTCACATCTTCTTTTTCTCTATTTTTAATATTTTTTTCCAAGAAAAGAATGACAGATAAAAATCTCAATAAGCTATTGGATTTCTATTTCTATTATTTTCAAAATAATGAACAATCAATTTTTAAATATATATTTAATGATCATAAGTCAAAATAATTTTTTTAATTAAATTATTAAGATAGAAGGCTCGTGATACTAAAGGCAGCACAATTCTATCATTTTAAATATAAAGAAATTAATTACAGAAAGAATTAAAAAATTCAAAAGCCCAATTACATTTTTTGTCATAGAGAAATGTTAACTTGAAGAAGTTAATTTAATAGATATTTGCCTCAATAATGAAGATAATCTAAAGTGGGTTGATAAAAAGAAGAACACCAATTTGACTAATAAAAAGAAAAAGAAGAATAACAGAAATTTGTGTTCTTTAGAGCTTCTTTATGTTCCCACTAATTTCTTTCAGACGTGGCAAGAATAAAAAGGACATAAAAAAGTTAATTTTGGTCTTCTCTTTTATTCAATTAACAATTTGAAAACTATCAAAAATAGCTGATGACTTAACCTAATAATAAAGTAATAAAGTGATACACCTTAGAAGTGAGCCTCCAAATTTACATCTTTCTAAATTTAATTAAGAGAAAAAGGAAAAGAAAACAAAACTACAACAATAGTAAAGCAATTAGTATTCTTTCTTTCTCTAATTAAATTTCTATGAATTATATGAAAGGGATAAGACTGTTGATGAAATGATTGTTATTATTGTTTTATTTTTCTTTTGGCACTAAGAAAGAAAGGTGTGTAGTGGAGCCATAAAGAGAACCAAAGACAGAATTAATTAAAGAATGTGAGGAGATAAGAGAAGAAGAAGAAGAAGAAGAAGGAAAAAAAAGTGTAAATATATTCTATGATCTCAACCAAAGATAATAACCTAATTCTGATTCTAATATTGCTTCAAAAGAAAGTTGAAGAAAAGGGTCCATGCCCAAAAAGGCAAACATGGAAATTACCTATATGCCTAACTATTCCTTACTTGCCTTGGATATTGCATTTTGAATTTGATGCCTTCACCAAGCTGCTTTCTCAAAGAATGTTCTGTTTTTTGACAGTTGCAAACAACACTCGACTTCATATTATATATATAAATGTAACCCAATTCAAATTAGTTCAATTGGTTTTCTGATGCAAAAAATCAAGGAATTGTTCGAACAGAAACTGGGATGCCAATTGATTTCTCCACCTAAGCTGGCTTTCAAATGGATGAAACTTACGGTCATCACCATTTTTAATATTAGACAAATTACTATAAACATGATGCTTAATAAATTTTCTGTTTTTTTAGTTATTGCACATTGTTGATATGGATCTATAACTCTTTTATATCCTCATATAAACGAAAAGAAAATTAAAAATAAAAATGTAGGGACCAAAAAATTCAAAAAGCTGTTGGATCACTTTCTTAAATCAATTGAAATGGTTCAGTAAAATTTGTAGAAGTTTTAAGGAAATTTATTAGTGATGTTTATTGTGAGCCAACGACTAATTCTCTTATATAACTCACTATTTATTGAGATTCTCATGAATTAAAAGAAAATATAATTAACTATTGTTACTTTAAATTTATGTTACGTTCTCTTTGTCTGTGGTAAATTTTTTAAAAAAATATTAAGCCACGAATTAATGAATAAGAAAAATTATTCCTTTCCTAATTTCATTAGCTATCAAGTGAATATTGTTGCAATTTCAAACTCAAGTCAAGCCATGCAAATTCCTTGAGACATATTGTTTACAGGGCAATCTTGTCAAATTATAGGTTTAACAAAGTTCCTTAATCACTAAGAGTGTAACTCAGTCACTAATTCTACATACACCAAATAAAGAATACAAGAAAAAGCAAATAGAGAAAAGGTGATAAACATTTTGAATTCTTGAATCTTTCAGGAACATAAAATAATAAAGAAAAGCATTGCCACCCATTAAAAGAGGGAAGGAGAGAAAAAGAAAGCTGAAACAAGAAACTCACAAGAAAAGAAGCAAGAAGATAAAGAGAAAAGGGAGATAGCCATAGGGAAAGAGAGGGAGAGATATATAAAGCTAGAGCTTAAAATTTAGACCAAAGAAACATGTACAGGTTTAGCAACACAGTCATAGGTTTCTTGAATCTTTTCACTCTCTTAGCATCAATACCAATAATTGGTGGAGGATTATGGATGGCAAAGAGTAGCACTACTTGTGAAAGTTTCCTTCAAACTCCACTTCTAGTAGTGGGTTTTGTGGTGCTCATAATTTCATTAGCTGGTTTCATTGGAGCTTGCTTCCATGTAGCATGGGCACTTTGGGTTTACTTAGTAGTGATGTTGTTCCTTATTGCAACCTTAATGGGTCTAACTATTTTTGGGTTTGTCGTTACAAGCCAAGGTGGTGGTGTTGATGTTCCTGGTAGGGTTTACAAAGAGTACAGACTTGAAGATTATTCTCCTTGGTTGAGAGATAGGGTTAAGGATCCTGACTATTGGAGAACCATCAGAAGCTGCATATTGGGTTCAAGGACTTGTGCCAAACTTGCTTCTTGGACTCCTCTTGATTATATGGAAAAAGACATGTCTCATATCCAGGTAATTTTTCTTTTCCTCCTTGAGATTTATCTTTTATTCTTCTTTATATATGATGTCTAATTCTTCATTAATTGGATAATTACATAACCTGAAAGTAGCTCTTCTTCTATATTTTATAAGGGTCAGTATCATAAATAAGATTTGATTTATAAGTTTTTTGTTAAAAAAATCCATGTTTAGTATTATATCTTTAATTAAATAAGTTTCAATTGGGATTCAAACTTGTAATCTTCTATTATGTCAAAGTTTGAATGTCTTTAGGCGTATATTATAAAGATAACAATTGTATTGAAATTATGTGATAATTAAGGCTCTTGTTGTTTCATGGAAAACATTTTTCAAGTTCTTCTCTATTTGGGATGCTTAAAACAATAAGTCAAATGAAATATCTTATATTTTAAAATGACTTTCTTTTTAAAAATGAAATAAACATTTTCCTTCGCTCTTGATAACACACTACTCTCTTTTTCCATCTTTACCTTTATTCCTAACTCTTCCTGATAATTTTCCGCATTACAACCAAATATAGAAAAATAAATTATTTTTCTTTTCTAGAAATAAATTATTTTTCATGAAATGAACAAAGTCTAAATAAATAATAAGCTAAAAGGTAAAATTTATCCTTGTCCTTTTTACTTTGCAAGTTCTTGTTATTACAATACTTTGCAAGTTCTTGTTATTGGTTGTAATGAAGTTTGTAATGATTTTTGGTGCAGTCTGGATGTTGCAAGCCACCAACATCATGTAATTACAACATGGCAACACTGGTGCCCCAAGACCCAGATTGCTATAGATGGAATAATTCCCCAACTTTACTGTGCTATGAGTGTGATTCTTGCAAAGCTGGAGTTCTTGAAGATGTGAGAAGGGATTGGCACAAGCTTTCTGTCCTTAACATAGTAATGCTAGTGCTTCTAATTGGAATTTACTCAATAGGATGCTGTGCTTTCAGAAATACAAGAAGGGCTGAAACTGATTACCCTTATGGTGAAAACAGGATGACCAAAGTCAGACCCAGATGGGATTATTATTGGTCAGTTAATCAAATTCCCACATTTTTTTACATGCTTTTATTTGGGTTAAGAGTTGTCTCCTTAAAATTTGCCAAAATTTCATTCACCTTTAAATATCAAGGACTGCAGATATCATTTTTGAAAAGAATAGGACTAAAGTATTCTTCAGGATAAACTTGAGGGATGTTGATGTAATTATCCCTATATTTTGCAAGCAATTGAATTTGTTTTTTCTTTTACAAATATGTTAATTGAAAACAGAAAATTGTACTCTATTGTTGTTAAAAATGGTATAAAATCATGGTAGGGCCTTCTGGTATATCTGGGAAAAAAGAAGAAAAACTGAAAAGTGGGCCTAGAATGATGAGCCTCAGTTATTGCTAGGGCTAATGCTTTTAATATGCTTTTGAAAACAGGTGGAGATGGTTACATGACAAGAGAGAACAGCTTTACTAGAGCATAACAAAGGCAGCCTTGTACTCATGCTTATGTTTTTTGGATGTCTAAAGATGGGACAGTTCAGTTGTTTCTTCAGTGTTTTAGTGGGCATTTTGGAAGTTTCAAAGTCACCTTCTTTTGTGTTCTTCCTTTCTCTCTTTTTTTTTTTTTTTGACAGTCTTCTTGTTCTTGGTTTACTTTGCTTTTACCTTTCCTTTTGCTTTGTACAAAGATGGATTTCACTTTTAATTTCCAAAGTTCATATCATAATATCTTTCTCCTACAAGTTACTTATTATTTTACTTTTGCCTTTTTTGACAATGTGTTCTGATGTTCAAATTGCATAAAGGCTAAAGCTGGTTCAAGATTACTATTACTTTAAAGTTGGAATGTAATATGGTTCTTTAACATAATATTATAGTTTGTATGATCATTAATAATTTATATATTATTAATTAAATATTTCAATAAAATATATAATAAACATGCACTTTTCATATTTTACATTTAATGAACATCCGCAAGTATAAATGTTTTAAGATATATTATTTTCAAAACATTATTTGTTATTTAAACTTTTAGATAGGATGATTATTTGATAAACGCATTTTAAAATTTCTAAAGTGTTAATTCGTAATAAAATCTTCGTTTTGTAAAAGCTTCTCTAAATGAATTTTATGTTTCCAATTTTGATGGTTGATCTCTAATACAACATGTATTTAGTCTGGATGTGAAAACATGTTCAATGGCTTTCTTTAAAGAATTTTGGGCTATGAATCAAGGCGTTGATTCTTTCTAATTAATTATAATAAATATAAAATGATAGTTCACCTTCCTATTAATATACCATAAAATAATTAATTCAAACCTGAAACTTCTAAGTGACAAATGAGTATAACGATTGACTCGTAAAATTGTCTATTGTGAATTTTAGAAATAACAACAGATAGAGTATTTGCCTATTTAAGGATGTCCAAATCCGAATTTGATTAAAATATATCTATCTGAATTTTTTCTAAATTCATTTAAGAAATTGCCTTTGTTACTGAAACCCAATTAAAATATGTTTAAATTAAATAACTATTAAATATATTTATAGATAATTAAACAGATAAATGATATCCTACTCATTTATATAAATATTCGAATAATTAAATAGATATTTATTACTGAATCCATTTATAATAATCAAATTTTAAAATATATTAACAACAATTAATATAAATAAAAAAATAAAATAAAATTTTAAATTCATCTAATATTACATAAATTCATCATATTAAGGGTCAGTCGGATATACCTACCAGATTTCGGTTCCTAGTGGTTTTTTAAAAGAAAAACTTGAGATACATGAAATTGAAATGAATGATTTTAGTAAAATTTTTGTCCTCCCTCCTTTTGCATGGAGTCTGATCTGGGTCAAATTGGGCTAATTTGTTCGACTCTTTTTAGTTTTAGTATTGTGGGTTGCCCATTTCAGTACAGAATTTCTTAATTCTACACTAAATCTTTTGAAGTAATTAGAATTCCATGACTCATAAGTGACTTATAAATTATTTATTTTAATTAGTTGCTCCAGAAATGTGAGTGATTCAATCATTTTCCAGTCCACAAATTAGTGTTAGGCATCTAATTCATATTTAGTACTTATTTGCAATTTGGACTCCACATACATAATAAGCTCTCCTTCTCCCTATATCATACTCCCATGTCCACACCAGTAAAAGTTGACATTTCTTTAGATTTTCTTTTTCAAATCTTAAAATCACTGATACCAAGATGACTTCCTAATCTAAAGGGTAGAAATTGCTTTTCACATAGTAATTCTTTTTCTTTCCAAAACTTATGGAATAATGACATAAATGACCGCTGAATGTTGTATTCAATTTTGTTTTAGTTATAAAATTTTAATTTATTTTGTTTTAATCTTTCAACTCTAATTATGTTTCTTTTTAATCATTTATAGCCAATAGAAATGGATTAATTAAAAAAAATATAATATATTAATTTCTTAATAATAACGTAACTATATATAATAAAATCAAAATTAAATGATTTAAAATAAAATAAATAAAATTTTGTGATTAAAATAAAACTAAATGTAAATTCAATTTGATAAAGATGGCATGTTACAGCTTTATAATAATGGTAAAACAATTAAGAAAATTTTGAAACTTAAGTCATTAAGAACATTGGTGTTTGTATAGCTCTAGCTAGAAATTTATAACAAGAAACTTATTAGTTTTTACTTAAAAATATAAAGCATTGCTACTTTAATATATACATTAAGTATATATTATGCTGACATCAATTATCATTTTTATATGAATTGGATCAGAGTGTATGTCTTAAGATGATATATTTGATAAGGGCATAAATTGATATTCTTTTTTAATTTAAAAACATTGAACTTTTAACTCCAATTGCTTCAATATATTCTTTGCAATCCACAGCAACAATAGGACAAAAACAAATAGCCAAAACCATCCATATCATCTTGGTAGTTTTAAAATATTCTCTCATGCCATACCCTATTTGATATATAACAATTATTTTTATCTTTATTCTTTTTTAAAATTAAAAATTAAAAATTAAATTCATGTGTGCCACTGTGTTGCTACCTTATTCAATTTTGACAAACTTTGAAAATTGACTATAATTACTAAAAAATATTTCATTAAATTTCCAAAATTAAAAAAGATTTGGACATAATCAGCAAAACAAGCAAAGATTTAAAATTTATAGCCATTAAGCCCCCAAAATTTGTCTCCTAAAATCCAAACCTCAGTAGCTCACTCCATACTAATGTAAATCCCAACTTTAGTTGCAAGTTAAAACAATAGATGATGCCAAAATGGTACTGTGAGTGGGCTCCTTATTCACTATTAGAATTGAATATAATCCAAATATGGTTAGGCAATAATGACTCCTTTGTGGAATCCAAACTTAGGAGAAGAAAAATTAAATTAGGAAGGATAGGGATTATATATATATAAAAGTCAAATCAGGGCATTTAGGTCAATTTAGCCATTCATTCCTCTCAGACTTCATATGGCACATTGTGTTCTAAAGCATCCCAATATCCAAAAGCTTCCTAACCAATTTCTTTTCTTTGTTTTTCTTTTCTTCTTCTCTCTCCACATTATTATTATTTTTTAAATAGTTTAATTTATTAAATATTGAAATAAAAAATGAAATAGAGAATATTGTTAAACATGGATAACTTTTAATATAAATTATAATAAAAAGTTGAATTATTTATAATAGCATAGGAAGTGAAATGATATATTTAATTACGACTTTTAAAGACTTTTTAAATGAATTATTTTTAAAGAGTTTTTAAATTTTTATAAAGTTCATGATTTTATAAATAATTTTTACAGACTTTACTTAAAAATATTTTTATAGACATTGATAGACTTTTATTAATTTTCACAGACTATTATTTTTCTAGGATAAAGTTCAAAAAATATCCTACAATTTGACGCTTTTACATTTGAGGATAGATGTATTCTTCGTAATATGTGTTTTATGTTTTTAGTATTTTTTAGATTCATTTAATATTTTTTTTTATTTTTTAAATTGTAAATATTAATAAAAATATAAAAATTTATTTAATTAATTTAACATTCAATTAAATATTTTATAATCATAATAAATTGTTAAAATATATATTAAATTTTTAATTAAACTTAAAATATTATTTTTTAAATAAAATTTTAATACATTTATAAATTCTTTGATGTATTATTAGATGTCACATTACTTATAAAATCATAATTTAGTAATAGTTTATAATAAATACATAAAAAAATTATGTAAACCAATAATGAAAACATAAATGTGTACCTAAAAATGATGCAACCAAAAATGCTAAAAAATTAAACACATGGTACTCTTTTAATACAAAAAATATATTCGTTCCTCAAGTGAAAAAGCATCAAATTATAGAATAGTTTTTTAAATTTTACCCATTTATCTATTATTTAATTATTTAGAAATAAATTTAATCATTTTACTCATATCATTTTCTGCATTTTTTTACGTTTACTTTAAACATTATTCTGCATAATATTATATGTAACTCCATAGATAAGTAACAAATTGCATTTCATTATTGTATTAAATTCATACTATTTTTATATTTTTTTATCTCACAATATAAACACTATTTTTTTATCAAGAGAATAGTTCTTTTTAAACATAAATTATTATATTACAATATATCTTCAATTAAAACACCAAATTCATATCATACTCGTTATATTTTATTTATTACTTATTTAATAAATATTTAAATAAATAATAATCACGCTTACTAATTATTTTATAAATACTTAAATCAAAAATTACGCTTACCGGAAAAAACTATCTAAATAATCTTCCTAATAAAACTTAAAAGACTATATTATTATATTTTAATATTATATTAACTAATAAATAATTTCCTATCAAATAATAATATTGATTCTATTTTAAGAAATAGTAGCACATTAATTATATTCTAATATTATATTAACTAATAAATAGTTTTCTAATCAAATAACGATATTAAATCTATTCTAAAAAATAAAATATTAATTATATTTTAATATTACATTAACTAATAAATTAGTTTTATAATTAGATAGTAATTCTAATATAGAAAATAATATTTTAAAATATATTTTGAATATTAATAAATTAAAATTTTATTTATATAATAAATTCTAATTCTGAAAATAGTAATATTAATTATATTGACATGTTAATTCATAATATTAAAATTAATTAATAATTTTTTTATATTATTGGATTAAAAAAAATTAAAAAAATTAGTTTGTTATTATTTTTTAAAATTTTACAAGGTAATATTATACTTTGAAAATCTTATTAGATTGTATCTATCAACTTGATTTTATAATCAAAATAATAATAATAAAGATACGTTGCACGGATAAACGACTAGTGAAATTAAACTTTTTATACTATAATTATGTTTATTATTAATGTTTTATTATTTCTTTTTTTCTGAAATATTGATACCTGACTACTGTACTTTTAGATCGTTTTTATAAAATGCCCCCTTTTAGACAATCATATTAGTTTAATTAAAAATGTCCATTTCATATAAATTTAATGCATTTAATTAACATTTTTCATATGATGATCAAATCTCAATTGAAAAATTTAATGCCCTTCTCTTTACTAGCTCAACTAATCTGATTAATATTCTTTAATACTTTATCTACCTAGCCAGTATCCACCACATCGCACGTTCCTAATTGGAATAATTTACAGTAGTTTTTGCCAATGATGGTGAGGCATGTGTTCTCTAAGAATTCTTTACAATTTATTTCTTTTGGTGCATAAACTCAACTAATTACTAGGCTTTTTAATGTATTTAATTCCTTAACAAAACCAATATAAGCTTTACAGATTAATTATAATGATATTAATTTGAAGAAACAAAACAAAAAGAGTGCATACCAATATGTAGAGTAAATAATTTGGTTTGCAATTAAATGGGTTTTTGATAGAAAATAAAGACTTAGACTAGTAGAATACATTTTCTGCCCAATAATTGATGAAATTGAAGTACTTTTTCTTGAACTGAGATGAAAATGAAGTACTGATCTGACCTTCTCAACATGACAAACTCTCATAAATGATACAAACCCATTTGCTTCTCATTTAATGGATAAACAGCTACTTTAAATGAGCCCCAAATTGGACCACTGCCATGTGCAATTTTCACTTCAGTTACAAAGGGGCGGCAACACTTGACTTGTTAATATTAGTTAAGAGTAGGGGTGGCAATATTGGCCACTAGAAGCTAATAAATATGATATGAAAATAAAGGGTTCAGGTTCAAAGTTATAATATTAGTGTCGTTATTGTACCGATTCGTTGTTGCATAGTACTTATTAATAAGATATAAATATGAAGAATTTATATATTTGGGATATTTTTATGCTAAAAATATTAAAACTTTCTTGTACTAAAGTAATTTTATTCATAATTTATAATATATATCGCATATATAAGAAACTTTACCTTAAACTATTTCTTGCTATTTTATTAAAAATATTTATAATAAATAAATTATTATGTCGATATCATATTATTCATTTCATGAACGAATATATATAAATTTAAATTTTTGATACGATTAAATTATTAGATTTTATTCAAATTAACAAATATTATGTTTAAATTTTCACCCCAAACTCAATCATTTAGTTCATTAAAGTAGGAGTCCTAATTCTTTCAAAAATAAGAAGAAAAGAAATAGGAGTCGCAATCCAAATGTGTCATACAATTGACTGAAACATTATTTAGTGGTTACAATTACAAGGAAAAAAATAAAAAAGAAACATCCATTGATTTCGGGGAACTCCCAACTGCAAAATGGTACGCTATTGCTAGTTGTATATATAATTTTCCTCATGACAAAAATGAATTGAAAAATCATAAATCTTCTATTCATTAAAAGAATAAAAATACATTTCGATTGTTGATTGAAATAATAAGAAATAGTGAATAAAAATATAAAATAAAAATAATTATAAAGTATAAAAAGAAAATCTCACTAAAATAATAAAACTTTATACTCATATTCTAAAATTATATTGATACTTTCTTTAAAATATCTTTATCTTTCTTTCATCTTAAAATGATGTTAATTTGTTTAAAATACACAATGTCCCAATAAACTCTTAAATTGCGTTAATTTTCAATTACAGAGAGTATATACATAAATTGAGATTTCTTAATTTATCTCTCATTTTTAAAATAATATATGAGCCATATTTTCTCATTTTAAAATTTTAAAAGGGCGAAAGTGACTTTGATGTAATTTTAAATATTTTCTATTATTTTTTTATTTTTTAAAAGATATACTATCTCTCATTTATTCTTTTTTTATTCTATTAATAAAAACTAATCAGAGAATAAAATAAAAAATATTTTTGAAATACACATTCTTATTTATAATTTAATAAAAAAATTGTATAAGAAATATCGTTAAAAATATTTTAAAGAAGACACCAAATAACTACTGGGTAGAAATTAATAATGATTTGATCAATCTATCTTGAATTATTAATAATTTAAATTATCATGAAGAATTTCAAATATTGAAAACTTATATAAACCATAGATGCCGCAAAACATTTGTTAAGTGAATTATAAAGAATATTGAGCTATTAAACAATAAAAGAAAATGTGAATTTGAAAATATCTAGATAAGAGAATTAAATAGAAGATGTATAAAAGTCAATTCAAATAATGGGAGCGCCTCAGTCCAAACAAACTGAAAAAAAGAAAAAAGAAATGGTAGATTTGTCTATTTTTAGGTTAGCGTTGGACTTGCTCTCATAAAGAGTTACGCTTGATCAATACTTGTTGTAATAGCAGTAATAACAAATGTGCTCCTAGATTTGTCTCTTACTCTCCAATATCATAATTTATTGCAAGAATTTTTCTATAAAATCTTGTTGGGTTGCAAGTCAAAATCATAAAACATGGTTTAATTTATTCTCCAACGAACTCAATTTAATTCTTTTTTTATTATCTTTTAGATCAATTTAATACCAAAATAGTGTTTTAATCCTTACATAAAAAAGTGAGAATCGTTCTTTTTAAAAAAAATAAAAAATTAAAATAAAATAGAAAATAATTTACTAATTCTTAAAAATTATTTTATAATTTGTAATATAACTTTAAACACATAATTAATAAAATATCTATTTTTTTATTCAACTTAATAATCATCATATATTTTAAATAAAAAATAATTTAATAATTAATTTTAATAATTTTTTAGCAAAAATAATTAATTTATTATTTACTCCTTTTATCAAGAGTGATTTAAACTCTTTTCCAAATGGGGTGACTTGAGCTAAAAATAAGTAAGATTTTAAATTAAATTATCCTAAAATATCAAAAAGGATAAAATTTAAGGCCGAATTAATTTTTATGCTATGTCTAGTTAAATCTAAAAATAAATTAATTTTATTTAAAAAATATAAAATAAATAAAATAAAAATAATAAAATTTTAAATAAGATTTTAATATTATAAAATATTTTGATTTATTAATATATAAAAATTCTACTTATTTTATTAAAATTTAATTTAATTATAACTATTTTATATAAATTTAATTATATATTAAATTTTATAAATTAATAGATTATACCAAAATAAAATTCTGAGCGGCTCCTTATTTGTTCCTATCCTGATGATATCAGGCAGTTAAGCTTTCAGTGGCTTTTTCTCATGCCCATGGAAATTGTAATAAAAGCTCCTCATCTACTAGTTGCTAGTTGGATATATATATATATATATATTTTGTTTTTTATGATCAGGTTTTTATTGGAGAAACATCTTCTCAGTTTTGGTGTTTTTTTTTTTTTTTCCTGGGGATTTATCCTTTTGCTTGCAGCAGTCTCTTTCTATTTTCCATCAAAACAAGAAATTGAAAGTTTTTTTTTTTTTTTAAAAAAAAAAGAGAAAAACAGTGTAGGCAAAAGTTGGCCTCTGTGGAACCCACATGGCAACCACGAATATTTATGGTGGTCCTAACCAGAGAATCAATGGCCAGTAATATACAAAAGTGAAGTCAATTCAAGGTACGCGAGCTTGCCCTTCTTCAGATTTTAGGTCAATTTGGCCATTCATTCCTCTATTTGATATTTCTGCCTCCACTTTTCTATTATTAATTGGCAAATTTTATGGTGCAATTTTCTATCTTTTTTAGCAAGAATACCTCTAGATAGTCAAGGGGAGAGAATTGCTAGGAGTTTTGGGACGAGCCATATAAGAGCACAAGATAAGAACTTAGGCTGCTAGCAAGTAGTATTTAAATTGAAAAACTAAAATTTTCAGGGAGATCAAAGAGAGCGTGTTGGGGGAATTGGCTAGTTGGAAGGAGAAACTATAGTCACATAGGGGTAAGAAGGTTCTAATCAAGGCTATTGTAATGGCAATACTAGTTTATGCTATATCTTACTTCAAGCTAGCAGTATCGTTGTACAAAGAGAATAATAGAAGGATTGCTAATTTTTGGTTCAAGCAAAAAAAAAAAAAAAATCATTAGTCTCTTAGAAGACAATGTGTAAAAAGAAAGAGAGGGGGCGAGGGGGCTTAGGGTTTAGGGATCTAGAGTGTTTCAATATTGCCCTCTTTGCAAAAAAAGGCTGGAGTTTTATTTCTAACCCAAACTCTCTCATTTTAAGAGTGTTTTGTGGCAAGTATCTTCTCTTATCTTCCTTCTTATGGGTAGACCCGTGCTCTAATATCTTATGGTCTTAACAAAGTTATCTTAAGGGTTAAAAAATATTGTAAGTATGCCCTAAGAAAATAGGATCAAGAAGAAAAGAGTATTTAGTATTAAAAAGATGCTTGGCTGCCTACTTACCCCCTTCAATGTGTCAGATTGGCCACGCAACTGTCCCAGGGTGTTTGTCAACTAATTAATTAATCAACAGTCACGAAGCTGGAATGAGCAGCTCATTCAACAACTGTTTTTAAAGGACGATGCAGAGATTATTCAGAGGATTCTTATTCGCCTTGTCAAAGTAAAGACAGAAGGGTTTGGCACTTCTTTAGACATAGTGAATATTTAGTAAAATTGGACTATGAGATAGCAAGACTCACAAAGAATCAAGTCATGATGGATAGAAGGGATTCTAACCTAGTATCTTTATCCAATGAGGAGCTTTCCAAGAGACTGTAAGAATTAGGTGTATGGAAAGATCTTTGGAAACTTTCACTCTCGAGCAAGCTTAAGCTTTTTCTTTGGTGAATGCTGATCCAAGCCCTCCATACAAGTAAAAAGCTTAACTAGTAGGTGAGAGAAGTGGATAATAGTGTTGAAGACTATAACCTGAATGTAGCAGGAAAGAGAGCCTCAGATTTTCTGCCTGTGCAGGGCTACTCATCACAGGCTGCAGGCAAAAAGGAGCAACCATCCCTATGGCAGGGAATGGTTACTTCAACCTTTCCTAAATAGAAAGGGACGTTGGACAGAGTTTACAAGGCAACCAGTATAAATTAGGCTACCGTTGCACTTCATGTATATATATTCACAATCATCAAACAATGTAATCTCAGAATTCATAAATAAAAACACACTCTTCATTGATCACAGAAAACTAACATGGTATCAGAGCAGGTTTCAAACCTATGAAGAATCAATCAAACATAAACCAACCTTTCTTTTTCTGCTCAGAACTATAAAGTTCATCATGTCTCAAAACGACAGCAAATTCACCAGTGTAATTTTGAAAGGAAATCAAAATTACTTTGAATGGTTAAAATCTGCCTACATCGGCCTTAGTGGCAAGAGGAAACTTGGGTTTGTCACAGGAACAAAACCCAGACCTAAACCAGCGAGACTAGAGGCCCCGATCGAAGAAGAAGCAGAAAAAATTGAAGAATGGCAAACCAACGATCACATGGTAATGTCAATGTTAATCAACACCATGGAACCTCAAATATCAAGATTATGCATGCTGTTAGAGTCATCAGAGGCAATATGGACAAAAGTAAAAGGATTATACGGGCATCAACAGAACTTTGCACACATATTCAACCTTAAACAAGAACTTGCACAAATCACTCAAGGGACGAAAAGTGGCTCAGAATATGCCCCATAAATTCTTACCAGATGGGAAGAGCTTCAAAATTATCTTCCCTCGACAACATATTCACAAGAAATTCAAAGAAGGACTGAGCAAGATCCAGTTTACACAACCTGGGAGGATTGGACTCAAGCTACGAAAGCTTGAGATCGCAAATCCTCCTATCGACCGAGCTTCCGAAAATAGATGCCGCAATCGCAATCATTCAGCAAGAAGAAACTCACCGAAGCCTTATGAACACCTCTCTCTCACTCGAAACTGTCGACAACCACGCTTACTCCACTCGACGCCTCCCTACCCACGACATGGCTCGGCTAAGGAGAGAATCAAGTAGCATAGAACGGTTTGACCACTGTAAAAAATAGGGCCATCACTACGATGCCTGCTGGTTTTTTCATCCCGAGCTAAAACCAAATCTTTAGGGATGGAAGAGAGGAGCGGCAAGGCGAGGAGAAAGTGGCATTCAGCTAGGGGGAGCTACAGTGAGAGAAGAGGTTCGGCTAGGGGGAGTGGCGGGAAAAGAAGAAGAAAGAGAAGGAAGAAAAAACCCTAATGGAAATGGTATATGTGAAGATTGTTATGCGGGATCCGACTTTTCTTTCTCGACCCGACCCGGTTCTGCCAACCCGGCCCGACCAAGTTCTGCCTCGACCCGACCCGGTCCATCTGCTCCGGCCCAACAACCTGACCCAGCAGTTTCTAACATACATCTCACCCATTTGCTGTCCCAAATCCAAGCCCTGGTCCAACAGCAGTCAAATGGGTCAGGTTCGGTATCTCACTCATCTCTAAAAACTGCAAATTTTTATCAAAATAATCAGTGGATCATTGATTCCGGAGCCACCGATCACATGTCCCGAAATCCAATGAATCTGCAAAATCTTGCACCCATTGCTAATTCCCAACATGTGACGGTCGCCAATGGAAATAAGGCCACTATTTATGGCCAAGGCACCACCACGCTACTTAATAAACAATTGCATAATATATTATTATTACCTGATTTTAAATCTAATTTATTGTCTATTGCCAAATTAACTCGTGATCTAAATTGCAATGTTATTTTCTCACCATCGTCAGTGCAATTTCAGGATCGAGTAACAGGGAAGACGATTGGTGAAGGGCGACTAAAAAAAGGGCTGTATTATCTTGTCAACCCAACCAGCCAATGCCTTACAGCTTCTCCCACTGTCAATCAAGGCATGTTGATGCATTGGCAGTTTGGGCATCCATCTGATTCTATTTTAAATAAATTATTTTATTATAAATTGAATTCTAATTACTGTGATGTGTACAAATTTTCAAAACATACTCGCTTACCTTTTCCTTTATCTTCCTCTGTCTCTACCAAACCGTTTGAATTAATCCATTCTAATGTTTGGGGACTTGCCCCTGTTGAATCTTATGATCACTACAGATATTTTATCACATTCATTGATTACTATTCCCGCACTATTTGGTTTTTCTTACTTAAAGGAAAAAATGAGGTTTTCACTTACTTTCAAGAAATTTTTCATTTTATTCAAAATCAGTATGATACCAACATTAAAATCTTCCGGTCAGATAATGGTACTGAGTATGTCAACAGGCATTTCTCTGACTTTTTTAAACAAAAGGGTATTTTGCATCAAACCACGTGCATTAACACCCCCGAGCAAAATGGAGTTTCTGAAAGAAAAAATCGCCATCTTCTTGAAATTACTAGGACTCTGCTCTTTCACAATCATGTCCCTAATATCTATTGGTTCGATGCCATTCTCACTGCTACTTACCTAATTAATCATTTACCAAGCATTACCTTACAAAATCTAAGTCCATTAGAAATTATGAAAGGACGCAAAATAGAATTAGGGCACATCCGAGTCTTTGGTTGCGTTTGTTATGTCCATGTCAAAGCCACCATAAGTTTGACAAAAGTTCTGTTAAAACCATTTTCTTAGGGTATTCCTCACAAAAAAAGGGGTACAAATGCTACGACCCTTCCACTCACAAGACTTATGTATCTCGCAATATCTCCTTTAAAGAAAATGACTCTTACTATTCTCAGATTCCTTCCACACACACTCATGGGCAGCACACTCCTTTATTTCCGCACAACTTTGTTTCTTCTGATTGCAGCCAACCGACTCAAGATGCTCCCCCTGAAGGGGACTCAACACCAAATATCCCCTCAAGTGCAATTCCTTCAGGGGGAGAAAGTGACAACACCGAGATTTTAGAAGATGGATCTGAAGCTACTCAAAAAGAAATTGCCTTGAGACGATCTACTCGACAGACTCGCCCTCCTGCAAAACTACGAGACTATGTGTCTCATCAGGTATCGTACCCAATCCAACACTTCATCACATATGACAACATCTCAAACACATACCAAGCCTACCTAAGCAATATTACAGCTCACACCGAACCCACATCCTTTTATGAAGCCAACACCGATCCAAAATGGTGTCAGGCCATGAAAGAAGAGCTTCAAGCCCTAGAAAAAAACAATACATGGGACATAGTACCTCTACCACCAACAAAAAAAATCGTAGGGTGCAAGTAGGTATACAAGATAAAATATAGGTGTGATGGGACAGTTGAGAGGCACAAAGCTAGGTTAGTAGCCAAGGGATTCACTCAAACATATGGAGTTGATTACCAAGAAACCTTTGCCCCCGTCACAAAAATGAATACTGTTCGAATTCTATTATCTGTTGCTACTAACCTAGGATGGAACCTTTTTCAAATGGACGTAAAGAATGCATTCCTTCAAGGAAACCTAGAAGAAGAAGTTTACATGACTCTTCCCCCCGGCCATAAATCTACATCGGATTTCTCTCTGGTATGTAAACTAAGAAAGGCAATTTACGGATTAAAACAGTCTCCAAGAGCATGGTATGCCAAACTAAGCCTTTTTCTTTTGAATATTAATTTCAGTAAAAGCACCTATGATTCTTCTATGTTTGTCAAGCATGCACACTCACATACTATTGTTGTCCTTGTATATGTTGATGATATCATAATAACAGGAAATGATGACCAAGAAATTGAAAAGGTCAAGCAAAGTCTAAAAAGGGAATTCGATATCAAAGACTTAGGTCAACTATTATATTTTCTCAAAATAGAAATGGCCAAGTCAGACAAAGGACTGTTCCTATCTCAAAGGAAGTATGTCCTTGACCTACTAAAGGAGACAGGGAAACTGGGAGTCAAGCCAGCCAACACTCCAATGGAAATCAATGTCAGACTTAATTTAAAAGATGGTGAGCCTGTCTCAGACATAGGCTAATATCAGCGTCTGGTAGGGAAGTTAATTTATCTAACCGTCATAAGGCCTGATATTGCATACGCTGTGAGTATGGTAAGCTAATTCATGCACGCACCCCGTACTAGTCACTTAGAAGCTATCGACAGGATACTTAGATATCTCAAGGGCACCCTAGGACAAGGAATCTAGATGAAGAAAAATAACACTAACACCATAGTTGGCTTCTCTGATGCAGATTGGGCAGGAAGCTGTGATAGGAAATCAACCACAGGTTTTTGCACCTTCATAGGAGGAAACTTGGTGACTTGGAAAAGCAAAAAACAAAATGTTGTGGCAAGGTCAAGTGCAGAAGCTAAGTATCGAGCCATAGCCTCTACAGCCAGTGAGCTTATCTGGATCAAGCAAGTACTCCAGGACTTAAAGATCGAATGTAAAGGATCTATGAAGATGTACTGCGACAATCAGGCAGCACGTCACATTGCATCCAATCTAGTGTTTCATGAACGTACCAAGCACATTGAAGTGGATTGTCACTTCATCAGAGAAAAAGTACAATCAAAGAAAATTGAAACACCATTCGTTAGAAGCCAAGATCAGTTGGCCGATATCTTTACAAAAGCCCTAAAAAAAATAGTCACAAAATCGTTCTCAGCAAAATGGGTTCGATTAACCTCTACGAACCCATCTTGAGGGGGAGTGTTGAAGACTGTAACCTGAAGGCAGCAGGAAAGAGTGCCTCAAACACTGCACAGGCAGAAAAGCCTGTGCAGGGCTACTCATCACAGGCTACAGGAAAAAAGGAGCAACCATCCCTATGGCAGGGAATGGTCACTTCAACCTTCCCTAAACAGAAAGGGACGTTGAATAGAGTTTACAAGGAAACCAGTATAGATTAGGCTACCGTTGCACTTCATGTATTTATATTCACAATCATCAAACAATGTAATCTTAGAATTCATAAATAAAAACACACTCTTCATTGATCACAGAAAACCAACAAATAGCTATAAATATTATGGCTAAGAAGAAACAAATGAGTACATCTTCTTCGAATGCTAGCAAGCTTGAGCAGTATGGTTAACCTCTTTTTTAGATTTGAGAGCTTATAGGATTTTGGGTGCAAAAAAATGGATAAAAATTGGTTGTTCTTGTATAAAAGAATGAGAGTTATGGATAAGGAGAGTGCAACCTCCAACATTGAATTGGCTATCTCTCCTCTCTAGTTCCTTTGGAAAAGAAAGGATGCTATACAGTTCAAGGACGAACTCTGGGAACCTAGGGAGGTAATAAGATAAGCCTACAACTTCTTTGACCTTATTAAACTTTCGCAGGAGCAAGCAACATGTGAAAGCATAGAGGGACTGAATCAACAGCCTAGCCTCCCAGCCTCCTAGCAAGTCCCTACTTACTCCTTTGTTAAATTAAATTGTGATACAATATTAAGAGTTATGAAGGAATGGAGAGTTTAGGAGTTGTGGCAAGAGATAAAGAAGGGTCGGTATTGTTTAATCATGCTCGAATAATCAATAATATTTTGACAACTGACCTCCTAAAAGCCCTTGCTTAAAGGGGTATGATATGTATTACTCGAGATAAAGGTCTGGAGCATGTCATATTTGAGAGTGATGCACGTAACCTGATTGAAGTTGTTAATGAGGCATCTCTACCTAATGTTGTATTTGATGCATTTTTCCACGACATTAAGAAAACTACAATAGGTATTTCTAGATGTTGCTCTTTTTGTTTTTGTAAGGAGAACCCTTAACTAGACTACCCATAAATTGGGAAAGAAAGTCCTTTTTGATATGCCTTGTGCAATCCCAAATTAGCGGAGATGTCCATATGTCAGGCAAGTTTTATCACCATTGTAGTATGACTATTCTATTTGAATGAATTCAATTTTCTAAACAAAGAACATAGTTATAGTCAATGATGTTAAAGTTAAGAAGAAAACTAAAGTTGAAGATTAATTTTCAGTTATTATTTTATTAAATAATTATATGCAAAAACTTTTTTATTATAAAAAAAGTTTGGAGTAATATAATTAGTTCTCATATATTTTCTTGTTAAACATTTTATCAGAAAAGTTAAAACAAAATTTTATCCAATAATCAAATTTTAATGTGATGGACTTGTATTGCGATTACAGGGATGCGCTAAAGATAACAAGATATTGTTTTGATCATGGAGTACAAGACTAAGTTTGTGAAGGTCCTTCAAAGTTTAGGACTTTGACTTAATTTTTTTAGCGACTAAACGACACTTTTAAGAAAAAAATTAATAATTTAAGGATGTATTAGATGTTATTTATGTGTCTAATTTTTTTGGTCAAGCATGCATCCCGTAAGTTCACTAGTTTAGCGGTTGTTTGATAAATAATTCTTTTCTAGAAAAATTAGTTCGTTCTTACGTGATGCGCCGTTGTTGCTATTATTTTTAATTATAAATATTTTTAATTTATAAAGTTTAAATTAGACTTTTTATTTTAAAAAATATTTATATGTATAAATTTGGCCGACACTAAATTGGTTTTAAATAAAAGGTATAATTAATAAACTATCGTATAAAATGAGGAAATTTTATTAGTTTATTAATTAGTATTTTAATTATATTTAAGTAAACTAACATTAAAAATATAATATACTATTTTTTAAGATTAGAAATAATTGTTTAATTAGAAAAATGACTCATTAGTTTACATATTAATTACATGTTATTTATTAAGACTGTTTAAGTAGAAAAATAATATATTAGTTAAAGTATTAATCACATTATAGTATTGTTTGAAATTGTGCATGGTTGTTTGAAATTATGTGACATGATCGTAGGGGTTTCCTCACTTTCAAAAGTTTTTAGAGTTGGCAGCCTTTAGTTTTTCAAAATATGGGTCTGCTGTGGGAAATCTTACTTGCATGGATGTTTAAAAAGATTTAATATTTTAAATAGTGCAGTAATATAAAAAAAAAATTATTTGATTTTTAGTATTATATAAATTAATGAATATAGTTGATATTTTTATTTTTTGGAATTAAAAGTTATTGTATAATTAAAATTAACTTATTAATTAATATATTATTACAAATAAAAATAAAAATATTATTTTTAGAATTATAATTGTTATCTATTTAGAAAAATTATTTGTTAATTAATATAAAATTAAAATATTATTTTCTAAAATTAAATTATTATTTAATCAGCAATATAACTCATTAATTAGTAAATTAATAAAAACTATAAAATTATATATAAACTTAAATTTTATGTGTTAAAAATTAATATATAAAAATTAAAAATTAATAACACATATTATATATATATAAATATATAAATATATCTATATATATATAAAAGTAATTATTTAGACGGCTAATATTCAATAATAGTTAGCGATGTGCTTACTAGATATTTTTTTTAAGATTTTTTCTTATTTGTATAGACTTCAATTAATTACTAAATTTTTAATAAATATTTCACCTATTTATTAAAAGGGATAATTACTTTTTACCTCCTATATTTTTTCATATTATATTAGTTATTTCCTGACATATAAAAAATTTATTTTTTATCTTTCTATTTTGTAATTTTATTTTAAAAACTCCTTCTGTTAGAATTTCTTTTAGGGAATCGTTGATTAGGTTTGATTTTTATACTATTTGCTTCTTAATTTTTTATATAATATACAAATTTCTTTCTATATTTTATTTATTGTATTAAAATATCCTTCTGTATTAAAAATCAATCTAATTAATGATCTAAATTGATAAAAAATTATAATTTGATCCTCAAATTTCTTATCAAGAAAAAAATAGTATAAAATCAAACTTAGTTAACGGTTGTTTAACGAAAATTCTGATGGAATGAGTTTATAATATAAAATTACAAAATAGAAAGATAAAAAAATTTATTTTTAAATATCAAGAAGTAAATAATATAATATAAATAAATACATGAGATAAATAGTAATTACTCTTTATTAAAACCTGCATGCAGGTAGAAATTAATTTGCTTCATATAGAGTATTTATTTATTTGATAGAATTCGGATTAAAATTATCAGTACAACGAGAGATTCTTATATATCATTAAAAATATTTATTTTATTTATAAACAATGTGATAGACGACGGGGCTAATAGGACACCTTGGCCAAGATATTTTGATGACACTTGGGAATGAACTGACCTTTTGTACATACCAAACCCTAAATAAATGATACACAGGCCACTTGCAGATACCCATGGCAAATGTCTATCCTTTTGCAATTAATAGCCGAGCAACCAGCTTGATGAGACTGAGAGGTGAGTCAATTTATGAGAAACTTTTAGTTGACTTTTTTGGTTCATTAGATCATTATTATTGATTCCGTTTTCTTTAGTTCGGAATGGAATAAAATATATTTTAATTTATATTAATTAAAATTTTAATTATTTAATATGAATTAGATGAAATTAAATTAAAATAATTATTTTATTCGAGATGATATAGTTTTATCAAAAATAAAAATTATTAATTATTGAATTAAGTTAAATAACTCAATAATAATTAACTCTAATTCCATAAGATTTATTTATTATTTATTAACAAAGATAAATTAAAATCTAAGATTTTAAAACTAAAAATCTAAAAATTTCATAAAATTATCTCTTTATTTATATTTATTACTTTATTTTTGTAGTATCGAGGGTACGATTTTAGCATGGGTTGATAGAGGCGCCAACTGTGTTACCTGCAGTCTTAGTTAGGTAGCATGTGTATTTGGTTTTCTTTTTTGCATTTTATTAATGGAAAAATTACGAATTTGATATTTTAATTTTTTTTAATTTTGGTATTTAAATAATTTTTTATTTAATTAAATATTTAAATTTATTAAAAATATTTAATATAATATTTCTAATTGATTTTACAAATTAAAATATTTATTTGACTTATTCTCAATAGTATTGATTTAAATATTTTCATTTAAAATAATATCATATATTTTTTATCTTATTTTTATCAATTTTTAGGATTATTTTTTAAAAATTTAATTTGTTTTTTAAGAGATTTTCAAATAAAAACTAAAAATAATTAATTTTTATTTATTTATTCTTCTATTTGTATGCATTCAACTCAAAAAGTAAAAATACCATATATTCTTTCACCTCAAAATTATAAGAAAAGAAAAATGAAGGTATTAAATGCTCTAAAAAATAATTTTTAAAAATAAAAAGATAATGAGTAAAATTTGTTATTTAAAAATAAATAAAAATCTAAAGAATTTAACTCAATATTTTTTTTGATGCTAAAATAAAAATTAATAGAAAATATATTAAAGATAAAAAAAATTAAGAAAGAAAGAAAGAAAAGAAGAAGCAAAAGATTGCAAGGAAGGATGAATAAGGATATTTATGTTATGGGTAATTATCTTTTATTTCATATATTTTTCCATATTATATTACCCCATGATATTCAAAAAATATAACTTTTTAATATTATATTAGCTACCTCATATGATATTTGAAAAATATATTTTTTAATTATTCTATTTTGTAATTTTATACTAAACCTTTTTCTTTAGAACTTTTGTTAGGAAATTGTTGATTAGATTTAGTTTTATATTATTTGCCTCCTAATTTTTTTGTGTAATATACAAATTTCTTCTTATATTTTTTTTATTGCACTAAAATCTCCTTTTATTTTAAAAATCAATATAATTAAGAATCTAAATTGATAAAAAGATATAATTTAATCTTCAAACTTCTTATCAAAGTTACAACTCTACTATAACAAAATTAATAATAATAATACTATCTATTTTATTTTAATAATTTAAAGTCAAATTATATGGATTTTCAATATTTAGATTAGTATAAATATTTTTAAAATATTTAAATTTACTAGAATTTGATTATGCTAAAACTTAGAGTAAGTAAAGAATACTAATCAATTATTTTTGTATAGACACTAAAATTGATTTTTTTATAAAAATTAGATAAGAGAGTTTTAATATAATAAATAAACTATAAGGAATAATTTGTATATTACACTAAAGATTAAGAGAAGGGGTTTTAGTATAAAATTACAAAATAGAACGATGAAAAAATATATTTTTTAAATGTTAGAGGATAACTAGTATAATATGAACAAATACAAGAGGTAAATAGTAATTACCCCTTATGTTATTTCATGAGTTAAATTATTACTTTAACCTGTAAAACTTGTAAGAGACACCATATATATATATATATATATATATATATATATATATATATATATATATATATATTTAGGCACTTCATTGAAAAATAATAATTCAAACATTGAAATAAACAAAATAAAAAATTTAAGACACTAATTTTATAATTATTTCTATATTAAAAGCTAGCAATTTTTTTTGAATTATATATGAAAAGAGTACAATTTGCTTAAATTGATAGATATATTTATCATCGGTTAATTTATGAATGTAGAAATCAACAATTTGCTTGCATAATTACTGATAATTTTATATATATGATATAAGTTTTAGTTTAATTTATTTTTTAATTATATCTATATTTATATTATTAGAAAATAATTTTATAAATTCTTTAGCTATCGTTTATAAAAATAAATTTAAAATACATTCATTATATATTTTAATAAAATTATTTACTCTTTGTTATTATTATATATTTACATAAATAAATATAAGATTATATGTATGACATTATATCTTTTATCGGAAGAATTAATTATTTTATTAGGCCAATAGATTTTTCATACATCCTGTATTTTCTTAAGTATTCATTTTTGTGATCTCAATATTTATTAGTTTAATTTTCTATTAATGTTTGTAAATTTCACACGTATATACATGTATTTAAATTGATTTCTTGTTACTTATTCATTGAACCAATAAGTTCTTCACAATATTTATTTTTTATTTTTTTATTCATCCAAACTTTTAGAATTTTTATTTTCTTTTTGATATTACTATTATGTATTTTCATATACATACACACATATATATACATGAATTTTCTTAAAAGAATAAGATATTATTATATAATAATTAAAAATAGCGGTATGCTTATAATATTTTTTTTTCTAAAATAACAAGTTTATTTTAAATAATTCTATTAGTGTATTTTAATTCTTAATAAAGTCATATTTCTTTTTCTTATTGAAGTTGCATATAATATGACTTTATTATATATTGTGAAGTGGAGTTTCATGAATAAATAATCTTCTTTATATATATTAGTTATAATACTAATCATGCTTTATATGAGCAATTTCTTTATGATTAATTATTTTATTCATAAATTTCTTTAATATATATTTAGTTAAATGAGTATTTTAACTTAAAATCCAATTGATTATAATCTCTTTTCCAAATACACAATATAATATAGTTTACTGACGGACTTATAAACACTAATATTTACTACATTTTGACAAAATATGGATAAACTTTTCTCCTAATTAACTAATACAACACCAACAGTTTACTGACAATAATTCCATCGTATATAAGGTAATGTAATTTTTATATGATAGTGATTATTTATGCATAAATTAGAAACAAATTATTGATAGAAAATTCTATCACTAATAGGCGTCCTCTATTGCAAAAGTAATGTAATTTTTATTTTTAATAATTTATTAGCTAATTATTTTTATTAATAAATTAATAAAAAAAATGATCTATTGGACCTCTCATATATAATAAAAAAAATATTTATATTCACGTTTTCATAAGTCGAATATATAAAACAATTTCTCAATTTTTCTTTTTCTATGAAATCGAGTTTATAAACATTCTCGGACACATAAATGCTAATGTAGTTCAAGAATATCATAATCTTCATTTTTGTTTTGAAAATACAGAGCAAAAGAAACCAATTTCTATATATCTTTTGGTGTATTCTTTTAGAAAAATTATATATTACATAAGTAAGGAATTTAGGAGGGATGGAGAAAGTTCTAACATCTCGTTATCAATTGGATTTACATGTTTTATTATCAAAGGAATTGGATACATGTTCCTTTCGTCAATATAAATAAAGCATATTACTAAAAAAATAAACATGGATTTTATTTTATTTTATTTATTTCCTTATAGAAGTGTTTCAAATGATACGGTTCTAATATTTTATTAAAGTCCAATTTCGATAACCAACCTCAAAACATATTAATCTAGAAATTAAAGAGATTTAATTCTTAAAAAAATTTAGAAAAATTCTTTTAGTCCATTTTCATAAAAAGTCTTAATATCTTTGTTATGAAACTTTTTTTAGGAAATTATTTTACGCAAATTTAAATTCAAATGCGATTATTCAATGCTAAAAATATTTCATCTATTTTTTTTAAATGTACATATATCTAAATTTAATTAAAGCGTATCGGGTAAGATCCTTACGAGTGGTAAAATATTTTTTTTAAAAATTTTAAAATTATTATATATCTAAAATTTCAATTTAAATTTTAGTTAAAATCACATTTTAAAAATGTCTAAAAAAATGTCCCATCTGTTTCGTTCTCAAAGAGGGATGAATCTACAACTTGGCATTTATTTCATAGATTTTGGCAGATGAAACTTAATTGAACAAAAAACAAAAGCACTTTGCAATTTTTGCAATGGTCCCCATGCAAATGACTCTTCAGAAATGTCTAAAAGTAAAAATCCTCAAACATTTTTCCGCAGTTGATACTAGTTTCCAATTTTCTCAACCACTTATTATAAACGGATGAAAGGAAAACAGAGAAAAATAACTAACCATTTCTTTGTCATTGGCAGTCAAGTTAGGGTGCCTACGTTCTTCAAATTATTGTTCCAAAAAGTCCAAAATTTGCGAACCATTGGGATTTGGGAGCCATCAATTATTTTGTTGTTGCACCCAGTTGAAGAATTAACCCTAATGACAACAACAACATAAATCCATGCAACATGTTGGCTACCTTTAAGGTATTTACATTGTGGCGGCTATCACTTTTTCTTTTAATTTCTATTTTATAAATATATAATAATACCTCTCTATAATTAGATAATTATTGATTAGCATAAGTTATTAATTTGTAAAACATCTATTTATATATAACACTGGGTATTTTTATTTATAGATAATTAGAAAGCCTGCATCATGCTAATTTAGTTTTATATGAGCTTTTTTTTTTAATAGTTATTATTAATTATTAGCTAATAGCAGAAAAGTTAAATTATGTATACCAAATAAAACCGTCGGTTTTTTTTTTTTATAAATAAAACTATTAAATTTCAGAAGTTATTAATTACTAGAATATTGATTTGGAGAGGTACTATTATTATATATACTTGTCACCAACAAATTAAGCTATGTTTAGCAGATAAGAGGAGTAAATTCCATTAGAAACGTCTAATAATTGATTAGTCTTGATGACTTTGTCAAACCCTAGAACATTATTATTATTATTATTATTATTATTATTATTATTATTATCATAGTGGACTAGTAATGATGACGTTTGCTTCTTAAAACAATTTTCTGATACGTAATTAACATTAGCGAATGTGTTTAATAGTGAAAATTTGACATTCCTTCCTTAAAATATTTTTTAATGTACCAAAAAGGGCTTAATCATGTATCTACGTATACATATTAAAGGGTGATTAAGAATTTGTTAACAAGTTCTTTTTTCTTATTTTGGTATGAGATGTGTTTTAATAGTCAATTTACTGTTAGTTGACTATTCAGAAGAAAACATTATGAAAATTAAAACAATTTTTAATCATTAAAAAATTTTATAAGCCTAAATTATTCGATAACGCATGAATCATTGTTATGATTGTTCTGACTATTTTAGATTTTCAATATTCGGAGCTCAACACCTGAATTGCATAATAGATTATAAGTACCGTTGGTCGATTAATGGTAATTTGATCGAAATGTGCAGTCCGATAAGATTGAATTTTGAGAAGTGTTAAACAGAAAAAGGCCATTTCAGAGAAGAAGATCTCAAAAACAAGAAAAGGAAAACGTGTTGTTTTGTAATGGCTACAGCACCTAAACAAACAGTGGTAACATTCATACATCAAATGTCTCAGTAACATGCCCAAGTCCACAGACTCTCAAATTTCCTCATCAAACATTTAATTGATTAGGACTAATTCTCATATAAATTAGTTCGAAAATTTTTCAATCCTAACTTTTGTTTCTGTATGCTTTGGGCTTTTCTTGTTTTTATCCCCTTTCTCCATTTTTTTTTTTAAATTTCTTGAGGTAAAAAAGGCTGTGAATTAATATATATAAATATAATAATAAATAACTACCTCTTTATACTCATTATATATAAATTTCTACCAATATGTGGTAAATGATGGTAAAAGAATTTAATTTCAAGAACTATTATTGTGTCCTTGTTATTTTTCAAACTATTTTATTCTTTTTAGAATGATTATAAAATTTAATCTTTATCACGTCATAAATCATATGAATGCTATATAAAATAAAATATAAGAAATCAAATTATAAAATAATATTAAAGTATAAAATATTTATATATACAAGCTGCTACTTATTCATTTCAGTATATATAATTGATGTACGTAAGAATTAATTATATGTATAATGTTAAATCTAAATTGTTTTTTTATCTTTTTTTAATTTAGTATTTTATTAATCGACGAATTCATTTGGGTGAAGGATGAAAATACATGTTTTTTTAAAGAAAAAAAGACAAAAAAATGCATAATAAAGAAAACCTCGGAGGTATTTGTAATTTTCCTTTTTATCTATTCAAACTTGGATGGATACAGACTCATAAGAGTTACTTAAGACACGGCTGTACTCCGTCTCCTTTATATCTCTTCCTTTGTTGCCTGAAATAGTCAAAGTCTTCGCTCTTGAGTTGCTTCTTATTTTTATATACTTATTTATATATATATATCTTCTTCTTATGAGCGTAGACAAACACAATCTCTCTTTCTCTTACACATAAGCATTCAGAAAGACCAATTTTAATGCAGAACTCTCTGCATTAGTCACATTGCTTATATCATCATCATCATCATTATCTTTTTCAAATTTCTTTTCTGAATTTTGATTCTTTTTTGAGCATTCCTCGGTGATACATGTAATTGGAGATTTATATATATACTTGTATCAAGAAGAAAGAAACTATATATATATATATTAGTATTACCCTATATACCATGGCTGAGACTGCAGCTAAAGAGCGTTCTTTAGAGGAGACGCCGACATGGGCTGTTGCTATTGTTTGCCTTGTCATGATTGTTATTTCAGTCCTGATTGAGCATGCAATTCATATGATAGAAAAGGTATGTTTATTTGTTAATTTATACATAAACGTTTGAAACTCATATAGTTGCTGCAGTATATCAAGAAACCAAAAAAAAAAAAAAAAAGAAGTTTGACAATCCTGAAATTTTTTATAAACATGTTTTGGTTCTTGCCTGAAAAGTCTAATAAAAATGTCTTTCTGCATTTAAACTTCAAGTACATGTTTAATTAGCAGACTGTAATGGAAAGTAATGTATACTTACTGATTTTTCTCGTGTTCTTCACAGTGGTTTAAGAAGATTCATAAACCAGCTCTAGCAGAAGCACTTGAAAAGATTAAAGCAGGTAATTAGTCTTGTAACTTAATTTTTTTGGTCAAAATTAGATCTTTCCACAATTGTTGGGAAGTCAACTATTCATCAGAGCTAACCCTTTTTTAATTCTTGAATATTTCTTGTTTTGCAGAGCTGATGCTTATGGGATTTATATCCTTGCTTCTGACAGCACTACAAGGTCCTATATCTGAAATTTGCATTTCAGAAAGTGTTGCATCTACTTGGCATCCTTGCAATAAGCAGCAAGAGGAGACTAAGGCAGCAGCAGAAGAAATAAATGCTAGCAAAAATCGTCGAAGGCTTCTACGGTTCCTGGATGGCAGTGCTGGTGAAAGTACTAGACGTTTTTTAGCAGCTAAATCTGGTGCTGATAATTGTCCAAGTGTAAGAATAAAGATCAACCACTTTTTCCATTTTCATTGTTTCTTTTTTGGGTATCTTTGATTGATTCTCTGATACTGGGTTCTATAAATTTTCAGGGTAAAGTTCCCTTTGTATCAGCATATGGGATTGATCAGTTGCACTACTTCATCTTTGTATTAGCAGTTGTTCATATTCTCTACTGTATAATTACATATATTTTAGGCAGTATCAAGGTAAACACTTCCTTCTTATCTTAGATGTTTTAACTTTCTTTTACCCTCTTCATCTTTTTTCGTTGATGAGTTAGGTATATCTTCAATGCTTAATTACTTCTGAATTACAGATGAGAAAGTGGAAGGCTTGGGAGGATGAGACAAAAACAATTGAATACCAATACCATAATGGTAACTCTATTTTCCAATTTCCTGCTATAATTTATAAATCAGTAGCAAATTAACAAAGCTCTTAGGCATCTAGTACTAATTCTTAAAGAACATGTGTATTGCAGATCCAGAGAGGTTTAGATTCGCAAGGGATACATCGTTCGGGCGGAGACATATGAACTTATGGAGTAGGTCACCAGTTTTCGTATGGATTGTAAGTACTGGAACTTGAATCTTTTTTCTTTTTCTAATTTCCACAAGAATTTGACATATGAAATTCAGGGCAATTCATTTTTGTCATTGGATTGAAATTTACGGTTGCTTTTTTTTGGGCCATAATTTCAGGTGTGCTTCTTCAGACAGTTCTTTGGATCAGTTACTAAGGTTGATTACTTGACATTAAGGCATGGATTTATCACGGTAAGTCGAACATATTTAACTACGCTACGCTTAGATAGTGTATATCTGAAACCCAGTTCTTGCTGATAGTGTTCCATAAATCGTCTTGTTTCAGGCACATTTGGCTCCTGGAAGTGAAACAAAATTTGATTTCCAAAAATACATTAAAAGATCACTCGAGGACGACTTTAAAGTTGTGGTGGGGATCACTCCAACTATATGGTTTGTTGCCTGTCTGTTGCTGCTGACCAGTACACATGGTAAGGACTAGTCTTCAGTGAAATTTGCAGCCGATAAAAATGGCGAAAAGATTATATGATTCGAAGTTTCTTTCTCTCTTTCTTGCAGGTTGGTATGCTTATCTATGGCTGCCGTTTATCCCCCTAATTGTAAGCACAATATCATACTTAAAATTTGTTCTGTTGTGACTAATTTTTGGTATGCAAGCATCAGGGGCTCATACTCCAAATGGGAATTTTGCAGATAATCCTAGTAATAGGGGCTAAGCTACAAGTGATCATTACTCGAATGGGCCTAAGGATTCAAGAAAGAGGAGATGTTGTTAAGGGTGCTCCAGTTGTCGAACCAGGCGATGATCTCTTCTGGTTCGGACGCCCGCGCCTCATTCTCTTCCTCATTCACTTGTGTCTCTTTCAGGTACTTGCAAGCATCTTCATGTTTACATATTTCCTTTGACATTTCACTTATTATGCCTCTTTTGTACTCATGCTTAATCATTTCTGTTCTCAAAACCTCTGTATTGCAGAATGCGTTTCAGCTTGCTTTCTTCGCATGGAGTGTGGTAAGCACATTGATCAACTCAGTCAATTCAGTAACTGTTGTACTCTTTTTTAAAGTACTCTGTCCTAACTATACCTTTTGTTCCCCTCATCTTTCAGTGGAAAATTGGTCCGAAATCTTGCTACCATGACAAAACAGAAGATATTGTAATCAAGATCACAATGGGGTGAGTTCCATTAGCATAACACAGCAACTTTCTTGAATCTGCTTCCAAACGAAAAATTTCTTTCGTTTACTTTTGATTGATTGTACTCAGTTCAGTGACTGCTAACACACCACGAAATTGAACTTTTCAGGGTCATCATACAAGTTCTATGCAGTTACGTGACTCTGCCTCTTTATGCTCTAGTGACACAGGTGAGGAAAAATAGCTGGAATGGTCTAAATAATGCAAACTGTTAATTTAGTCATTGACATTGTTCTTTATCATCTTGAAGATGGGCTCAAGCATGAGACCGACGATCTTTAATGACCGAGTAGCAGCAGCACTTAAGAATTGGCATCATACAGCAAAGAAACATGCTAAACACAGCAAGCATTCTGAGAATCATACACCAATGTCGAGCAGACCAACAACTCCTACATACGGCATGTCACCAGTTCATTTGTTGCATAACTACCGTATCAGCACTGCTCCTGATAGCTCACAAGCTTCTCCAAGGAACTCTAACCATGGCGCTGAGAATTGGGATCCAGAAGCATTGAATTCTGTACACAATCATGAAGCTGATGAAGTTGAAAATTATGCAAGAACTGTTAGGGAAGAAAATGTAGCAGCAGTTCCAGAACCAAGCTCAATGGAATTGCCTCCAGCCCCAGGTTCCATACGTACTCAACATGAAGTTGGCATTAGCGTACGAGAGTTCACATTCAGGAAAGGATAAGGGTCTAATCAGGCAGAGCAGTGCATATAATGGCAAACTTCCATGTATGCACATCTATCAAATAGTTATGGCAAACTTCCCTGAAGAAGATTTGTAGTATAGGATTCTGCATTACACCGCTGAATTTTGTGGTCGTATGTACACTTTCTGTACATAATAAGAACCCAGAATCCAGATTTTGTACCAAAAGCAAGACTGCAGAAGCTTGCCTTCTCAGCAACAACAAAAGCTGGGATGCATTAGGCACTAGCTCATTCACACTCAGAATATAATTTTTTTTTTTTTTTTTTGGGTTTCTTTATCATTTTTTACAGACAGCATCTTGTATTTATTATATTGTAAAGCACAGTTTTTTCATATTTTTTTTAATAATGTTTCAAGATTTAAGATACTACAGTTGCCTTATGTATATATGCTCAAGTTTGGTAAGAAAAATTTCCAATTTCTCAATGAATCTCATACATTAATTAGTTGCCAGATCAAAATGGTTGGCAGTATTTGATTTGAAATTGATGATGACATAAGTTTAACTAGAATGATGTTGGATTGATGCTTGTTTTTCTTAATATGTGGTTTCCATTTGAGATTCCCTTTTGATCTCTTCCAAGAAGATAATGATTATGTGCAGAAATTGCTTTGATTGTTCATGTCCACTTGTAGTTTTCCTTTAACATACCTTATCTGTTTAGCTTTTATTAGCATAAATTCCTTACTTTCGGCTTAATAGCTCAAAAAAATAAATAAATAAATAAATAAATAAAATTTTATATTAATAATATATAACATAATAAAAATTTAATGAAGCTCAGTAGACTATGAGCTGCATATAAAAGTAAAAAGTAATCAATTCTTGTTAATTTCATAAAAATAATAAATTTGTATTAATATTAATAGATAATAAATCGGAAAATTAAATTTCAAATCTCTTAATTATCATATCCTATATTTTTAATGAAGGAACTTGATTGCTTTAGTTAGTAAAAAGAAAAAATTTGGGATAATTCTTTTCATTGTATTAGAGAACAGGAAATATAAGAAAAAGAAAAGGACTAATATTATAAGATTTAGTGGTGTATTATACTTATCAGGAGTTGCCTTGGCATCTAAACTTGAAAGCTGATGATGGTCTAACATCAAGCATCCCAGCTTGTCATCAAAATAAGTTACAATATAAAATCATTAAATCATGCCCTTTTTTAGTTCTTAATTTTTTTAATTAGAGGATGTTGGAATATTTGGAGGGTTGAACAACATTATTCTTTCATCAAATTATTCATTTAGTATAATTGATAGGGTTGAATTTGTAGGACTGATTTTCTATGTATATCTTATAAATTAGCCCTTTCATGTTCAATACCATTTTTAAAATTTGAGTCCCTATTTCTCTGATGTACACCAAATTTAGGGGAAAAGAAATAATAATAAAAAAAAAGAAGTATATATTTTAAGGAAAACAAATTCTTTTCTTCAATTCACTTCCTTTTTTTTTTTAGAAAAAAGAATTTGATCATTGTCCACATGTGAGCAATTGATCATTGTGTTTATTTATTTATTTAACAAAAATCAAAATTTAGATAAAAAAACAAACTTACCAAATGTCTCCATAAATAATTTTATACAATCCAAGTGTCTCCATTACTAATGTTTATTGAATTAAGCTAGTGGAACTATTAATGTTATTATACTAAGTGGGTAATATTACTTGAAGTAATATATTTAATTCATTTTCTCCCCAATTATCTTATTGTGCATATTTTTCAAAAATTAACTCAAGATTAAAATTTTTATTAATTGAAAGTCTTAAGCTCCAAATTATCAACTTAAAATATTCCTCCCATAATCTTTCATAAAGCATTTGTTTATTAAATAAGTTATATAAAACAAAATCAATAATGCATGGATTTTGTTAATTATTACTATTTCTTTATATAAAAAATAGGTATATATATATATATATATATATATATATATATATATATATTCGAACAAAAGAAAGAATAAAATAAAAATAATAATAGAGAAGGAGACAAAGGGTGTTAGTTGGCATCAAGGTGCGAAAAGATGCAAATGCATCAACTTCAATGGAGCGCACGTCTCCTTATTATGAGAGTTTATAATAATTAACAATAATAATAATCTCTGCCTCTCTTGATTTTCCTTATTTGCCGCAAACAGTTCATGCAATTGATCCATCAACACCGCTTGATGATTAATCGTCTGCGTTTTCAGCCGTTAGTTTTGATCAGTAGATAATATTTTCTAATTTCTTGATTCTCACCATCATGGAGATGAGACCAAATCCTACGGTCGATAACTCTCAACTCCATCGGCGCCATGCACCTTCTGCTACTCCGTCCAAGCAGCCCGCTGCCACTCCTAACCCTGTCGATACCACCTCTGTTTCTCAAAGGTCTAGACTTTCTTCCGGCCCTAAGCCAGAATCTTGTTATGTACGTTTAATTTTTTGTGTGGTTTAACTAAAGACTTGGCTTTCATGTTTATGCTTTTTATGTTTGCAGATTACAGAAGGAATTAATGTCTCTCATGGTACGTTAAAGATTTATTTATTTTATTTTATTTAAAATTTTATATTTATTGTTTATAATATTAGTTTAATTTCTTGATTTGCAAGTCTTGTTATTAGCATCTTTAGTTTGTTTCATTTTATTAAAGTTAAATTTAGCTTGGTGAAACAATAAACTCTATTGATCTGCTTTGTTTGGAATAAATTATGTGCAGAAGTTCACTCGATTGAATTCTTGCAAGATGTCATATCAATTTTGGCATGATTTTTTGTCCCATTTTATAAGTTGAAAGAATTGAATTCTAAGATTTTCAAAAGACAAGAATTTTCTCTTGAACTAAAAAGATGAGAATTTACTCAATAGAATTCTACCGGATTGAATTCTTAGATAGTTTTAGACTTTTGAAAACAAGGGAAAATAGTGGCTTGCTTTGGATGTTTTATAATGGTAGAAGAGCAAATAATTATTCTGAAATTTTCATGCATAGCTTCCCTCCTACATGCATGCGTGGTTTTGTAATAACCTAGTTGATTATGTAGGTAGGATGCTTAAATATCTCTCTTGTGATTAGTGCTAAATTTTTAGGAGGTCCTTTCTTTTTTTCTTTTTTATGATCCACTTCCCTATTTTAAGCTTTTGTGTTGTATAATGGCATGGGAAGTTATCATCTGTCGTTGGTGGAAATGGCTATCTGGGTTCTGGAAAGGGATCATTCAGTCCATAGGGGTTATATTTTCATATGTAATTTCTGAAACTCAAGTTGAATTTTATCATTTACCATGTTATGGCCTTATTGTGGCAAGTTTTTGCCCAAGTTGCATTATTTGGAGCTGTAAATGAACTTATGAGATTTTGGAATTATCAAAATGGTTCGTGGAAATCTTTTAGGCTGAATTTGTGCTTCAAGGTGTTGTACATTGTGGGAATTCTGTAGAAATGACACTGATGGTTTAATTCTGTGTCTTCCTGTCATTTCTTTAAGTTTTAGTTCATAAGTTTGCATGCTTTATGCAGATGAGTGGTGGAGATCTTGGTGTATCGGCATTTCCTGAAGGCGAGAGCATCTTCACATGGATTGGCACAATTGAGGGTGGAAAAGGAACTGCATATGAGGGTTTGTCATATAAGCTCTCTCTGCGCTTTCCTCTGGATTACCCATTTAAACCGCCACAAGTCAAATTTGAGACCAATTGCTTTCATCCAAATGTTGATCAGTTTGGCAACATATGCCTAGACATACTCCAGGTATGGGTTTAAGTTAGCAGTTAAAATAATGTAAATGATGGATTATTTCGTTTATATTCATTTTAGAATTATTTAGTTTTAGAAATTTAGCATCTAGGAGTTTAGCACAAACATTTGATAGCCTTATGGACACTGTTATCTAGAATTGAAAGTTAAATTCATACATTGAGAGAACTATGATTTTGTATATCTCATGCACTGCAGTGACATAGACTGCCAGCATTGGGATGTACAGGGGTTAAAACTTAAAATCTAACTTTACAATAAAAGGTATCAAACAAGTAACTTATGATATGCTAAAGTTCTTTCAGAGTTTAAAGTTCAGGCATTTGCTGAAAACATTTAATTAAAAATATGATGAAAGGTAAAACAGTTAAACGTGGCCATGGTTGTAGGCCAACTTCAATTCACCAAACCAAGGTTCATCTCGTGTAGTGATTGTGGACTCATACAAGGATATTGAGTAGACGGTTGATATATCAGACTCGACCCTATCTTTCGTAGCATGCATTCCCATCCGTGTCGCAACTGATTCGGTAATCTATATGTCCGGTGCACGGAGAACTGCCTTTGGTCCCCCAAACTGACTTACTCGTGTAATGCTAGTCACTACTCCCACTGGGGCTAGGAAGTAAGCCCCACAACCCAAAGCAGGGAGAAGTCTTTTTCCTCCTGTCAAGACTTCTTTTCCTGATAGACTCTGTATATGGAGGTGAAGAATAGTTATATTTTGATGGCTGCTTAGGATTGCAATATAGCATTCTGTTTCTGTATTTCCTTGTGATACTAATAAGATCCTCGCTTTTATGTCTTTTAGGAAAAGTGGTCTTCAGCTTATGATTGTAGAACCATTCTCTTGTCCATCCAAAGTCTATTGGGAGGTCTGCCTCTATTTATCCTAAATCTTTGAACTATTTTGTCATTGATTGTCTCTGCCTAACTGTGTAGTCCTCATGCAGAACCTAATCCAGACAGTCCTCTCGACAGCTATGCTGCAAAATTATTGAATAATAAGGAAGGTCAGATATGGACATACAATTAAATTGAATTGCCTTGTTTTTTCTTTTCTCAGTTGTTGTTTTCTTTTTGCCCAAGAGGATTATTAAATCTTTGCATGTGGGCTTGAATTGAAAAAGGGCATTTATTTGGTGCAGAGTACAAGACGATGGTCCATAAACATTACCATGCTGGAGGAGTATTTGAGAGTTGATCTGCAGATTTTTATGACATACATCTGAAATGTTAAACTGGAACACCTTTGCTTTTAGAGGTTCAAGAGAATTCCAGAGTGGGTTTGGATTTTTGGAGTTCACCCTCAAATGAGATTTGTTATGTGAAAACATGCATTCACGTAAGTTTTCTATATTCCTTCATCTCTCTCTCTGATAAAATGGTGCTGATATTTCTTTGTTGTATCTGCAAAATAAACTTGTACAAATAGTTGTACATTTTCTAAAGATCAATCAAGAATTTCTTTTGTCCTGGCCAGATGAATCATTATCAGAACTGTGCGAATGCAGCGCACTAACCTGACTCCTTTATGGGTTTTTCTTAACGTTCTTATTCTATGCTAACCTTGGGGATACATTTCACTTATTTTCAGAGTTATGTACAAAATTACAAATTGTTTGATATCATAATGAAAGGGATCATTGAGTAGGATTGAATTTTTATAATCCTCTCATAACATGATGAAAATTACAAATATTTTTCTTATTTTATTTTTAGTAAAATTATATAAATGATCTCTCAACTAATTTTTTTACATTAAATTAAGTGTCTGAACTCTTCAATTCAGTGCTTGCTTGTGGCTGATTAAGGCCGATCGAAGTGTTGTATATCAGTATAAACAGAATCCACATTTGTTTATTATTGGTGCCACGTCATTTTACATGTGTACAGTTAAGCTCGTATGGCCAAATTGCCCTTGGCTCCCATACTAAAGAAAAAACAATTGTTTGAAATGATTTATATTAGGAATGTTATGATTGATGACATGATAATTACTTGAAGACTAAAATTGAAAGCTTTTGCACCCATTCTGCACATTAAGGGACTTGCATTATGATAGTCAAAGACTAATTAAAAAAAGTCATAAATGAGCCATTATTTTAAGCATATGAAAAGGAGATAGGCGTCACTGTGGATTAGTTTATGAAGTTCTTCAAACTTGATGATGAAATTGGCCTCGTCTTTGGCTGTGTTTAAGTTAAGAAAGAAGCATTTAAATTTTTATTTTAAGTGTTGATTTGGGTTATCAAATGAGATTCATAACTCTCTTTTAAAGTTACTAGATTGGTTTGCCTCTTCCTCCATGTTCATAGAAGCATGTATTTTTCTTTTTTTTTGGCTGGAAGAAAGTGTATTTCTCTTTATTCGACTGATTTTAATTTCTTTTTAAAATAGTTATGTTTACAAAGTAGACTCATCAAATTTCTCTTTATTATGTAATTTTATCTTTTATTCTTTAAGAATTGCTATTCTATTTTATGTTATTCCATTTCATGAAATAAACATGGTCTTAGGAGGATAATTTTTGTGCTTCAAAGAGGAAATGTTAAATTAAGCTCTTATCCTCTGCACTATAAATAGGAAATGGGCATATGATGCATAATTAATCGATTGGATATGTGCAAAGAATGTCTTAACTACCAGGGCACATCTGTTTCATATGCATTGTGAGCTTGAAAACTATGGAGCTGATGTCTATAATAGATTAAACAAATTTTAGTATGGATGCAAACTAATACGGAGGCAAGATGTAACAAACAAGTATGTATGAAACATACGAAGATTACAATTCAATGGAGTTTGTCATTTAAAGATCAGTTTCAATGTTTTACAGCAGAATAACAACTTAAGGCCTAACAAATGTAATTATTAAATGGGAAAAGTGCAAAATTTGAGTCTATGGTTTAACTTTTTGATATACAGGATCCTGTTGTTTTATTTTGTTGATACTTTACTGCCTTGAGAATTAAAACGTTAACAATTTATATTTAAATTCACTAACACCGTTAATTAAATAGTTATAGTTCAGTCATTTAGTATTAATTGGTTGTGATTCCACCATCATTTCAATGTTTACCAATTTTCATCCAAGACTATCCATATCATTATAGAGTTTTGAGAGAAAAATCAAATAGAAAAAATAATTTCACAATTCGATTTTTTCTTTAATTCCAGTCATTTCTGACAAGTTTTGAATGATTTGACAAGAATATAGAATTCTATACTTCATCATCTATCTGACAAGATCGCAGCGAAAGAATATAGAATTCTATACTTCATCATCTATCTGACAAGATCGCAGCGAATGAACTTCATTTGAAATTCAATTTTCAAAACTGTTAACGGTGTTAATGAATTTGGACACAAATTGCTAACAATATAATTCTCAGGGTAGTAAAGTATCACAAAAAATACCTACAGGACCTCTTGTATTAAAAGGTAAATTATAGGGTCAAATTTTGTACTTTTCGCTTATTAATTTTAAAAGAATAGAAATGAAATAATAGTAGAAATTATCTAGTTCTTTATGTCTAAATATCAAATTTAAATTCTTTGGCAAAAATCTAGAAAATTGTCACAATGGACTTAAAAAACGGAAAAGATAAAACAAATTGATATAAGATATTATATATTAAATTTTAATAAGATTGATATGAGTAAACTAGTAACTATATGTACGCAACCATGTTTATCCTTTATCTTGACGCATGCTTATATCCCTATAGTTACATTTTTTCGTCATATGAAGTAGGATTCTATTGACATCAATTAAAAGCAATTTCTTCTAAGCATTTATGGAGGGACTGGCTTGGATATCAGGCTGGCTGGTAGGTTGCTCTTTAAAATGAATGATTGCGCCCCTTTTATTTCTCCTTCTATACTATTTGAGAGGTAAACTACCCGGCTTACACCTTTCATTTGTTATGAAGACTTGGAACCACCTTGCACTTGTCTTATTTCCTTCATTTGCAAGTGAGCAACAAGTTTCACATTTTTTTTTTCCTTTTTGGCCTTTTTCACAATTGAATATGTTAAATTTTCTTTTGGACGAATCTTCCTCTTAGTATTTTCACATGAAAGAACACGAATTGCATTCATTAAGAAAGTTCTCTTGGCCTTTTATCTATAACCTCAACCTGCGTTGTAGTTTAAGCTTCATGTGCAATAGGTCCCTCATCCATTTTTAATTCATAAACAGGTGGATTGGGCGTTGTAGGCGAATGTCCTGTAGGCAAATCAACTTGAGCCATCATAAAATTAGTCATTAGATTGATCATCTCTTTCATTTAGCTCATTCAATTCATGAATAGATGGATTAGGTGTCGTAGGCGACGCTCATGTAGGCAAATCAATCTAAGCCATTATAAATTGGTCATCAAGTAGCTTATCTATTTCATTTGGCTCCTCTGACTCATGAACATATGTGGATGAGTTGCAAGTCTTTCTAGATGCTAATGCAATACAAGTATTTAATCTCTAAAATTTTATATCAGACCTCGATAAAAGTACGCCTCTGTTAGATGCATGACTAAGAATAGAAGTGATGCAAATATGCTTATAAATGGTAAAGAAAATTACCATGCATTTTTTTCAACACTTTATAAAGTGGCATGGCATGGCTATCTTTTTCCATATTTAGCTTGTTCCTCTCTGGTCAAATTCACGTCCCTTTAAATGTTAAGATCAAATACTTGTATTGCTTTGGCATTTAGAAGAGTCCAAAACTCATCTATACGTTCATAAACCATACGAGCCAAATGAAACGATTGAGCTTCCTGATGACTAATTTACAATAGCTCAGATTGATTTGCCTACAGGAGCATTGCCTACAACATCTAATCTATCTGTTAATGAATTGGAGGAGTCAAATGAAAAAGATAAGTAGCCTGATGACAAGTTCACAATGGCTCAGGTTGATTTAATACAAGAGCTTCACCCAAAATGTAATTTACCTATTCATGAATTAGAAATGGATAAGCCTGCTACACGTGGAGCTTTGTTTACAATGCCGGTTGAAACTATAAAAAAAGGCCCAAGAAGAACTTTCTTAATGGACATACTTTGTGTTTTCCTACCTACAAATACCAAGAGGAAGACTCATCCAACATAAAAATTAATATATTTGATTGTTAGAAAAGCCAAAAAGCCCCAAAAGGCAAATTTAGATGTTTACATGCCAATGAAAGAAGTAGGATAAGTAGAATATGGTTCCAAATCTTTTGAACAAACGCAAGATGCAGGTGTGGATAGTTTACCTACCAAATCTTTCAAACAATATAAAAAGAGAAATAAAGATGACTCTAGCCATCTTATGAAGCAACCTACAAGCTAGCATGATATCTAAGCCAACCCTTTCATGAATGCTAAATAAAACTGCTTATACTTTATGTAAATTCTACTTCATATGGTAGAAAAAAGTAGTAAAGGACATGAGCATGACGACAAAATAAAAAATAAACATGGTGAGATATGTACATATAGTTATTAAATTATTTATATTAATCTATGATATATGTGTTGAAATTATTACTAATAATGATTGAAATATATTTTTTATTTTTTCTTTAAATAACATTTACTATAAAAAAAATAATGGTTTATATTTCTAATGAATTATAATCATTGAATTTTTTTAGTAAGAAAAATATAATAAATACTATATGTTATAGTTCGTAAAAAGCGTGGAAAAGAGAATAAAAGATATACATATAAAAGAAAAATCTTTTATTTTTCTTAGTTTTATATGTTTGGATTTGTATATTTTTCTTCTTTTGCATTTTAAAGTAAGCTTGGAATTTGTAAATTCTAATTCGCCTATATTTTTCGCGTGCTAATAATTATTTTTTTATCTACTGTGATTCGATAAATGGTATCAGAGCTTACTTAGTTAAGAGTCTGGCCATCGGTAATTTTAAGTACAAAAGTAGTTGTACTGGGGAGATTTTACACGTGCACAGTTTGGAACTGAGAAGCTCATTGGTTTGGAACCACATTTTCTTGATGAAATGCGAGGTTGCTAAATCCAAGTCACTATGGCAAAATTGGGTAATGTCAGTGTTATTAAAAAATTTAACAATAATAATTATAGCATGTGGAGCACTTGCATGGAATCATACTTGCAAAGTCAAGATCTCTCGGAGGTTGTTGCTGGGATTGAGACAATATCATCACCACCAGATGATGCTGGCAATATCAAAAAATGGAGAATTAAAGTTAGGAAAGCTATATTCGACATCAAAACAACTATTGAAGAGGAGATGATAGAACACATCAGAGATGCTACCACACAGATGAAGCTTGGGATTCTCTTGCTCTAGAGTTCTCAAAGAAGAATGGTGCTAGACTTCAACTGTTGGAAAATGAACTAATATCTATCTCATAAAAAGAATATGACAATCACTAAATGAGGAGGCATCTATAATAGCAGTAATTATTCATGGACTACGCCCTCAATACAATAGCTTCATAGGAGCAGTTCAAGGTTAGCCCACACAACCCTCTATTGAAGACTTAGAGAATTTATTGGCAAGTCAAGAAACTCTAGCAAAACAAATAGTTGGAGTCTCTTTGAATACTGAAGAGGTGGTGCTCTTCATCAACAAGAAAAAAACCAACCACGTGGTAGGAATGAAGGAAAAACACGAGGCAATGTATAATTTAAGAATTCTATACATTAGAATAGCGAGTGTTTTAACTATGACAACAATTCTAGAGATTGTTGGTATAAGAAAGGGACTATTTGGAGCAATACAACAACAAGGATAAATTTCCATCAGAATGAACTAAAGTGGGATGCTGAAGCATTGTTTTTGGAGGCAATGCAAGTGGCCAGTTTAAAGATTGCAAAAGTTCTTAGTTTTATAGCTACCACAATAGAAGAAGAGGAGCAAGCATCCAATGCTTCGGGTTCTCATAAACTTAATTATGAAAAAGTGTTAGATCTTTGATTCGGGTTGTTCTAATCATATGACAAGAGATAAATGTAAGCTTCATAATGTTTTAGAGTACAAAGGCAAGCGAGTTGTGGTAATTGCAAATAACTCGCAACTATGAATTACTCATATTGGTGACTCAATGATCACTTCTTGTTCTAAATCAACAACAAGTGCAGTTGGAGGATGTGTACAGAGTATCAGGTATGAAAAAGAATCTTCTGTCAGTTTCAGAGTTGAATGATTTAGGTAACTTTGTTGTGTTTAGCCCCAATGATATCAAGGTTTGTCAAAAAATCAAAATAGTCGACACTCCAAAATATGGAGGGATAAAAGGTGGATTCCTTATATGTCTTGTCAGCAGAAGATGCTTATGTAGAAAAGGCAAAAGAAAATGATACAACTGACTTAGCAAGTCCTTATTAAGAGGACTACCTAGCTTGATGAACATGTTGATGTGGTTTTTGCTGGATATTAGTATGGAAAGACGCACCAACTTCCATATGAGGAGTCATTATTCATAGCCAAACAAGCGCTAGGTGGATCCACTATAATATGTTTGGTAAAGTGAAGCAGTCATCAGTCAATGATATGTATTGTATGGTGACATTTTTTATGATTATTCCAACTATCTCTGAGTTTATTTCATGAAAGAAAAATATAAAACTCTAGCAAAATTTAAAGAGTTCCAAGCTTATGATTGAAAGTGAAATTGGAAATAAAATCTAATGCCTTCGTACTAATAATGAGGGAGAATATGTCTAATGAGTTCTCAAGTTATCTTGTCCTATGTAAGATTATGCGGCAACTAATTTGTCCAAACACACTATAACAAAATGGTGTCGCAGAGAGAAAGAATATGCCTCTAGCAGAAATATGCAAAAGTATGATGCATGCTAAGAATCTCCCTGGGAGATTTTAGGCTAAATGCAAGAGAACAAGAACTTATATAATCAATAGATTTCCTCAGCCGAAGATGAAATTTATATCTCTATTTGAGAAGTTGTGGAATATAAACCTACAATGAGCCACTTCAAAGTATTTGGATGTGTGTGTTATGTATTACTTATACCTTATGCAACAAGTTCAATAAGAAAGCAATCAAATATATTTTTGTGGGCTATGATGAGAATAGAAAAGGATGGAGATGTTATAATCCTATATCTGATAAATTTCTTGTTTCACGAAATGTTGTATTTGGTGAGACATCATCAGGATGGACTCAAAACTATGTTGCACTTCCTCACTCCAATAAGGTTGAACAGTGCACGAAAAGCGCGAGGAGCAAAGCTGGTTCAACCGGATTTTTTTTATATATATAATTGTAAAAAATAATTAAAAAATAAAGAAAATATATCAAAAAATGAATGAATTTGTGTTGAAAATCATTAGAACTTGTTGTGTTTTATAATTTATTTTCTTATAAAAATACATCTTATTTTTATTATTTTATTATAAGATATATGATTCTATCAATATGCATCCACTTAAATTTACTATTTAAGACAATGTTTACTTTATACTATTAAAAATTGATAATTTACTATTAGTTTATTGTAATTACCATTTTAATGTATAATAAATAAAATATAATCAATTTTCATTACAATGGTTGTCATGACCCGATTTGTGGGCCCGTGATTGGTACTAGGGAATGAGTAGGCTTAAGGCCACCAAATCCCATAAGCCTGACCACCCACTAACTCAAACAAAATGCCTGTCCACTGGCACTTTTCCACAATTAACTTTAAATTATCAGGTATTATATATTAACTTTGGTTTGCCAGCATAATTAGACATGACTTGAATTTATATAAAATTACAAAATGATAAGTTCTGAAAATTTCTACTCTGGAGGTTCTAGAATTTTAAAAGTCAACATACCAATAAAATATCAGTTACATTAACCCGAAGATGAAGGAATCAGACTGCTAGATGAAAAAAAACTACAGAGAAACTAACCATACCTAAAAAACAGTTAAATTGAGACTGTCAGTCTTGAGAGTGAATTAAAATCAATATATCCAAAAACAAATACAAACACTTCAATAAAATATTAATTTAATTTAAAATAAAATATTGGGTCATGCAAAAAACATGTGTCATGCCATGCTTCTTATAAAATCAATTTTATATACTATGGGACGGAGTACCTCAGTAGAACCCTAATAATCTCCATTACTAAACAGTTTTGGCCTTTCGGCTCTCAAGTTCCAACAAAACTGGCGCCTAGAGAGCGAAGCTCGGCCAGGGACAATGCTCGACCAGGGACCTTTACTCCGGCAAACTCACTCTACTCAGCCCAAAGAGTTAAACTCGATCAGGGCAAGTCCTAAATTTACTTTTTACTGTCTGTCTCAAATTCATACTGATGCGCATGCGGTCCTGATGCAGCCCATCATGTGGCATGTTCTACTGCCGTCTTATCCCGAGTCAACATGCATTCACAATAATAACATTGATGTAGAAAACGATACATATATGAATAGTAATTAAATAAATAATTAAAATATTAAATCATTTAATCAGAACTATTACGTAAAAATCTTAGCATGACACATGTAAACAGATATATGACTTTAACTCACAGTTTTGACGATCTCCTAGCTCTGCTCCGATCCTCGGGTGGAGCAAGCCGAACTAACGGATTTATCTAATCACGGGAACAATTCAATCAGGAAAAATAAAATATTTGATAAATAACCCTAGGCTTAGACTCCTAGAATTAACTATCTAAAAATTTCGACTCGGTAAATTCTACCGAAAATTCGGTAGAACCTCCCCTAAATATGGACGTCTACCCCTTATATAACAGGTCCAAGACCTGCCAGTAAACACTTCAAATTTCCAACAATTTATTTAACAAGAGTCGGGTCACCAAGACTTCATTATTTTTTCCGACTCCACCACACATCACAAATCACGATTATTGGCAGACGGTCCGACATTTTATTATTTTGAAAAATAAAATTCACATAATTTTTTCTAATACTCAACACAATAATTTAATCACATAATATTTTCTTCTCAACAAACTCTAAAATCTACGAGCTAGAGAATTACTGAGACGCTTGATCACTCGGTTGACTCGCCTCCAGCCGTCGGAGTTCGATCGACGATCCGAACGCGCCTACAGACTTGAAATAACAGAAGATGATGATTCTGCACCCGATCTTCTAATCCGACTCCCCGATCAACCGGAGAAATTTACAGACGATCTGGGTCGTTGATTTTCAAACGAAGTCCGATCATTGTGAAACTGGATCCATTGGAGAGCTTGAGCTGAGAGGAGTCCGGATATGCCATCTGATCGGCCAAAGCTCGCCGGTGACTACCGAAAAAGCCTGAAAACTTGGCTGCCATCACTTCGCTGGAACTCCTTCCTCTGGCCACCAACGCCGACGCGCTACTCCCAAAAGGAAGCCCTCAACTCACCGGCCATTTTGAGACTAACCTTGCCGCCAAAGGACGCTAGATACGCCCGGAATGGCGTCGGAAAGCAGGGAGAAATTTACGGATGATCTCAGTCGTCGATTTTCAAACGGAGTCCGATCACTGCGAAACTGGATCCATTGGAGAGCTTGAGCTGAGAGGAGTCCGGATATGCCATCTGATCAGCCAAAGCTCGCCGGAGACTGTCGGAAAAGCCTGAAAACTTGGCTGCCATCACTTCGCCGGAACTCCTTCCTCCGGCCACCAACGCCAACGCACTACTCCCAAAAGGAAGCTCTAAACTCACCGGTCATTTTGAGACTAACCTCGTCGCCAAAGGATGCCAGAAACGCCCGAAATGGTGTCGGAAGCCGCCTTCTTCGTTTCTTCCACGCTTGGCGCTGGCTGCTCCCTCGCCACGCTCCTCCAGCCAAACGATTGGCAGAGCCTCTTCTCCCCCGCGCACTCTCTCTCTCCCTGATCTCTTTCCTTTTTCTTTTTCTTTCTTTCTTCCTTAATGCCATTAAGTCTCTATACTTTTCTTCTTTACCATTTAGTCCCTCAACTTTATTAATTACTAACAATTTCACCCTGTAAAATTTATATTTAATCCTCTAACTTTTCTTTAGTTTTTCAATTAAGCCCCTAATACTTAATTTGAGCCAAATTAAAATTGTTGAAAATAGAGAATTACTTATTTACCCTTACTTTTTTAACCGATGATCGCGCAACAGATCCTTTTCTCCCCCGTGCACTCTCTCTCTCCCCGATCTCCTTCTCTTTTCTTTTTTTTTTCTTTCTTCCTTAATGCCATTAAGTCTCCAAACTTTTATTATTTACCATTTAGTCCCTCAACTTTATTAATTACTAATAATTTCACCCTGTAAAATTTCTGTTTAATCCTCTAACTTTTCTTTATTTTTTCAATTAAGCCCCTAACTACTTAATTTGGGCCACATTAAAATTATTGAAAATAGAGAATTACTTATTTACCCTTGCTTTTGAAAGTAAAATTACCAAAATGCCCTTACCAACATATTTAATTACAAAAATGCCAACCATAAAAATTTTCCATTTAGAACCCCAAATTAAAACAATTATATTTTTAATCCTTATTCCAAAATTAATTGTCATAATACTTAATTAACTTAATTAATCAATTTACTAACTATTTTCCAACTGCGAATTAAAATTTGCTATTCCCCAATAAATTCTTTTATAAAAAATATTATTTACCAATTCTTTCATAACTTTCAAATATATAATTTAATTCATATACTCATATGGGGAGAAAATTAAGTGACCAAAATATAATTTATTTTTTAAGAAATTTACTTAGTTAATTTCTTGAAAATCAAACTAATTAGATATAGAAAAACAACTCTCTTATTTTTATCTAGCATTGAAATTCTATTTTAAATCATCTCAATTAAATCAATTGAAAATAAAGTAATATTAATTTAATAAAAATGTTATTAATTATTACTAACAGGAAAATTCTGGGTATTACACTCTCCCCCCTTAAGAAAATTCGTCCTCGAATTTTAAAAGAAATAGAGGCACATACAAAGACCGAAATTAATGAGAGTAAGAACCTCTCATTCCCAGCTTGGCTTCTCAGGTACTTTCCTCGATAGAATAAATCAACCTCAAGATCTTGACTATCGGTAAACTCAAGAGCAAAGTTGATGAACCTGAGAATCCATGATCATGATTGACTGCTTCTCAAAAGTCAAATCTTCACTTACTTCCACATACCAAGGTTGCAACACGAGCGAAAGATTGAAAATATACTTCCTCAATACGGATATATGAAATACCGGATTGACCTGCGAGAAAATTTGGCAGCAAGTCCAACTTGCATGCCATCTCACCAATCCCGCTGATGATTCTAAGGGTTAGACACAATAAGGGCTAACTTGCCTTTCTTACCAGACCACATCACTTCTTGCATACGAGACACCTTACGAGCACATACTTCTCTAATACAAATCTCCATGCGCTCCTGGTTCAGGTCTGCATAACTCCTCTGCCTTCTGAAAGTTGTCTTCAGCCGCTCGCGAGTAAAAGGAATCTTCTCTGAAATGAATGATCCGAACCAACTCCGGTCTTGCCAAAATTCCATTAGCCAAATTCTTTCTTAATGACGTGTCCCTTGCACATCACATCATCCACGTGGTTGCGCTTACGAGGAACTAGCTTGCCTGAGCCTGCCTTGCATACTTATTTTTATTGGTAAGGTTTTCCTCTTCAAGAACCAATATAAAACCATGCCATCTTGACACAAAATTCCTCCTCGACTGGAATCTTGAAAGTCTCATTTGTTCCTTAACATGGAGCCTACTGTGCTACAAATTCATTCTTAAGAGGAACTAGCTTGCCTGAGCCTGCCTTGCATACTTATTTCTATTGTTAAGGTTTTTCTCTTCAAGAACCGATATAAAACCATGTCATCCTGACATAAAATTTCTCCTCGACTGGAATCTAGAACGTCTCATTTGTTCCTCAACATGGAGCCTACTGCGCCACAAATTCATTCTCACAACAACAAAACTTGTCATTTAGAGAATCCCAAGCTAACACAATTTACTTTGAAAGATGTACTTATTTATTTACTTTAATTAGCACTAATAAAAATTATTATTATCTTGAAAAATACCTTTATAAAATCGTAAAATCTCTAGTCATTTCTTTATATAAAATTCTATAATATTGCGGACTAGGGTGATGATACCCTCTATCACCAAGGGTTGCAATGCACGACGTATGATGCATATACCCTAAAAATGAGTTATGGAATTGTGCATGCCTAACAATGAAATGCCATAATGAGTTCTCGTGGGACTAGGCGCAATATTATATTTTAAAACACTTTGTTCTACATAGAAAAATAAATAGTGTTCGTTTTAGCTTTCCTGGATTTCGAGCGTCCGAAAAATACACCAACCACCATTCTTATGCTTCTTAAAACCACAAAACTCAACCATATATGCTCTAACCTCTGCTCAACATTGCACGTACTAAATTCGGTTCTACACATTAAGGCGATACTTGATGCGATGACGAGGCATTTCATGACACGATTGCAACTACACTCTGCATCAATCCTAAACTGTGGTGCCCACCGTCGAAACAACAATTGAAGCATCCAAGGCCGGGTCTGCACTAATCATTTGGATAAACGACAATGAGTCTACTGCACTCCTGATCTTGCTATCACTACTGCGATCATTCTCAATACAGCATCAAAGACAAGCTCACAAAAAAAGAAATGATAGACTCTCTAACAGTGAAAGCTGAGACTCGTCAATGAAAACAAATGAAGACAGTGATCCTAGCTCCGCAGTACCAAGAATCTTAACCTAGGTCAAAGGAAATCTAAACCTAGGCTCTGATACCAACTTTGTCACGACCTAATCTGTGGGCTCGTGACTGGCACTAGGGAATGGGTAGGCTTAAGGCCACCAAATCCCGTAGTAAGCCTGACCATTCACTAACTCAAACAAAATGCAATCCGGACTCTGTCCATCGGCACTTTTCCACAATTAACCTTAAATTATCAAGTACTATATATTAACTTCGGTCTGCCAGCATAGACATGACTTGAATTTACATAAAATTACAAAATAATAAGTTTTGAAACTTTCTACTGCGGAGGTTCTAGAATTTAAAAGTCAACATGCCAATAAAATTTCAGTTACATTAATCCGAAGATGAAGGAATCGGGCTGCTAAATAAAAAAAAACTGCAGAAAAACTAACTACAAATGAAAAACAGTTAAATTAAGATTGTCAGTTTCGAGAGTGAGTTAAAATTATATATCTAAAAATAAATACAAACACTTCAATGAAATATTTATTTAATTTAAAATAAAATATTAATTTTATGCGTGTCATGCCATGCTTCTTATAAAATGAATTTTACATACTACTGGACGGAGTACCTTAGTGGAATCCTAATCCCTATTATTAAATAGTCTTAGCCTTTCAGCCATGGTCCTTAAATCCAGTCTGGTCACTTAAATTTGTAATAAGGCCGGCGCCCAGAGATCAATGCTCGACCAGGGACCTTTACTCCGGCAAACTCACTCTACTCAGCCCAGAGAGTTATTTTATACTCGACCAGGTCAAGTCCTAAATTTACCTTTTACTATCTGTCTCAGATTCATACTGGTGCGCACGCGGTTCTAATGCAACCAATCAGGTGGCATATTCTACTGTCGTCTCATCTCAAGTCAACATACATTCATAGTAACATTAATGCAGAAAACAATACATATATGAATAGTAATTAAATAAATAATTAAAATATTAAATCATTTAATCAGAACTATTACGTAAAATCTTAGCATGACACATGTAAATAGATATATGACTTTAACTCACAGTTTTAACGACCTCCTAGCTTTGCTCCGATGCCTCGGATGGAGTGAGTCGAACTGACGGATTTATCTAATCATGGAAACAATTCAATCAGAAAAAGTAAAATATTTGATAAATAACCCTAGGCCAAGACTCCTATAATTAACTATCTAAGAATTTTGACTCGGTAAATTCTACCGAAAATTCGGCATAACCTCCCCTAAATACGGACGTCTACCCCCCGTATAACAGGTCCAGGACCTGCCAGAAAATACTTCAAATTTCCAGCAATTTATTTAACGGGAGTCGGGTCACCAAGACTTTATTATTTTTCCAGACTCTGCCACACATCACAAATCACTATTATTAGCAGACCGTCTGACAATTTAAACAAACCTCACATAATTTTTTCTAATACTTAACACAATAATTTAATCGCATAGTTTTGTTTTCTTAACAAATTTTAAAATCTACGGGCTAGAGAATTACCGAGACGCTTGATCACTTGGTCGATTCGTCTTGAGTCGCCGGAGTCCGATTGACGATCCGAACGCGCCCATGAACTCAAAACAACGCGCTGATGATGATTCCAGCACCCGAACTTCCGATCTGATTCTCGATCATCTAGAAAAATTCACGGATAATCTCGGCCGTCAATTTTCAAATAGAGTCTAATCGCCGCGAAACTGGTGCCATTGTAAAGCTTGAGTTGAGGGGAGTCCAAGTATACCCTCCGATCGGCCACAGCTCGTCGGAGACGGCCGAAAAAGCCTGAAAACTCGGCTGCCATTACAGAACTCCTTCCTCCAACCACCAATGCCGACGCTGCTACTCCCAAAAGGAAGCCCTCAACCCACCGGTCATTTTGAGACCAACCTCGCCGCCAAAGGACGTCAAAAACTCCTGGAATAGCGTCGAAAAGCCGCTACCTTCTTCGCGCTCTTCTGCGTCATTCCTTGCCACCAATGCTACCACTACGCTCACTAGGGCCAGTTGCTTCGTCGGCTAGCTCCGCCGCACCTAGACGGTTGGCCATCGATGACCGTGCAGCCGAGCCTCTTCTCCCCCGCGCGATCACTCCCTCTCCCCAATCCCTCTATTTTCTTTTTCTTTCTTTCTTTCTTAACGCCATTAGGTCCCCAAACTTGTCTTCTTTACCATTTACCCTCAACTTTATTAATTACTAATAATTTCGCCTTGCAAAATTTCTATTTAATCCTCCAACTTTTCTTTAATTTTTCAATTAAGCCCTTAACTACTTAATTTGGGCCAAATTAAAATTACTGAAAATAGAGAATTAATTATTTACCCTTGTTTTTAAAATTAAAATTACTAAAATGCCCTTATCGACATATTTAATTACAAAAATACAAACCATACAAATTTTCATTTAAAACCCCAAATTAAAGCAATTATATTTTTAATCCTTATTCCAAAATTAATTGTCAATTTAATCCTAATATTTAATTAACTTAATTAATCAATTTACTAACTATTTTCTAATTAAATCAACACTATTAGCTAAGTAAAATTTGTTATTTCCTAATAAATTCTTTTATGAAAAATATTATTTACCAATTCTTTCATGACTTTCAAATATAGAATTTAATTCATATACTCATATAGGGAGAAAATTAAGTGACCAAAAGTATAATTTATTTTTCAAGGAATTTACTTAATTAATTTCTTGAAAATCAAACTAATTAGATATAGAAAAATAACTCTTTTATTTTTATCTAGCATTGAAATTCTATTTTAAATCATCCCAATTAAATTAATTGAAAATAAAGTAATATTAATTTAATAAAACTCTTTATAATTATTACTAATATTATTATTATTAAAAGAAAAATTATGGGTATTACAATGGTCTAACCAGTTGAACCGATAAATAGCACTTGACTGTTTCGCTCTTTGATCCGATTTTAAAACACTGAAAATAGAGATTTTGTTATGCATACATATGACCAATTCTTTCATTTAGAAGAAGACGTAATGTACCCTTTGATTAGAAGTTTGGATCAACTTGCATATCATATTAAAAATGGAATCGATTTAAGGTGGTTAAGGATCCTAAATAACTCATACCTTGTGAATCAAAGTACGGCAGCAAGAACCAACAGGATCAGAACCAGGCGATGGAGCACATCCCGGAGTGAGTGAGTTAGAGAGGCAACAATACCTAAGAAAATACTGCATTAAAAGAATAACAACAATACCTAAGATATTTAGGGGTAAAAGAAAGTAAAGAATGTAAAAATCATCAATTCCTAAGTTATCTCAGGTAACTCCAGCTCATATATGTGCCCAAATGACATGGGCATGCACATGAGCACATCTAAAGACATTGCAGTTAATAACTTCTAACTAGTGTTGACATTATATGCAATATATCTATTCGGAAGTCGTTTAAAGAACACCATATTGAAAAGTTCCTAATGTGTGTCACAAATTTGTATCCCCAAGTGGAAATAATACACTATTAATATAGCTAGACCCTAAAAGAAATGATGTGACACATTCAAGCATTTTAACTCAATCCCATAAGAGACTAATTATCTCCAGACTAAAGCCTAAATATGAGTTATAAGGAAGAGAGAGAAAAAGGTATGCAGTTTGAGTTCCTAAACATTCTACACTACAACAAAATATATGCATTGGGCCATTGGGTTACAATTAGTTCTAAGACTAAAACAATAATAATGCACAAAACCACATCACGAATAATAATTAATATACCTTGAAAACTAGAGCCACCTTGTTGACCTGTTTGTCATGATTCAATATTCACAAAAACAATATTGATAGTTACCTCAACAATTCGGTCCAATTTGGCTACAAAACCTAATTTACGATTGAACCGGGTTAAACCATAAACCGGACTAAACTGGTTCACCAAGATTTTTTTATATAATTGTCAAAAAAATTATTAAACAATAAAGAAAAATATGGATTCTAACATAAAAAAAATGAATGAATTTGTATTTAAAATTATTAGAACTCATATTTAGTGTTTATAATTTTTTTTACCATTTATTTATTTTATTATATAGGATATGATTCTATTAATATATATCCACTTAAATTTATTATTTAAGATAATGTTACTCTATTATATATTATTAAAAAAATTTATTATTAATTTATTGTAATTACTATTTTAAAGTAAAATAAATAAAATATAGTTAATTTTCATTAGACCAATCTAACCAAGGTAAATGATACCTTGATGGGTTCGCTTTCCTAAAGCATTGAAAAAAGAACAGAGATTGTTATGCATACATACAGGCAATTTTTTCATTAAAAATATGACATGATGTCCCATTAATTAGAAGTTTGGATAAGCTTGCATATCATATTAATAATAGGATTGATTAAAGTGGTTAAGGACCCTAAATAACTCATACCTTACGAATCAAAGTATGGCAGCAAGAACCAACGGGGTCAGAATCAAGCAATGGAGAGCACCTCCCAGATCAGTTGAAGTTTCAGATCTTCCATCATTTGATGGAGTACTGAAGCAATAGGATGACTGAGAGCATGAGTGAGTGAGTTAGAGATGATGCCCTTCCCAGAAGAGTTCGCTTGAAATTAAAAGAATAACAACAATACCTAAGAAATTCAAGGGTAAACAAAATAAAGAATGTAAAATCGTCAATGGAATCTCTTCTAAGTTCTATTTTTTATATGTATCTCAAGTAACTCCAGCTCATATATGTGCCCAGATGACATGAGCACATATGAAGACATCTAGCAGTTAATAACTTCTAAAATTTATCCATAGCAGTTATTAGAAAGTCGATTAAGAACATCATCATACAAAAGAAGTTATTACAAGTGACATTTCATTTGTAAAATCAGTACTATTTGCTTGTATCTCATAAAAAGAAAATGCCAACTTCCTAATTTTTATCCACAAGTGCAAATAATACATTTTAACTCAATCTCATAAGAGACTAATAATCATCTCCTATTAAAGGGATAATGTAGTTTGACCATTTTATATGCATTGGACATTGTATTACAATTAGTTCTAAGAACACAATAAAAATCGGGTATAATTATAAATTTAGTGTGTTAATTTTTCGATTTAAATTACTTTTTTAAGTTTGAACTTGCTAATTATATATATATATTATGGTCTCTTATATGTTTTATATGTAAAAATAATAATTTAACTCATTTTAAATATGAAATGACCTAAATATGCTTACAATTATTTCTATTTCTTCTCTTTCCTGCTTGATTTTTTAACTTTTTTATTTTCTATTAAATTTTCTAAATATTTCTTTCTAAAATTTATTTTTTTAAATACTTAATATCTTTTTCTTTCTTTTCTTATTATTTTAAAATAAAAGAATATATTTAATTTTTATTTTTTGATAAAAAAATTTAATTTTTATTCATTTTTTTTTAAATTACTCACTACTTTTTTTTATTTCTAAAAGATATTTATTTAGAATAATTTTTTTTCTTATTGTTTTGAAATGAAAGAATATATTGATTTTAATTTTTTGAGGTGAATGCATAAAAATAAAAGAATATATTTAATTTTTTTCGGTTTTTATTTGAATGAATGAGAAAAACAACATAATTTTACTTTTGTTTTCTTTCAATCTTTTAAGAAATAAATAGAATTTAAAAAAATTAGTGTTGAAAATGGATAAAGAAAAAAAAATATTATTATAAAAAAAGGATTTAAGTTATATTTACTATTCAAAATAAGTCAAATAATCACTTTAATTTATAAAAACGGTTGAAGACACTATATTGAACATTCTTAGCAGCTTCAGTCACTTAATTAAATGAAAAAAAATAGTTTAAACACTAAAATAGAAAAAAATTAAAAAATTAAAACACCAAATTTGAAATCTTTTCATAAGAATATACAAAAAGCTAGTCATTATTGTGATTAAGAAAGAAAGCTATTCGTGCAATTATATGGCTACTTTTCCATAATTCCAATTTTTTCCAATAAATGTGGGTAAAAAGGTGTTTTGAAAATAGATTGGAAAATTAGATAAAAACAGCAATGAAACATTTGCTTTAATTTTTTAAAATAAAAAGATTAGAAGGAAGGGAAACAATTTCACTGCAAGCTCAAGAAACTAGGTTTCTTTTCTTTTTTTTTTCTTTTTTTTTTTTTGCAAATAAAATCAATAACAGTTACAAGCAACTCCATTACTAAATTACACAAATAAAATCAATCCTTGCTAAATACAAACTGAAATTTAATGCATAAATTAATTTCAAGGCAAGCAATGAATCAAGCTATACAGTTTATATACCTTCGCCTTTTTTTCTCTTGATTAGGTATGATTTGCTTCACCCCAATCAAGAAAACTGTCATGAAATAGCGAAACAAGAAAAGAAATCAGAATTTGTTAGAGCACTGCAGACTGTTGTAGGCAAACTGGTAGAGCCTCAAGTCAGAAAGAAGTACCTTATAAATGCTACACCCATGGGATACAAAAGTGAAACATCAACACAGCGAAGCAATCATGCAAAGGCAGCAGAACACAGAATAATTGTATATTCAGAGCCAAGCACTTGCAGATAATTTTCCTGCATTGTTATGATGCGTCACAAGGCAATGGCAGTAATGAGAGCACATAAAAATGGCAGTAAGAAAAGTTGACTGTGAAAATGAACTTCAGCAACTCCTTCCAACCTGTGTATCCTTGGAACCTCATACAGGGTTCTAGTAACTTCCTATAGACATAAGAAGTGTTTGACAACCACCAAGAAAATAAGTCAACCATCAGGGTTAACTAATCATAAATATAAAAAGAGAACTGCATGCAATAACCTACTGTTATGAGATTCCATCCAAAAGGGATCGTCCTACAATTTCTAAAAAAGAGAAAGAAGCATATCACTTGCAATTCCTTTCTAATTTGACAAATATATTCTTATTTTTATGTCTCGTCATCACCATTCACTAGTCAAAACAGACTTCAAACAATGGTGACAGCCATGGTCGCAATCACGGTAGGGTGACAGAGACGGGCCTGGAACAGCTTATCAATGTTTGTTGGAGAAAACGTCCTTAATCACCACAATCCATGTGTAATTAATCCAAACAAAGATAGGAAATTGGAACTTACAACACATAAACTTCCTCCTGCGTCCAGGACCCGATGAACAGAACTAGCAATTTCTTTTTTTTCTTTTTTTTTTCTCTTTGTATTTTAACAAACACAATCCTTTAAAGCCACAGAATGTGAAGCTATTTTAAGACAACTCATGCAAATTTTCACTAGTAACGATTCTTTCTCCATTTGCATGTAGATTTTACAACACGTTAATTATCTTCTTTTTTTTCTGTTCACAATCTAAAAGGGTCAATAAATGTAATATGCAGACAGTAAGAGAAAAAAAAAACCCACGCCTGAAGAAGAATTTTTGCATCTGCAATCTTGATCAGCTTGAATTCCCCAAATCAATGGACTTCTTGGTACAAGAACTGGAAACTAAAATCAAACAATATAATTCCCCATCCATCAAAACCAAAACAAATCACTAGTAAAACTAAAATTTAGCAAAATTCGACGTTTCTGAAGCTTTCCTTTTCTTCTTCAACAACATTGTTTAGGAGATAACTTCTTGTCATTAGAGAGGAGCAGATCAAATCGTAGGTTCTATGTGTAAGCGATCCCGCTGGCCAAAAATTGTAATTATATTATATACATATATATAAATAAAAGAGCTTCAACAACAAAAAGAAAAAGAGAAAAACAGAGGCTTTTTCCAAGAAGAAGAGAAGGAACAGAGGAAACAGGGGAAACAAAACTCAAGAAGTACAATGTTTCTCCAATTGCATGTAGATTGTACAATGTTTTGAGTACACCTTCTGCCAAATTCAACAAGTAGTAGTCACGTTAATTTTTTTTTTTTGTTCACAATCTAAAAGGGTCAATTAATGAAATGCAAACAGTAGACATAAAACCCACCATTCAAGAAGAATTCTGGCATCAATACTTCTTGGTACAAGAACTTGAAACTAAAATCGAATAATACAATTCCCTATCAATCAAAACCAAAATAAATCACCATTTAACAAAAATTCGACATTTTTGAAGCTTTTTTCTTTAACGACATTGTGTCAGGAAATAACTTCTTGTTATTAGAGACAAGAAGAACAAATTGTAGGTTCTATGTGTAACTGATCCCGCTGGCAAATACTGCAATTTATATATATAAAGAAGAAGAGCTTCGACAGCAAAAGAGAGAGAGAACAGAGGTTTTTTCTCAAGAAGAATAAACGAAACAGAGAAAACAGGAAAGAATAATTTCTAAGGAGAAATGAATTAGAAACAGAGATATTTATAATAAGGAAAGGCTTGTTGGGGTTAGGGGTTTTTCAAAAATAACGGCTAGTTTTTTTTCCTTGGAAAAGAACGGCTAGTTTTATTTAGCTAAATAACAACGTTTAAAGACTCGAGAGTGACATTAAGAGAACAGTTGTAATAGTAAGATAGTGTGAAGATTAAAAGCATCCGTTAGAAGTATTTGTATCCAAGCAGCCTATTCTATATTTTATAGGGTAGAGAGAGCCTTGTTTGGTGATTCAAAAAAATAATCTAATGTAAAAATATAAATGGTGTAATAACCGAGTAATTACTGTGGTAATTTATAATTTTATCAATTTAATCAAAACTGAATTTAGAAAACAAAAATACTTTATTACTGTGAACATTAATGGAATTTTATTCTTTGCTCTTGACCCTTTTTATCATTTTTTTTTTCTTTTTCTTTTTAGTTGAGAATTTATCATGTATTTTCTTTTTTATTGCTTATTTAAATGTAGGATTCTATAAGAATTTCATTAAAACATATCAAGATTATGATTTTTGTTCCAATTTCATCCAACATTCTTTTACAATAGTTTTCATGGCAAGAATTATATTAAGAAAAATGACTTATGAGGCTATTAATCAACCAAAAATAATTAGCAGAAAGCAATACAAACAAACTTCCTTCATTACCATTCCAATCCTCTACTTTATTAATTAAAATTATTTATTTATAAATAAAAAAAATCAAGATATTAGCCAAAATAGAATAACCTTACATCTCTCTGAAAATGTAGCCAAGATTGTTTTGAGTGGAAAACAAAAAAAACCCACAAAAGAAATCATATTATACATCATCACTTTCGCCCTTTCAATAAAAGGAATCCTGGCTCGAAAGATAAAGGAAAAGGTGATCTCTTGATAATGAAAGAAAAGGTTTCCCACCAAATACTGTCCCAACTTAGAAAGGAATCCATTACGATTGAAAATAATGACTGGCTGACTGCTGCTTGAATTTAGATTGCCAAATACCAGAAAGAAGCAGAGTCTTGATTGGTCCCAAAAACTTAGCTTTAAAATGACCACTTATCAGCAGTTCATCGATTGTTTTCAGGTTTTCTGCTTGATCTCTTGAGCGAGGATTGAGTCATCATGAATAAAATTTAGATTTTACAGCAACAAATTTTACTATAAGAATAATAACAGCCCACAGCAATTTGCATCACAAAACTGTTATTGAAAAATCAACGAAAAAGACTAATAAATCCCCAAATACTACACAAAATCTGTAAGTTGTCATAGAAAGACAACGTTTCAGTTGCTTTTCGGGTTAAATCGAGTCTCCAAGCTATCAAACATTCTCCGAAGCATCTTTTTTCAAGTCATCTGAACTCCTTGCGGCTGCCAACCTCTCAGCTGCCAATCTTTCTTCTAGTGCTCTAGCTCCCCTTTCTCTGCAAGTGATAGATAGGTCAGAAACTATTCCTTTTTACCACCAGTAACATTACCTTCATAACAATTATAATCTTGTACCTGTAGGTTTGTCAAAGTTGTTAATCTTTATATTTATATTCTTTTTTCATCGACAATTCTTTTCAGCAGTTCAAGCCAACTTGTTCCAGATGCCATCAGTATGATAGCATCTTGCACGCATTGTGTTACAAATCTTTATGTTTATATTGTTTTTTCATTTACAATTCTCTTCAGCAGTTCAAGGCAATTTGTTCCTGATAACATCAGTATGATAGCATCTTGCACACAAACCCCTACAAATCTTTGTACTTATATTTTGTTTTTCCATTACAATTCTTTTCAACAGTTCAAGGCACTGTGTTCCTGGTGCCATCAGTATGATAGCACCTTGTGCACAAATCCCTAGCATATTTCCCATAATTTTTACAATGAAACTTTATTGGTTAGGCATAAAATGTAAGAGAGATCGACTACTCCAATGTTGATCTACAACTTCCAAGTGGCTTCTTTGCGGCACTTTACTATTTCTATGGAACTATTTAATCTCAAATGTAGAAGGCACACATAATATAGCTCCATATAAGTGCATATTTTTTATTGTGATTTAGTTTGCCCTGTATAGATTCATGTTCAAACTACTAAAAACAGAAAAAGGGAAAAAAATTACAGATTTTATAGTGCAAATGTGTATAAGCAATTTTCATTTAGAAATGGCACAATGTTCCTGTTAAATTAGAAGTTTGGATCACCTTGCATATCAGATTAATGCAAGTAGTTTTATACTGGAAGCATGAGTAATGTGATTGGTGAGGGTGGTTAGGGATCTTACATAACCCATGCCTTGTGAATCAAACTAAGGCAGCAAGAACCAGGATCCTTACCTCCTTCTAGATGCCTCGATGGGATCAGAACCAGGCAATGGAGCACCTCCGAGAGTATAACCCTGCGCTTCAGTTGAAGTTTCAGATCTTCCACAGAGCATCCGATGGAATATTGAGGCAATGGGATCAATGACTGGTCTGCATTGACAGAGACAGAGAGAGCATGAGTGAGTGAGTTAGTTAATGAGAGGCAGCAGGACTTTTCATTCTACTGAAAGTCTAATGCATTAAAAGAATGACAATACCTAAGAAATTCAGGGAAGAAAGTAGAGAATGCAAAATCATCATTTGGATCTCCCCTAAGTTTTGTTTCTGGTTTCCTTTGTAGGTATCTCAAGTAAATCCAGCTCAGGTATGTGCCAAATATGATGGTTGGAAGATATGTCACAGATTCTGGTGTAAAGAAACTTACAGCAATAGACAGCAAGAGCGCAAGGGATGGAAGCCACTGCATAGCATTCGATTTAACACTGGTTAAGTCAGACACCTCTTGCAAGAATTTGTTTATTGATATTTCAAGGCAAGCAGTGAATCAAGCTATATGGTTTATACCTTTGCCTTTATTCTCAATACAGATAGCTCTTGATCAGGTATGATTTGCTTCATGCCAACCAAGAAACCTGATAAGACCCCTTGGAAGCCAGAAATAGGCATATAACTGTCACAAAAAAAAAAAAAAAAAAAAGAAAAAAGAAAATCAGAGCCTGTATATGTAAATAGAGCATGATCTGAGCACTGCATACTGTTGTAGGTAAACTTAGTGCAAATATTGAAGCCTTATTAGTGCCAACAATTCAGAAAGAAAGAAAAAGCAGTTTGCTTATGATTTCATTCTTTTGCTAATCTGACATCAACTCAACAGTATAGGTATAGGAAAGGACAAGATATGAACAAAATTCGGCAGGTAAAGGAATAAAGCACAGGCAGAACTCAAAATAACTGTATATTTTAGAATCAAGCACTTACAGATAATTTTCCTGCGTTGTAATGTAGTACAAGGCAATGGCAGTAATGAAAACACATACAGAAGTAAGAAAGTTGACTATGAAAATGAACTTCAAGAACTCCTTGGAACCCCATACAGGTTCAAGTAGTTTCCCCATAATAAGAAGACATAAAGTACTGACAACCACCTAGAAAATAAGATTTACCATCAGGAAGTAAGCAGAAATACAAAAGGACATCTTATGCGACAAAATACAAACATATTATAGTACAACGTAACAAACAACTGCATACCCCATAAATTGACTGTTCAATGTAACCTGCTGTAATTAGGTTCCATCCAAAAGGAATTGTCCTACAAAAGAAAAAAAGAAAGAACTCATGAGAATAAGATTTCCCTAAACACTTTATATCATCTGCCTTGCAATTATAAGTACTTGCACAAACAATGTTCCTTTCCCCTATCTTGCAGAGCAGGGGTAATCAATCATATTACTTGCAATTTCTTTAAAATTAATAACTATATTCTTATTTTAAAATTTGTTTCATTGCCATTCGCTAGTCAAACCACAATTCAATTATTGGAGACAGCCATGATAGTGGTTGCAGTAGAAGTGACAGAAACAGGCCTATGACAGTTATAACACAAAGATAACAGACTATAGCTCCTCTTTTTCTCTTTTTTCCTTTTCAGTGAAAATTGCAAAACACATTAAATAGATAGATTTTAAAGGAGTTAACTGAAATTAGAAATATAATAACTTGTTAAATTGAACCTTCAAAATGTTTCAAAAGTTCATGAATTTGCTATATTAGCAAGAAAGCATAGTGTGATAAATCAACAAAGGCATTAGAAATAAAATGTAAATCTCTTTCTTAGCAATCACAAGATAAAGTAGAAGCCATTGCGGTTACTGGTTTTGGAATTTCTGCCCTCCCGATTCTGCAATAAAAAGCCTGTCAAGAAAAACTAAGGCATGCCCATCTGAAGGTTTTATGTTTCAAAGTAAACTGCACCACATCCAGTGCTGCTGTTGACATAATTTGCAGCATCAATTAGGAAGCCGTTAAAGAACAATAGATCTTTGTACAAGCTCATTTCTAAATAAATAACTGATTAAGTTTGAGAAACCATAAATTCATTTATTATTACACTTGAAATGCACTAAGGGCTTTCAGTTTGATCTCAAACAATTTTTGTTTTGATTGGTTGTGCTAAATATTGATTTCAGCATGTCATGAGGTAGGCAGTTAAACTAACATATGAAAGCACAAAGGATTATGGATAACCCAAAACTATCTACCTTATATAAATTATCTTAACAATTTAAGCTATTGCTGGATAGGAAGGTTAGAACAGGTGACATTTCATTCATAAAATGAAGCTACGAGTAAAGATGCCCAAGGAAAAACTGTAATTCTTCCATCCACAAGAAAACTCCCAACTTCCTGATTTAACTGTCACAAATTTTTATTCTTACGTTTGTAATATCCTATATACTCCATCTTCCTATGTGAACAATACAGTATTAATATTTCTAGACCAATAAAGTCAATGCTAAAGAAAAAATGCGACACACTGAATGGAAGTTCAAGCATTTCAACTCAATGTCATAAGAGAATAATCTGTTTCCAGACTGGAAGCCTTTTAATGTGTTATAAGGAAGAAAGAAAGGGATAACACAGTTTGAATTCCTAACCATGCAGTACAAAATATGCATCGGGTCACTGGGTTACAATTAATTCTAAGACTTAACACAACAAAATATGTACAGAGAGCTGAAGTCATTATTTCATTTAAAAAGAAAAGGAAAAGAAAATGCATGCAATTATATGGCTACTTCCCATGGTTTGTAAGAGCTTCCAATTTTTGCCAATAAAAGGGGGTAAAGAGTATTATCATGCCATGCTTGGTTTTTAAACTACTGGAGTAATAACATTGGCATTACAGCACTTAATTTGGTTCATTACAGGATGAGAAAAAATAGGGCACTTCAAATTGTAACAATTGCAAGTTCGATACAGCTCATTAAGGTGATTCTACAAACCTTACTCTTGGTGATATTGGTGTTCATTTAAAATAACCAACAAACTAAGAAATCTAATTGATTTCACTTGAAGATCTCTAAAATGTTGATCTAAAACAACTCTATCAATCCATAAATCTTAAAACTTTGACTTCCAACTACACCAAATCTTACATACATACAGAAACAATTAATAACTCAATCTAAGTAGCAGGCAGGCAAAAGTAATTTTGTATTACCTAAGCTATTGCTGAACTCATTCTTAATGTATAATTTCACCACGAGCTCAAGAAATAGATCTTATCTTTTTGCATCTCTAGTAATGAAAGCAGTAACAGTTGCAAGCAACTCCATTACTAAATACACAATGTGGTATCTCTAACTACAAGATCAATCGTTACTAAACACAAATTGGTATATATATATATATATATATATAGAGAGAGAGAGAGAGGGAAATTACTTGGCAGGAATAAGAGCGAGATAGGAAAGAGAAGAAGGCAAAATTTGAACTATAAGGTGACCGGCTACAAGTACCACAGCTAATCCTTTGCATAGTCTGGTGAATCCACTATATAAAGCCGTCCCCTGCCAATTATATCAAATATAAATCTCAATAACAGTCAAAAAATTTCTTTAACCAAATCACATAAGCTAAAACCCGAAGGATAAGGAAAAAAAAAAAGAATTAGACATTTAGTAATTGATCAAATTCAAGATCCAAAACACACACAGAGAGAGAGAGAGAGAGAAAGAGAGATTACTCCAGGAATCGACGGAGAGCTCATTATGGATATTGAAGTGATCTGAATCTGATTGTTTGTTTGTATAAATTATTAGTATTATTATTATTATTACTATAGAATTTTAGATGAGATTTTGGGTCAGGAGTCGATGTGACTTTGTTCTTCGCGAAGAAGGAAGAGGTGAGGGGTTTATATTTTCTTTTTTTAATGTTGTTTTTTTTTTCTTTTTCCTTTTAATGGATCTGGATTTCCGCAGAGCATAAAATTAATTTATGCCTTAAACGGTAAGATACGACAAACTTTCCGCCAAAATGAATAAAAACTAAGATGAGACTCGAATTAAGACCAAAAAGAATTGGAAAACAGATGTCAAAATATGTACAAAAAATATTTTTATGTTTATTAATAAAATCACACACTATAATTGATTTCAAGCAAACTAATATTTTTCTTTTAAAAGCACCAAATTAAAATCTTATCACTGTTTTTTTATTAAAATTAATAAAAATTTTAAAATTTATTTATAAATTTTAAATTTTATTTATTTTAATAAGATAAAAATTAAATTAAAATTTTAAATAATTACATTTGTGTAAAATTAATTATTATTTAAATTAAATTTTAATAAAAATATAAAATTTTTGAATGAATTTTACATTATCAAATTAATATAGATTATGACACTAAAGAATTCTTTTTCCAACTTTAATTTTTATTTATTTTTTAATATTTTTTCTTTTATTTATTTTTTAATATTTTTTCTTTTATAAATTTTATCCAGGAGTACATCCGTCGAGAATAAAAGATGATTTGCTACTAGCTACTTACATGTATACGTCTATCTGTTCTCTTGTTATGTTATTGTTATATGGGCACTGAGTTAGTTGCTCAAGTTCTAGCAGTTGATTTGCCTGCTTGTATTTTATAAAAGAAACTTAAAAAGACATCTAACTAAAAAAAAAGAAGTTATCTTTCTTTTGCTAATAAAGAAAACATCTAATCATAATAAAAGACCTTCTGTGCCAATAATGACATCCTATTTCTATGACAAATGACAACATTACATAAAAGCTTGTTGCTCCAAGTTGATCCTGGCGAGGGCAGTCATTTTGCGAGCGTGCTTCAAAATATGTCACAACAACAACGTCAGTTATTTTGCAAACATGCTTCAAAATATGTTATGTTATGGTTAACCAATACAAATGCATAATTGACATATATACGCGAATATTTTAACGTTGAATAATTGAGATATATTCAATTATTTAATGTTGTTAGTCAATAGAGACATACTCTTGAAATAGGCAAGGATTTTTCCGTATATTCGTTCACTTGAGGGTCATACAACTGAAAGAAACAGCATGGAGAACCATAGATTTAATGTTAGAAATAGATGGGAGTGCTAAGATAGCAACTCAAAACTAATATCTTAACTATTCTACGGTCAGCTCTGGCTTTACAAGATGCCCTATGATACAAAGTCAGAGGCATTCATTATCTATTAGCCTCTTACACCATATCACAACTACAGAAGTAAAACAGGTATCTAAGATTTTGGGTGAAGTTGGTATTATTATTTTATACAATTCTTCCTTATGCACTCCACAAGCTACCACTTCCTTCCTTTTTAGGAACTTTGGCATGAAACTATATAAAGCTCACCTTAAAGGAGCTGCAGTATTAAAAACAGTATAGTATGTGCAGCCTTGTTCTCTGATCTGACTCAAGCTGGAAATTCCAAATTTCTGTATTAGTATCCAATATGAAGAAGATCTCCATCTTTTGACTGCCAAATAGAGTATTACTGTCGACAATGAAATCTATGTGCCAGCCATTCTTTCTTCTTCAGAAGAGGGGTTCTGTAGCATCAGAAAAGGATTTCAGGCACTAAGTGCCACCTCCTTGCGAGCAAGTGAAAAAGGGGCAATGTAGATTTCTGATAAAGATACCAAAACTCGATGACAAGCCAGAGCGGAAGCAGCAACAACCATAACAACTGAAGTCCAGCAAAGTTTTAGCATTAGTACTGGATTTTTCATGGCTGAATTTAATATCCTCGAAAAGATCACTTTGAGCCGTCGATCTTGGAAGATGGATTGATAATCATACATGGACATGGATAAATTGGAAGATGGACCTAGCTCTTTGTTGTCAAGCTCACTTGTCAATCTTACTTGAGAACTATACTTGGTTGCCTTATTGCCTATCCCAAGAGTTTTAACCACCCATTGATATAGCAAGTCAGCAATGACCCTGCTAAGTTGCTGTCTAAAGAAAACTGCCTCCTTAGAAACCACTGCTCGGACTAGCGAAGCTCCATCCTGTTTGTTCAAGTGCAAAATGATTCAGATGCGTAAAAGAAAAACATGAGTACATAAGATAGAAACTAGTGAGCCTAGGACCCTTTCAAATCATTATAAGACATCAACAGCTCAACTGACTCCAATCCCAACTAGAAACTGTGATGCACAGCTACCACATAGCAACCTGAACAGGACCTGTGATATTTCATTACCCAGAGTGGAACTTATACATTAAGATACAAAACAGAAACAGCACATCAAGTTGAAAGTCACTTACTGCAGTCATTAAAAGTTTTCTAAGAGCAATACCATCTCTGGATGGCAACAGCAGCAAAACTAAGTGTGCAACATCAAAAACACCACCAGATGACCTATTAGTTAAATAATCAAAGGAGCTTTCACTCTTTGGTGCTATTGCTCTGTTCAAGACTTTCCTGCAGAAATATCAGTACAGATTAGCAGGTTAGGTGATGTCATACTGAAAGAAACGATAATTGATGTGAAGAAAACTTCATTCAGAACTGTAGAATAAGCATAGGCAGTATATAAGTGACTAGACATGCCAAAGATGATGTTAAGAAGCTTCAAGGTGCATATAATTATAATTAGGTTGGACTGCAAACCGAAATTTGTAGCTGGGATAGAAAGTAAAAATTTCTTTGTTTTTTTAATGGAACTAGGATAATGAGGGATATTTTGGAGAATGATGATGGCAAGATGACTGTTCACTGTGTCCCAGCTAGGATAGTCAAATAGTAGATAGCACCTGCAGGAACTAAGAGATTTCTTGACATACCTAGTTGATCCTACTCTTAGGAAAAGAGCAAGCCTGTCCCACCGGAACTCTTTCCTTTTGTTCAAAACCACCTGTATAGGAAAACCAAATTGACACACATGATTACTAACATAAATCATTAGTTCTGCAGATAATCTAGATTCAAAAATGCCATGCAGTAACGATAAGTAGCATAGGAAACATCATTGTGCTTAGAACAAACTCCATAATCCCATTGAAAAGTATTACATAATTAACTAGAAAATTGGTCCACCTAGCAGAAAATACATCCCTTTCATAGCTGCTTGTGGTTGCTTACAAGAGATGTCCAATTTCGTCTGGGAACAACTATGAGGCTTATCAAATCAAACTTTTGATTTCCTATTAGGGCATTTCCCACTAGTGCATCATCTATTTACCCAAACCTACACCAATGTTTTACAGTTCTTTTTACTTTTGATCTTTCCAGTTTTGCATTAACTGCAAAATGCAATAAAGAATTTGACAAGTGCTCAGTACAGATGTAGGATTAAGCATTTGATACCGAATGCAAAATTCTCCTTGTTTCATTGGAATTTTCAGTGAGTAATTTTCTGACAACATAGGGGTATGCAGCTTCAAATGTCTTAAAATTTGGATCTGCAGCTACAGCCAGACCTGAGAGAATAGAACAGAAAACAAAATCATAGTAATAAGCAGTTGTTAGCTGTATGGAACATGAAAAAACTGTAAAAAATTTCATAAAAATGTAACAAGGAATACCACACCATTGGAAATATGTCATGCAGACATCAAGTTGGGCAGCAGGGAAACATATGAAATTCTAAGAGCGGCCTGTTCCTGAATTAGTTGTCTTCATGTCAAAATAAACTTGCAGTTTGCAGGACTGCAAAGACTCCAAGTCTTTAGATATGAGCTCAAAATCATTTGGCTGTTGGGCCACTCCGACTGTTAGGTCATCTTCAGCTCCAATACACATGTACAAATCCATGGGCCCGAAAGTATTGGATCAAACTCAGATTCTTGGCCATATAAGTGGAATCGGAACCTCACCTTTCATAAAGCCAATTGGTTTGTACTAAGGCCCAATCTACTTCACTTATATATCACTTAATTTCATTACACTTTTCCATGTAGAATTCTCCAACACTGAGAATGGTTCTATCACTACATATCAAAAGTTAAAAACAATCTATTTCCTTATTGCTGTTTCTGTTTTGATATTAAGGTGCAACAAAGTTATCGTCCCATACCTTTTCTCTTACCTAGTTGCTTCTCATGGATATGGTATTTAGCCATTGGCTTAACTGGTAGAATGGCAGAGTATGGTCATCTAATTGAAATTAAATCATGATCTAGCTCCATTAATTTGATAAATTACTAGGTCAAAAGCACTAAATTTCACAATTTCCCAATCTAAAATACTATCAAGCTATGCCAAATTTACCTAAATGCTAGTCGAGCCACTCCTTGTTAAGAGTTTATACCATGTCACTACAATTCTCATGATCTATTGCTCTCAAGCCTCATGTGTGCACATGAACACAAATATAAAAAGATGAGAATAAGAAATCATCTAGATTCAGAATATTGAATAGCTTCTAAGAGGGCATATTAAATTAACCTAAGAAAAACTCAAATGTGAATGATCATCTAGCAAAACAACATTTTCCATGCCTGATAAATTTATCCAAAGCCATGAAAATATATTTAATAAGAGCTTGAGGTGTAAAATATTTTTTGAATAGCTTATAAGAAGGTATGCAGTCAATTATAAACTCATCCAGAAACCACCTTTCTCCATGCTTAAAAAAATTATCCAAGTTTATAAAATAATTTCTAATAGTTACCCATAGGCCAATTCAAACTTCTGAAAGAAACGTGGCTTTGTGCCCAATTCCTCCTACTGTTGCTTCATTACTAACAATAGTAACTTTCAATCATGCAATGTCTTACAAAGGCTATAGAGATGCATGGGAACATACACACCAGTGTTCCGATAATTAATATGGCAGTTTGCAAGCTACCTTCCAGTGATGCAAGAGAGCGTAGAACAAGAGTGTAGTATGGCGGCATGCGGAAATGATATTTGAGCGCCACAGACCATATTTTGCTGAGAACCTTAGAAAATAAATTGTAAAAACAGTAAGCTAATACCATAAAGTAACCAAAAAAAGATGTATGATTATGGTGAGGACAGCCGAAGAATAAAACAAAAGCAGGAAGGAATAAAAACTGAATAGAGTCACTACGAATAAGTTAAGGCAATTATTTATTTAATTGACCACAAATAGTTAACGAAACAACCAAAACAAATTTTGAAGTTCAACATCAACAATATTTCACTATTTGAATTCACATCAATAAGAAAAAATGATTAGGAAAAATGTGACTGCTAATTCTGATATTCAATTCAAGAACCATCATAAAAATGCTGACCCAATAAGATAATAAGAATCTAATTGCTTTTTTAATGCTATGAAATCCAAAAGAGAAGGCATATAAATTATCTTAATTATCTATTCTTTGGGCAAAAAGTATATGTCCACTAACAAATTGGATTTTGTCTCAAGAACCGCCCGCATGCAGGCTTACCACATTAAATAGTGGCCATGGACCCTATCATCATTGAAACATCAATTGCAGAAGTTCATAGATTCTAAGGGTAAACTTTTCTCTCATCAGTCAACAGACACTTAAACAACCCATTGCATTGTGGTATCATATATAACTCCTGCCTAAGGATATTGGAAAAGGCACAGCAATAAAAATCACTTCTGTTGTCCGAATCTTACCCTGCTGAACTTGACATCAGGAATTCCATCTCTAAATTCCACTTCGCCCAAAGAATTTTCCAGTTCCTGAATTAGTTACAGAACAACTAGCCACATCAACAGGAGTCTTAAAAGTTAAGTGCTCAAAAGAAAAAATTACTTCTTTTTCCTGATTGTCTTTAGCTCAAATTATTTTTTCCAATTAGAAGACTGTTTAGACAATTTTGGTTACAGAAGCAGGTTTGTTACCATTGTAACCCGCCGAAGATTGGTCCCTGGCCTTACAATATCCATTTCAATAAGAGCACGAACAAGAGATTCCCAATCCCCATTTACTATGTGCACTATAGAAGCAAGCATAGCAAATTGATGCTTCTTTTCCATTTGGCAAAGTAAACCAAAATCCAGGAACCTGGCACCAAAATTGATGAGAGTGAACTGCGGACAATCTATAAAGTCAAGTGGATCTTGAGTTCTCTAACAAGGATACTCAAATTTTATCAGTATGGTATGTGAACATTGGGACGATTACTATTTTTGAACCACATATCCATTGTTGATCTTAGAATAAAATAAAGATAATTACACAATCAAGCAACTCCACTTAGCCCTTAAAGAACAGAAATTTATCTATACGACATAGAATTGCCAAAATATACCCTAATTGTCCAGATGATGTATAACGCAAGTTTCCAGGATGTGGATCAGCATGCAACAAGCCGGTTTCAAGCAGCTGAACTAGCGATGCTTCCACTCCTTTGCTAACCTGGAACAGCCAAGACATTGAGGAATACATTTCTTTATCAAGTACATATACAATATCGACATACTGTAACATCACATCATTATAAAAACACAGGAGACAGAGTGTTGTGCTAGAAGGTGGTAAGTGTGGATCCAAGCAACTGACAAACAGAATACTAGTTTTAGGAAATGAAGACTTACTAGGAAAAGAGAATGTTACAGCTATGATAAATACCAGATCAAGTAGCCGCCTTTTTGCTTCAGTTTTCTGCCTTTCTGAATATGCATAACCATGATCAACAGCATTGCCAGCAGATATAGAGAGTAAATCAGTTGGACTCTCACCAACTACCCACTCCATTGTCAGAACTCTCTTTCGAGTCAAATGATGATATATTTTTGGAACGTGCATGAACTTAAAGGAGGAATGAATATCCTGCAGAGAAAGCAATAGATAGTCAAATTGAGCCAGATTACCTCAAATATTAGCAACCAATTAAATAATTGCATTGACAATGCTTAGTAGCATATCATCCATTACAACTGCCTTGGGTTGTATTTAGCTGCTTCTTCATATTGTTTAAAGTTCTGTTCAACCAGGATAAATCAATGTCATTTTACAATGCTGAAGTAGCCGTATCTTTTTAAAAAAAATTATTCTTTCTTAACTCTCTGTCTTTTTTTTTCATGAAATCAAATTTGATATTTCACCAAGCTCTACTTGTCCCAGACCATATTTCGCATGTTCTATCAACATAAAACAAGTGCTGCCACTCTTGCCACCTGTGTCTGTTGAAAGTTGCACATGGACTTTTCGAGTAAGTTTTTATGTAGAGTACAATTTTATTGCGAACATACACCCATGATATTTTTGTTGCTTTTCATGACAGGAACAACTTTGCATCCGTAGATAAAAAATTTAGTTGAATGCATAAAGCAGGTATTGATTCAGACTGAGTGATAAATACCAGATCACAAACCATTTAAAATGAACAGTTTTGATTTATCCCCACTTCAATCATCAACAAATTCCTAGTCCAGCAGAATGCAAGGATCTTAGAATAATGCAATATGTAATCAAATTTTCCATGACCAACTTCTTTGAATAAAGTCCACCTCCATAGGGGCACAAGTGTAGCACGTACCCACATGTAATTCTTATGAAGCCCTTCTACAGGATAATTAAACTAAATTAACACTTGAATGTAAAATAAATGAATACCTGAAACTTGGAGGCATTGGCAGCCTCTAGAGAGTAATCCAGTTCCCCAACTAAACCTTTTCCAAGCTCATCGGCATAGAGACGAAGATCATTCTTTCTCTTTGCTATCTTTTGCACCAGTCCCAACTGAAAATACCAAAAATTCATTGTATATGAACAATGAGCCCAAGAAAAAAAAGAAAGAAAAAAGAAAAAGAAAATAGACAAAGAAAAATCTATATCAGTACAGACCCCAAGGCGGAGTATATAGATATCTCGAACTACCACATGGCGCAGATTTGGTCGCTGAACTTTCAGAGCAACATTACAGCCATCAAGCGTGTTTGCACGGTATACCTGAAATGCATGCCACATTTGAATAAAAAGAAAAACATCAAAGTTTTAATAACGACAATCACATGCATCAAACTTTAAATAACAACAATCATATGCTCAAATACACGCACAATTAAATAGTCATTTTTCATCTGCTAAGTACTAAGGTAAAAGGAGGCACCTGACCAAATGATGCTGCAGCTACAGGTTCCTCAGAGATACAGCTAAAGAAGGATTCAACAGGAGAACCTAATTCTTCCTCAACAATTTTCATAGCCATGGTCCTAGGAAAAGGAGGAATTTGATCATGCAGCTCAGAAAGTGCCTGCAATCGTAACCCAAAAAGAAAAAAAGAAGAACAAAAAAAGCACTTCCATAGTAAGACATAGGTTAAGCAACGGACTTCCATTTTGTAATTTGACAACAAGGGAACCTAACTCTTCCTTGATGATTTTCATAACTATGTGCCACCGGACAAGCCAAAATGAATGCCATTGACAGAAAGTATAAGAACAACAAAATGTCCATAGAATGCACCAGAACAGACAAGAAAAAGATGCACATCAGGTTTAATTTCAAAGCCAGAAGTTCCTTGTAGCTGTCACATAAGGAATTTGCCATCAAGGAGTAAGGATGTAGTTTACCTGAAAAGGCAAGCTTATGGAAACTAGAACTAAAATTCCGACTAACCTTGGAGATTTCAGTACCAATTATATCTGGTCTTGTAGAGAGGGACTGACCAACTGCATCAGCAAACAAAGAGATGTAAATAGTATATTGGTAAATTGTGACTGAGGAGAAGAAATTAATATCCAGCATTTATTTCAACTTTCAATGCAGCATGATTAGTGATAGAAGCATGTCAAATTCTAATGTTTTGAGATTCAAAATTTCATACAAAATTAGAATCCTAACCTTTGATAAAAGTAGGACCCAAGTTTAGCATTGTTTCTTTTAATACCACCCCAAAATTGTACTGTGAGATGTTCCCATTTACATCTCTATCTGAATTTGGCTGTAAGAACTTTCTCATCCCAGAGGCACGGATCCTGATTGTGGCAGAAGCAAAGGCTGAAAACACCTTCCAGTGCACAAAGTTATAAGTCCAATAAGAATATAGTTCATAGCATTAATTCAATTAGGACTTGATCACAAGATAACCTAGAAAAAAGTAATGTAAACCCAACCCAAGGAGAATTTCTATACAACATGCACAATTCATGACAAGAAAATGGCAGGCTTGATATATGTAGATTAAAATACCAAGTCCACTAGATGACAGTAGCACATTAAAAAAAGATGATACCAGGTTCTAAAATTCAGGACCTGACACGTGGATGATGTCAACTCAAATTTACAAAACCCAATAAAATATTATCAATCCTTTGCAGAGAGAAATGACATTTAATTCAACGTTGGATAATAATATCTCTGGTCTTCTATATGGGAGCATTTAATGTACCTAATCTCATTATGGCAGGAAAAAAGGAAAATAGTCTAAAATGGGAGATGAAAATGCATTTATGCACTAACTTCTTTTTTCTATGTCCTCATTCCATTCTGAATATGCAAACAGCTAAATTAGGAGGGGAAAAGAAAAGGTAATGCAGGTCGCAGGATATCTCATTATTTTTCATTATAAATAGTGAATTTATAAGACATGATATTTATATTATAACATGGAAAAGTTTGTATCAGCCTGCTAGTTACTTGTTTAGGTATACACCTCAAGAAGTCGAAGAGCCACTACATGAGGCCTGCAACTGAAATAGTCAGCAACATCTTGAGGATCATAGACTTCGGGAAGCGGTTTGGACCAAAGCTTAGATAGATAGTAGAAGTAGCTAGCATATGCCTCCAAGGCTTTGAGATCAGCCATGAATAAATCCATTCCAGTAAGTCCTGTTTAACATATGCCACATCTTCAAAAATTACAAAAAAGAAAAACACCAATTCAATATAGAGAAAGGACATTCTGAATCCTGGTCATAATGTTTGGAAAGTCTAAAAATACAAGAATTGAGTTCTATTTACTCAGTTCTCATGTTTGACAGTAGCTAGAATTTCAATTGCATTTAGTTAGTTCTCATGTTTGGAAAGACTAAAGTAGCTAGAGCTAAATTCTTTCATCTTAAGAAAACAAGCAAATCATGCCACAAATGACATAATTTTGCAAGAACTTTTAACACGTGATTCATTCTGATAAAGAGCAATATATGAAGTGTTTGGAAAGTCTAAAAAAGCAGAAATCCGATTATAATTGAGTTCTGTTTAGTCAATTCTCATGTTTGGAGTGGTCATAGTCGCTATAATTCAAATTTTTCAACTTTTTTTGTTTAAATAAAAATAAAATAAAATAAAAGAAAAACTGGCATTTTGATGAAATGTAACCACGCCACAAATGACATGATTTTGCAAGAACTCAATTCTTGCACATATTTTATTCCAAAAACCAATGCCAATGTTATCATAAGTAACAATTAACAAAACCATCGTCAATCATGAGTAAATCATATGATGCATGCAAATCAATTACAAAATTAAATAAGAACTGTCTCTGCCTCTAGTATAACTAAACCATAAAAAATAATTACAAAATTTAGCATAATTAAATTTCAATAACTTTAAGAATATATAAATATATATATAAGACCTGGATAAGAAGGGTGAGGCCAGGACAGAGGCTCCAAAGGAGAAGCATGAGGATCTTCAAGATTCTTCAGCCACAAAAAGTCATCTAGGGTTTTAAAAACTTGCGGAATTTTAAATGCCTCATTTGCCCAGTTAACTCCTTTACTAACTCCTTTCTTTATAAACTCAAAATCCTTATGCACCGTTTCTCCAAAATGACTAAAATTCCCTATCACCCTCACTTCTTTCCCTTTCGCCGTTTTCGACTCCCATGATTTTCGCAGAAAGCAATAGGTAGGCTTTATCGAAGACGACGCCGTAGTAGCAGAAGCGGAAATTACAGCAGCTAGAGTAGCCATTTGGCTTGTAAAAATGGCGGCGTAATTTGGTAAAAAGAAATGTTATTCAATATAGTTTAATGGTAATGATGGTAAGCTAAGTTAATAGTAAGAAAAAGGAGAAGAAGAAGAAGAAGAAGAGAGTGAAGATAAATGAAAGGTAGACATTGGAGTAGCGTTTGAAGCAGAAGAGAAAGCGTGTGTGTGTGTGTGTTTTTCCTCGTGTCCGTTATTTTTTGCGCCCTGTTGTGGCTATGGTTAGTGGGGAGACACGGAAGTGCAGAGATGGAATCAGGTGAGGTGGTTTTCTTTGTGGAGTTGGATACGTGTCTAATGTTGATTAGTGGTGTCTTATGAGTTTTTAAGAAAAAACGTGCTGTGTAGACCGTTGAATCTCGCGGGCTAAAGTTGAGATTATTTGTCTCACTTGCACATCAAAATCAAATTATTTGAAGGCTTATGATTTTCGTTTTTAAGGCCGCAAATTTATTAAATAGAATTAACAAGATATTTTTATTTAGGTTTGGCATAAATATATATATATATATATATATATATATTATATTTTAATATTAATGTGAAAATAGTGATCAATGATGTATTGCTTTCTGTACATGATTATGAGATTATAAGTAATTTATTTTATTCATATATACACAATGTTCAACGGTTATCTAAGCTCTATTCTAACGTTGTCCTAAAGCCTTTATCAATGTCCTTTTCTTCTTTAGGTAAGGTAGAAGTGATATTTCCTTCAAAGCAGGAAAGGTTGCTCCCTTTCCTAGGAGTCTATAAGGAAAAGCCTGTACAAGCTTTTTGTTTGTATAGTCTCTGAGACTCCCTTTCCTGGTAGCCCGTGTATTCTTCTGTTTTGGTTTTCATTCTTTAACACTCCCCCTCAAGTTGGGTTCGTATAGATTTACAGAACCCATCTTGCTGAGAATAGTTTGATGATTCGTCTTGTTGAGGGCTTTTATGAATATGTCTGCTAACTGCTCCTGACTTCTGACATATGGTATTTCGATTTCTCTGTTTTGTACTTTTTCTCTGATGGAGTGACAATTGACTTCGATGTGTTTGGTTCTTTTGTGGAACACGAGATCTGATGCGATGTGACGAGCAGCTTGATTGTCATAGTACATTTTCATGGATCCGTTACATTCGATTTTCATAACTTGGAGAACTTGTTTGATCTAAATGAGTTCACTGGCCGTAGATGCCATGGCTCGATATTCAGCTTCTGCACTTGATCTTGCAACCACACTTTGTTTCTTGCTTTTCCATGTCACCAAGTTTCCTCCTGTAAAGGTGCAAAATCCCGTAGTTGATTTTCTCTCACAGCTCCCGACCTAATCTGCATCAGAGAAACCAACTATAGTGTTAGAGTTGTTTTTCTTCATCCAGATTCCTTGCCCTGTGGTGCCTTTGAGATACCCAAGTATCCTATCAATGGCTTCCAAATGACTGGTACGAGGAGCGTGCATGAACTGGCTTACCATACTCACTGCATATGCAATATCAGGCCTGGTAACAGTGATAGGTCACAAATAGTTATATTTATTGTGTTGAATTCCCTGGCGATTTGGTTGAATAATGTACTTAATTATGGAGATTCTATTTATTCTGACTTAGGTGATGAAATATCAAGGATGGAGCAAAATCCAGCCTAAAGACATGTTTTAAGTCATCATTTGTCAAAAACCAAGTCTTTTAGAGGAGATGTAGAAATCTGCACAGAAGATCACTGTTGTTAAGGCGTGACCACGCCTTGATCCATGAGCTCCTCGAAATCATGCGAAGACTCATCAACAAGGCGTGACCACGCCGCGTCCATGTTCTTGAAGATGCGAAAGAGAGCTTCGAAATTTTCAGAGATTAATGTGTAGTGGACCTATCCCTAATTAGTTTTCTTTATTTTTGGAAGTGTTGGATTAATAGAACTTTCTTCCATGTATTTAGGATTTTAATTTATTTGGATCACTCTTAATCTTATCCTTCCTTATAGGGATAAGATTAAATAGGAAGCTTATTTCTTTTTTATAAGGATTCTATTATTAGGATTTAGGGTTTTACTTCCTATATAAGGACGGTTGGAAGTACTTTTATTCATTCATATTCTTATTCTTCTTCTATTCTCTACAATTATTGTGAATTCTTACTCCACCATGAGTGGCTAAGTTTTTAGTTTCTAATTCAAGAGTGAATAAATTCCAATTGTGATTTTGTGAGGCTTTGTGCTTAACATAATTTTTTTTTAATTCAAGTATTCTTTATTTCTTGTTCTTATTATTTATGAATTATTGATATTGATTGAACTGATGACTCAACTTTGATATTGATTTTTCTATTGTTAAACTTTGAGTTTGTGATCCGTAATTGTCATGAACGATTAACACAAGTAGCAAGGAGCTGGCTCATGTATGTGTGATTACGGCTTATTCGAATTACATAGCTTCCATGATAGGCTCTAGGAAAATAAAGGAACAAGGTTAATTTAATTGCAGTTATCTCAATTAATTAATGTTGGTTTAATCATTCTCATTATTCTTAATGCTATCATTAAGTTGATATGGAACGCTATCTTGCCCAGTTGACTAATGGTAAGTTTTGATTTGGATGTTGGGTTTGTTCAATTGTATTAGGAGAATTACACTTATTGTGGCTTTTTCGAATAAGTAGACTAAGTACTTGAATAGAAGAATTGATATTTTAGCCTATGATCATGATTACAATTGATGGAATTAGCACTCTTGAATTGGAAATTTGTTAAGATTGATTTTTATTTACTTTAATATTCAGCCTTCATTATTTTCTGCTTATTTATAATTTTGATTCAAACATTCAAATTCTCCCTTTTTATTTTACTTTAAGAAGCTATCTACATTGATTCCCTTGGGATTCGATCTGGTTTCAATATTTCTACAAGTTAGTTTAGGAAAATCAGTAATTTATTTTGAAAGGCTTCGACAACCCATTTAAATTTGGCACCGTTGCCGGGGAAACTATTTTAGTTTCTCATTGATTAATTTATTTATTTATGACTCGTTCTTCTCAAGATATTGATTTACAGTTTAATCCTGAAATTGAGAAGACAACGCGTCGATTAAGAAAGGAGACTATATAAAGAAAAAGTTATCTCATAGAAGAGTTGGAAATAGATTTGGCTATTGGTGACACATCTATTTTTCAAGAAGTTACAGAAAATATGGCTAACAGAACTCTCAAAGAGCTAGTTGCACTGGATTTAAATCAACAACCTTTATGCAGTTGATTTCGAATTAAAATCCGGTTTAATTCACTTACTCCCTTCTTTTCGTGAATGTGCAGGTGAAGATCCTCATAAACATTTGAAAGAATTCCATATTGTATGCTCCGGAATGAAGCCACATGGTGTGACAGAAGAGCAAATAAATCTTAAAGCTTTTTCCTTTTCTTTGAAGGATAAAGTAAAAGAATGGCTCTATTATTTATCTTCTGATTCAATAACAACATGGAATGAGATGAAAATGTTGTTCTTAGACAAATTCTTCCCTATAACAAGAGCTGCCAACATTAGAAAAGAAATTTGTGGCATAACATAGTTCACTAGAGAAACATTGTATGAGTATTGGGAAAGGTTCAAGCAACTGTGTGCTAAATGCCCACATCATCAAATGTCTCTGCAACTCCTGATCCAATACTTCTATGAAGGATTATTGCCAATGGATAGGAGTATGATTGATGTAGCAAGTGGTGGAGCTTTGGTAGACAAGACACCTGAAGAAGCCAAGCAATTGATTTCAAACATGGTTGAGAATTCTCAGCAATTTGGTACAAGGACGGATGGAGCTATAAGGCGAGTTAATGAGGTAAGCACTAAAAATCTTGAAAATCAAATTTTTGATTTAACTGCTTTGGTTCGTCAAATGGCTGTAGGGCAATTGCATATGGAAAACGTTTGTGGAATATGTTCGGTTCAATGACATCCTACCGATATGCGTCCAACATTGTAACAAGACTTGATACAAGAGACTAATGCTCTAGGCAGATTTGTTGATTAACCTCAAAGGAAGTATGACCATTTTTCCAATCATTATAATCCTGGATGGAGAGATCACCCGAATTTGAGCTATGGGAACCAAGGAGGACAATAAAAGTATCCTTTCCAGAATTTCAATAGACAACCTAACTCAGGTATGTCCTTGGAAGATATTGTTAAAAATTTTGCTAACAATAATCTTCAATTTCAACAGGAAACAAGGTTAAGCATTCAAAATTTAGGCAATCAAATAACTCAATTGGCTACGTCAATTAGTAAATTGAAGGCCCAAAATTCTAGAAAACTATCTTCGTAACCAGAAATAAATCCAAAGGAGAATGTTAATACAATTTCTCTAAGAAGTGAAAAGGAGATTCCTTTAGGCTCGATTCCACTTAAGGAAAGTGAACTTAGCAAGGAAAATGAAGAAGAAGCTTCTTCCAAGGCATCACGTAGGGTAAAATTTGATCCTCTCCTATCTCTTTCATCTCACACTCCATTGCCTCCTTTTCCTAGCAGATTAGCAAAACCAAAAGAAGATGAGCAAGAAAAGGAGATCTTGGATATATTTAGGAAGGTGGAGATAAATATCCCACTATTGGATGCTATCAAACAAATCCCTAAATATGCAAAGTTCTTGAAGAAATTGTGCGCCAACAAAATAAGAATGAAGGAAAAGGAGAAAGTAGTGATAAGTAGGAATGTGTCAGCAATCTTGCAAAAGAATAATGCTAGAAAAATACAAAGATCCAGGTATGTTTTCATTACCTTGTGTTATTGGTAATACGAAAATTGAGCGTGCCATGTTAGATTTTGGAGCTTCTATTAATGTCATGCCATTTTCTATTTATCAAGATTTAAAACTAAATGACTTGCAAAAAACTGGTGTAGTGATTCAACTAGATGATCGTTCTTTCATTCATCCCCTTGGAGTTGTTGAAGATGTTTTAGTGCAGGTTAATGAGCTCATATTTTCTGTCGACTTTTACATTTTGGAAATGGATGGTGATTCTTCATCAAAATCAGCTTCGAATTGTTAGGACGACTATTCATAAAAACTGCCAAGACAAAGATTAATGTAGATAAGGGTACTCTCTCCGTAGAATTTGATGGAGAGATTGTTAAATTTAATATTTTCGATGCAATTAAATACCCTAATGATGTACATTCTCTTTACCATATTGATGTAATTGATCTAATTGTGCATGAAGTTTTTACATAAGAAAGTGTTAGTGATGAGCAGGAATTGGATAAAAATTCCAATTTTGAAGGAAATGATTATGAGATTGGTGTAGAAGAATTATTCTCAGCAACAATATCTGAACCCACAAATCTCAATGCTGAAATCTCTAATACTAATGACAAGATGTTACCTTCAATTATGCAGGCACCAAAACTAGAGCTGAAAGCTTTATCGGATCACCTAAAATATGTGTATTTAGGTGATGAGGAAACATTGCCTGTTATCATCTCAAAATGACTAACAATGAAACAGAAAGGAAGATTGATTGAAGCTTTGAAGGAATAAAAGGTTGCAATTGGTTAGACGTTGGCTGACATAAAAGGCATTAGTCCATCAATTTGCATGCATAGGATTTTGCTAGAGGATGATGCTAAACCATCAAGGGAACCACAAAGGAGACTAAACCGAGCCATGAAAGAAGTTGTCATAAAAGAGATACTCAAGCTGTTAGATGCAAGTATAATCTACCCAATCTCAGACAGCAAACGGGTAAATCCAATTCATGTTGTCCTCAAAAAAACTGGAATGATTGTAGTAAGGAATTTAAACAATGAACTTGTACCAATGCGTGTGCAAAATGGTTGGAGAATGTGTATAGATTTTAGGAAGCTTAATCAAGTAACTAGAAAAGATCATTTTCCCCTACCTTTCATTGATCAAATGTTAGAACGATTGGCGAGCAAATCTTTCTTCTGTTTTCTTGATGGTTGTTCAGGATTCTATCAAATTCCTATTGCACAGGAAGATCAAGAAAAAATAATATTCACTTATCCTTTCGGAACCTATGCTTATAGGCGAATGCCTTTTGGCCTCTGTAATGCTCCAGGTACGTTTCAAAGATGCATGATGAGTATTTTTTCTGAATATATTGAGAAATACATTGAAGTATTTATAGATAACTTTACTGTGTATGAGGATTCATTTAATGAATGCTTAGAAAATTTAACCAAAGTTTTAAGGAGATGTATAGAGACAAACTTGGTTTTAAATTATGAGAAATGTCATTTTATGGTCACCCAAGGCATTGTATTAGGGCATATGTGGTCTCCTCCAAGGGTATAGAGTTGATAAGGCAAAAGTAGACATAATTGTAAACTTACCATACCCTACCAATGTTAGGGAAGTGCTTTCTTTTCTAGGATATGCAGAATTTTATCGCAGATTTATTAAGGATTTCTCCAAGATCGCTTTGACAAATTTACTGCAAAAAGAAGTTCAATTCGAGTTTGGAAAAGAATGCAGAGAGGCGTTTGTAAAACTCAAAGATTTGTTGACAAGCACGCCTATTATTCAACCACCTAGATGGGATTTACCTTTTGAAATCATGTGCGATGCAAGCAATTATGCAGTGGGAGCAGTTCTAGGGCAGCGGATTGAGAAGAAAAGTCGTGTCATTTATTATGCTTCCAGGATGTTAAATTCCGCACAATGCAATTACTCTACGACAGAAAAGGAGCTTTTATCAATTGTATTTGCTTTGGATAAATTTTGATCTTATGTGCTTGGTTATAAAGTTATTGTGTATTCTGATCATGCAGCTTTGAAGTATCTTTTAGCAAAGAAAGAATTAAAACCAAGGCTAATTTGATGGATTTTGCTTCTTCAAGAATTTAACTTGAACATCAAAAATAGAAAAAGAGTGAAAAATTCTGTTGCGAACCATTTGAGTAGGTTGATAAGGAAAAAAGATGACCTAACTTTCAATAATAACTTTCCTAATGAACATTTGTTTCAACTCAAGGGTATGATTCCTTGGTACGCAGATATGGTAAATTACTTAGTCACAAGAAATCTACCCCATTGTCTTTGAGTATCAATTTCTCATTCATCTACTAATCATCTTGAGTGGACCCTCCCAAAAAAGAATCATCAAATGTCTCATAGATATTATCAATTTTTCAACACGTGATTTGATAAAGGAGACATGCTCTTAGAATACTGATTTGATTATAAGTTCTCTCTCTCTCCAGGAAGCTAGTATGATTTATTCAATTTCCCTTAGTTCATGATTTGATAACGTAGGCGGACTCTTAAAACTCTGATGTTATTGAAACTTTTCTCTCTTAAAAGCAAGCTCTTAAAACACTAACCTAATTGATTCTTTTTCTCTTCTGAATGAGCCAGTATGTTTACTTAATTCCTCTTAGTCAACATCAACCATTAGATATCCTTTCTTAGTTCTATACAAGAATTGATGCTAGCAACTCAGCATCGCACGATTAAGAAAACAAAATGTAATATGTTTACATCCAAATATGATTTTGTCAAATCTAAAAAATTCGCAAAATTTAATTCAAAAGCTCATTTAACCCCTAATTCAAACCCATGAGACACAAGATCAAAGTCCTTAACCAATTATCCAAATCCTAATCCGTGACCCAAATTCTCAACCCATTATTTAGAATTTGTTATGAAGATCTTAGAAGTAGTTAATCAATGGTAACTAAAAATGAATGAAAATAAAAAGTTATTGGAAGTGGTTAGTTGGCTGAGTGAAGAAAGGGAGGTAGTCAAAAAGTTTTTTATTTTTCTTTTTGGGAATCCAGGTGGTGAAAAGATTAAGGAAAAAATACAAATCCTTTACAAGCTAAAAGATGTCATGGAAGTAGAGAAAAAGAGGTGAAGTAATGGAGAAGTAAAGTGGTTATCTAAACAATAATGGCAGTTAGAAGAAAAACTAGAAAGTGAGGAGGAATGATAAGAACTTCTCGACATGTATGTAGTTATTAATGGGAAAATTATAAATTTAGTATTTTAATATTTTGATTCTTTTCTATATTGGTGTCTGAATTTCTTTTAATTAAGTGTTTGAATGTGTTAAAAATGTTTGATTAAAAATATTTGATTTGGTGTCCCTAACTGGTTTTATAGGTTAAAGTGTTTATGTGACTTGTTTTGAAAAGTAAATTGACTTAAATACTTTTTTTTTTTTTTAAATTTCGTATTCTTTCTTTTTTTTTTCATTTTTTATATTCATTCTCAACATGATTTTTTTTTAAATTCGTTTATTTCTCAAGTAATTAAAAGATAGATAATAATAAAAAATATTTAGAAAATAAAAAGAATTCTCATTCATTCAAATAAAAATTGAAAAAGATTAAATGCTATTCTTATTCTTTTATTTTCTTAAATTCACCAAAGTAAAATATTCAAAACAATAAGAGGAAATTGGAAGGTATTAAGTTTTTATAAAATAAAATGAATAAAATATTAAAATAAAAATAAAAATTAATTTAACTTCTTTATTATTTTATGTAATAAAGATTTAATATTAAATAGAAAGAACATAAAAAATAAGAAAAAAGGAAAAAAAGAAATAGAAAAAGATTATATGTATTAAGAAGTAAGAATATTTAGGTCATTTCATGTGTAAAATAAATTAAACTATTACTTTAACATGTAAAACTTACAGGAAACATCATAATATACATAAATTAGCAGGTTCATATATTTTATTAAACAAAAAAAATAATTCAAATAATGAAATAGAAAAAAATTAAATGTTAGTACACTAAATTTGTACTAAATGAGGAGGTTGCAAACAACTTACTGATTAAATTTGGAAACTTTATAAATAGAAGAAGAACCTTTATGGAGAGCAACTAACTTCAAAAATCGATAATACAATAGATCTAGAGTCTTATCAATTTTTAGCATTTAATTTTTGGTAGCTTCAAAGTCTTTAATACCTTCTACAGATCGACATTTTATGTGCAAAGCTTGTCATAATACGTTTTTATGTATTACTCTTCTTTATAACATAAATATACAGCTCAACGGTAGCTGTTATTTTTATAGTATTCAAATGGAAGCCTCACTGCACCCTTAAACTGCCATCTACCTATGCAATTATGGACTGATAATAATCTTATGCCTCTTATGTGTACTATTAATGCCTCTATTTTTATGATATGTTCTCAGCTTTGTTGTACTCTTCACATAAGTTGGAGAACTATAATGGTATTATTCGTTTAGAAGCATGAAATATATCACAATCACAAAGAATCAGTTTGAGTTGAGTTGGATTAAACCGCCATATTTGAAAAGAGGAGATATCAAATTTTTGAGATCTCAACCCTCAACACTAACATTTGACATATTTTTCATTTAAATATTGTTGGATCCTTGTTTGTGAATGAGGTCCCTGCACCTCTTTGTGATCTTGCATCAATTGATGTTATGGCCTTGCTTTGATGGCATTTCCTCTCATTCTAACAAAAATAATGATAAAATCTAATTTTGATTAGAGTTAATTTTTGAATCAATATAATGTATCAAGAATTGATAACAAAGAGTTTATAATTGTTTCACTTACTTGCACCTTTTGTCCTTGTACCCAACTTAAGGTTTTCAAAGGGATGGCTTATGATGGCTTTAGCAACCAAAAGCTAACCCCATCCAATCGTTTTTCTTGTTTCTTAGGCTATAAGTTTAGTGATTATGTATTTTTTTTTATTGGATTTTTAGTGTTTGTGGTTATCTTTTTGGTTTTTGCTAGTATGATTTTGTGATTTTAGTGTAGGGATTTCACTGTGGTGGCCATTGTTTGTCCAAATCTCAACACAGCGATGTCTATCTCCTTCACTTTTCAATCAACAAATGGAAGTCAGAGAGGGAGGGGAGTAGTTGTTGGCTTGGGTGGAAGAGACTCAAGTGATTCTGTGCTTGAATTTAGATCTCCTATTTGTATTCATCTCTACCACCATTAATGGAAGCTTAAAGGTTGTAGGGCCATGGATAGATGGTGATTGTCTGCTTTATCATGCCTTAAACTTATGTTTCTTTGATCTGACATTTTAGATGTGTCATTTTGCTTCTGATGGATTTGGTTGAAGTTCCTACTCCATCTTATTGGATGGTATTGATGAGAAAAAAGAAGGATCCTTTTAGTATGGGGAAGTATTTGCAGGGATATTTTATTAATTTTAGAAAATATTGTAGGCTTTGTGGGACAAGTTTTAAGTCCAATTTCTTGGATTTAATAGGTTACACACCCTTTTATTTAAACCCTTTTATTCTACCATAAATTGAGCCATTACCCGTTGTCTTGGGTTAGGCCTATCAGATGTATGTATGTCCATCTTGTATTAATTTAGGTTTTAAACGTGAATTAATGCTGGCAATCTTTTATAATTGTTAAAAAAAAGGATTGGGAAGAAGATTGAATTTGGAATGAAAATTCTTCTCATTCTGAAAAATAGTAATAATAAAATCTAATCTTGATTAAAGTTAATTTTTAAAATTAACTCATGATACGTTAACAATTATGAACAAAATTAAATTTATAATTCTTAATAATTATATATATATGGAGAGAGAGAGGTACAATATCGACTTTATATGTTTTTTCTTTTCCCAACATAATATTATATAATGAATCATTTTAATAAATACGTAATGAAAATAAGAAACATGCCCAATTTTGTTATGCATAGAATACTCTATTCTAGAGGCAAGTGTGAGGCCTACTTAATAAAATGAATGAAAAAGACTATATAATTCAAAACTGAAAGCTTTTTTTATCAAAATTTACAGAAGTTTTAGATTTTTAATTCTTCTTGTTACAAGAATAGATATACAATTGGAAAAAGAAAAAAAATGAATCTTTTCTAAAAGTTACAAAGAATAAGCTTAAGAGATGAAACTCTACTCTTTCTAATTCTCATAACTAACTTATGCCTTCCTCTTGCTTGGTTTTTCCCTTTTATAGAAGTCATAAGGTGTTCTTCCTTATGACAAGAGGTTGACACTAGCTCATCTTTACATAGAGTGGTCTTAAAGGATAATTCTAACTCATCTTTATATAGAGTTGTTTTGGTTTTCTTGTATCGGCAAGAGACACGTTTTAAAAAGAAAAGTCAATAAAATTGTTAAAATTTTTATATAATATACTTTTTTGAAATCTTACTTAAGTTGTATCCTCATTCTAAGCTTTACTCAGTATTTTTATCAATTTGTAGATATAATTTTTTTTTAACTTAATTTGTGGACTTTTATGGAAGTATTCTAATATACAATGTGTGTATAGTATTATTTAGATTTATAATAATTGATATTATTTTTACCTTAATAATTTATTAAAATAAATCAGATATTAGTAATCGACCAGTAAAAAGGTATTATTTTTGTAATTTAATTACTAGTATTTGACAACAATGAAATTCATTTAGGGTTTTTGCTAAAGTACCATTATAATACTCTATCATTATAACTTTATTCTTTAATTATAGATAATCAATTATTTTAATTAATTTATGAGTCGTTATAATGTAATATGAGTGTACAATACCATATAAATTTATTAAATTGATATTATTTTAATTTTAATAATTTATTAATATAATTAGATACTAGATTAGTCGATTATATATGATCCTTAGTTATAGATTAACCAGATACATTAGTTTGTTTATTAAAATTTTTAATCTATTTTTAAAATTTAATCAGTTGTACTTAATAATTATGAGATTCATTTATATAAATTTTACTTGAATAAATAATTAAAAATTATATATGGATTCATTGACAATCTAAATTAGTTGAAGAAAATATAAAACTAATAAATTATTTAAAATAATATCAATTAATTATTTATAATTAAAAATAGACTTGTAATAATAGAGTACTATATATAATTGACTAATTTAGTGTTGGCCATCAAAATATTTGAAAAAATCTTAAATTTGAGTTTAGAAATAATTTGGTATGATCTTGCACCCATAAGAAGGATCATTAAAGTGAAAATCTCAAGTAAATAGAAGAGTGGATGTAAACAAGAAGTTAGCTGAAATACGTTAAATCTTGTATTTGCATATTTCTCCCTTACATTTTTATATTTATTTATGTTTATGTTTACTATTGCTTATTTATATGTTGTGATATGTTTTTACATTTCTTGCTAAGAATTATTTAATATTTTTTACTAACTGCTTTTGTTAATATTAATTTTATGTTCAATTTTTTAAATTAAAATTAATTTTATAAATAATTAATTCACTCTTCTCTTAATTGCTGTAAAATAAATAATATCTTTTATAAATAATTTTTAAATTTTTTACAACATAATTAAAAATAGTAAATCAAATCCCCTTTTTTATTTTTCTGATTGATCAAAATATCATAATCCAAAAAAATTAGTCTTTTAAATGCAATTTAATTAATCGAATTCCATCCCTGATATACTTGTTGGAATCTTGGTAACAGTTGATTCATAAGGAGTAATTACTAGCTTGTTTCTTGTATTTTTCATATCATATCATAGTAGTTATATATCTTAAGATTTAGAAATTATTTTATCTTTCTATTTTATGATTTTATATTAAATAATCATTAAATATCATTAATTAAGTTTGGTTTTATACTACCTATCCTATGAATTTTTTTTGTGATATACAAATTGTCTCTTATAGTTTGTTTACTGCACTATAACTATATTTTCTTTTAATAAAATTAACTATTATTTCTTTCATACAAAATCAAGACAGTCAAAAGACTAAATTGACAAAAAAATTTAGTTTATTCTTAAGTATTAGATTCTTCTAAATTTACCTTTAAATCAAATGAAGTTAAAATTCCAGTTTTTAGCAAAAATCAATTTTGATATTTGTACAAAAATAACTAACTAGTATTTTTTTAGTTGCTCTAATTTCTAGCGCAATTAAATTCTAGTAAGATTTAAATATTGTAAAAGTACTTATATTTATCGACATATATATTGAAAATTTATATAATTTAATTTTAAATTATTAAAATAAAATAGATATTTTTCTCATTATTAATTTTGTTATATTAGAATTGTAATTTTGGTGAAAAGTTTGATAATTAAATCAAACTTTCTTTATAAATTTAGTTCTTTAATTGCTAGACTTTAAAACGCAAGGAAGTTTTAGTGCAATAAATAAACCATAGGAGCAATTTGTATATTACACCAACAATCATAATGGAAATAATATAAAATCAAATATAGTTATCGATTCTTTAATGAAAATCCTGACGGAATAGATTTTTAGTATAAAATTATAAAATAAAATGACAAAAAATTATAATTCTTAAATGTTAATCGATGAATAATATAATATGGAAAAAGCTTTATAGTAATTACCCAATTTATAAGTAGAGTTTATTACTATTTACCCCTATGCTTTTCCATATTATATTAATTACTCCTTAATATTTAAAAAATATATTTTTTCATTCTTCTATTTTATAATTTTACACTAAAAGACCATTCCATCAGAATTCTCGTTAAACAATCGTTATCTAGGTTTAGTTTTATACTATTTTCCCCTTGATCTTTTGTGTAATGTACAAATTACCCTTTATAGTTTATTTATTATACTAAAACCCTCTTATCTCACTTTTATGTTGAAACCTATTTTAGAGTTTATACAAAAATAATTAACTGATATTCTTTAACGATTCTAATTCTTAGCATAATTAAATTCTAGTAAAATTTAAATATCTTAAAAATACTTATCATAATCAAAATATTAAAGATTCATATAATTCAACTTTAAATTATTAAAATAAAATAGATCTTATTCTTATTATTAATTTTGTTACAATAGAATTATAGCTTTAACAAGAAATTCAAAAGTTAAATTATTTTTTATCAATTTAGTTTTTTAATTGCATTAACTTTTAAAATGCAAGGGAGTTTTAGTACAATAAATAAAATATAGAAATAATATATATATTATATAAGAAATTAAAGGATAAAATAGTATAAAACCAAACATAATTAACGAATTTCTACTAAAAATTTTGATGAAAAAATCTTTAATATAAAATTATAAAATAAAAAAATTATATTTTTCAATTATAAAAAATAAATAATATAATATAAAAAATACAGAGGACAAATAGTAATTACTCTTATAAATAACATCACGTAAGTCTAAACTTGGTAAAAACCCATCTCAATCCTCAATACCCGCACATATTTCACAACAGGAGCCAACTAATCGTTGATTTTTATTCTTCTTGGTTGATTTTCTTTTCCCCTTAAAAAAAGACAAATGAAATTTGTATTTGTAGCTGGTACTAAAAATCTCGACCACACAACAATTGGATATTACACATAACCAAGAAACTGGATTGAAAAATCCAACGTGGCCCAATAACATATCCAAAGCAAGTTTTCCTTAGCCAATTACAATCCTCATTTAGATTTTGCATGTTTTTCCCACATACTTGTATACTATATCCTTCGCTGTCCTCAACTCACACATATTCTTCTCCACCGCTAACGCTTTTGCTACTGCTACTGCTACTGCTACCACCCAATATTCAGATACTGAGAAAATGGCCACTAACACATTGATGAGCTGTGGCATTGCCACTGCTTTCCCTTCTCTTCTTTCTTCTTCCAAGTCCAAATTTGCTTCTTCTGTTCCTCTTCCTTGTGTTAATGGCTCATCTTCACGTATCACCATGTCTGCTGATTGGATGCCTGGCCAGCCCCGCCCGCCTTATCTTGATGGCTCAGCTCCTGGGTAAGTAGCTGTAACTGATGAGTCTTGGTGTCACTTTCTGCTATAAGGAAAGAAATGTTAAACAACGGGTTTTCATTTGTTTTCTTTTTGTTTCAGTGACTTTGGATTCGACCCTCTTCGGCTAGGTGAGGTTCCAGAGAATCTTGAAAGATTTAAGGAGTCTGAACTCATTCACTGCAGATGGGCTATGCTCGCTGTGGTAATCCTCTTTTTAACTTTTTATTTTTACCAGTTGACTTCCGACGGGGTTCAAACTAGTGATCTAGTTCCGGATACGATTTACTCTTGTCAAAATTCAAGAGTTGAAGTGTTGCTGGTAGATTTGTTTCTACAGAGATAACTTTAACTTTGTTGAATTGATCTGAATGCAATTTTGCAGCCTGGAATCCTAGTACCAGAGGCCTTGGGTTTGGGCAACTGGGTGAAGGCACAAGAGTGGGCTGCAATTCCAGGTGGTCAAGCAACTTACTTAGGCCAACCAGTTCCGTGGGGAACCCTTCCTACAATTTTGGTGATTGAGTTCTTAGCCATTGCCTTTGTTGAGCACCAACGGAGCATGGAGAAAGACCCTGAGAAGAAGAAGTACCCAGGTGGTGCTTTTGATCCCTTGGGTTACTCCAAGGACCCTGCTAAGTTCCACGAATACAAGGTCAAGGAAATCAAGAATGGTAAGACGTCTAATCTCTTGAAACCTCAAGTCAGCTATAAAATTCCTAATATGTGTCGCATGATTATATGTCAATAACTCCCATTTCAATGATTGAAAGCTTGTCCATAAATATCTTGGCCAACATGATTATACAATTGAACGAAATACTAACACTAAAATTGATGTGTAGGTCGGCTAGCACTGTTAGCATTTGTTGGGATCTGTGTGCAACAATCAGCATACCCAGGCACTGGACCATTGGAGAACTTGGCAACTCACTTGGCTGACCCATGGCACAACAACATTGGGGATATAATCATCCCCACATCGTTTTCACCTTGAAGAAATTTTTTTGTACCCGTTGTAAAATCCTTTGTAACAATCTTTGTAATGAAACAGAATTACCATATGTTTGGTCCGTGTAGAATGAGAAAGTATCTTATGTTTTGTATGGTTCTGCTATGCGCCCTAAATTATTGGTGCCTCTTAGAATATTGAGAACGCCCACTTCAAACAGCTATATATATATAAACAGGACACAGTAAATAACATTTAATTATAAATATGGTCCATATAGAGGTGAATACTAACAAGAAAAACAAATATGAACCCCCATGAAATCCAACTTATTTCAATTTAAGATGAAACTCGAGTTGGATTAGGCTAATGATCTTACGAATTTTTGGTGATTAAGTTGCCCTATAGAGGACTTCATGAAAGGTTCGTAACCAGAAAAAACAACGAGAGGTTTCTCAAGATGAACAATTTCAATCCAACAAACAATAGCCCAAATGCAATTCTTCTGAAACCTGATAATTAGAGATACTATACCTTAAAGACCGCTACACATATTATAGAGGCAAATCAAGCAAATTACTTCCCAGACGAGCATGGTCCTTGAGAAAAACGGATTTGTTGCTGTACAAGGAAAGATTGAGAAAAGAGAGAGAGAAACATCAAATATGTCTCGCAGAAACAGATTTTGGATTCAAGAAGTAAAAGCTCTGTTCCATATTTGATCATCATATGTGAAACATTCTGTTGCACAGCTTGCTGACCAACAATAAATTCATTGTCAAAGGAAACTCGCATCTCCACAAGCCTTTGTTATGTCCCGGTTACATAACTGGTAATCTGGTATTCTGTTTTACAATTTACTGAACAGATTTATTACCAAAGGATGCTCAGAACTCCACAAGCCTGGAACTATTTGCTCCGTCTGAATTTCGTAACTGGTTGCACAAAAGGACATATATACGGACCGGCTTTTAGCAATCATGTTATTTTTGCCAGCACACCATCTATACTGTAATGCTCCCATACTCTGGTGTATTATACACAACAAACAACTGCAAGGACTTTGAATTCCTCCTTTCCAGTCAGTGTTATATCCATAAGGCTTACATGGCCTCAAATAGAACCCGATGCTCCAAAAGATCAGATAAAACAGCTCTCATCTTTTCAACAGAGACAGGTTTCAGTATTACACCATCCATGCCGACCCTCATGCAGTTTTCCTTTGTCACTTTGTTTGTGTTTCCAGTAAGTGCTACAATTAATGGTCTTTCATGACGTTTTGTAAATTTTTCATGCATGCGGATAGCAACTTCAAAACCATCAAGCACGCAGACATCCATAAATACGACCTTGTGATCCTGAGAAACTACTCTTAAACACTCATCACTTGAGCCCACAGTCGTCACATCACATCCTAAGTGCACAAGAAGTCCTTTGGTTACCATCCTGCTAACCCTGCAAACCACAAACAATTTTGGTGTTAAGTTGCATTTATAACAAGAAGATTTTGCTCAACTGCAAATGCAATGCCAATATGTTGCATATACAGTGAAATCTTCCAATTTATAAACATCACTTAGCTGTATTCAAGCTACCAATAAGAATCCCAGCAGTTATACATCAAAACATTATCTAGTAACTTCTGCCATCTGGGGGAAAGTTTTTGTTCTTTAGTCACAAAATTCACAGCAAGGAGACAGATATTGATTTTACCTAAACATGAGCTGCTACCACGCCAAATCAGTGAGCAAAGAGGCTCTACTTTCCTTAAGTACATGCATTTGGGGCCTTTGTGGAGGCTCCTCCAACTAGCCTAACTAAAGTAGCTCTCAAGACATTCTTAAATTAAGCATATATAAAATTGCAATCATGCTCAAGCTGCCTTTGATTACTCGAGGCAATTTCCAACTCCATTTTGTACCATTGTTATTGATTTTTCTATTATGTACTTGTAAAGGATACCACTGCACAGATAATTTTGTATCACGTCCAGACATTTTGTTACACAGAAAACAATTTTTTTTTTTTTTATTTTAAGAAAAGTATTCTGAGAATAAAAGAGAGAAAAAAAAAGAAGAGAATATGCAACATATTTTAGTGTCTTTCTTCCTGATTTCCCCTTCATTCTCCAAAAACCAACTTTTCAAGATTGATGTCCGAAACATGATACGCGAAAGATGAAACTCTTTGACTTTGGTTTCATTATATTTTTTGTAACAAGAAAAAAGGAACACAAAGTTTCATTAAATTTTTTTTAATGAGAGAAGGGGCACATAAAATTTAAAATAAAATCACTGAACTAAGAAGTAATAAGATTAGGGATAAAGAAATATTAATTTAAAATCCTAAAAAAATAGTAGATAGATATTAAGATAGATATTCACTAATGTCATGCTGTCTATATTATCCTGTACTACTTTTTTTAGAGATTTTCATGTCTTCCATGTCATGTATTGTTATCCATTTATCTATGGTATTAATTTTTCCTTAAATAGATTATATATCCAACTAAACTCAACTCAACAAGAAACAAATGAAGTGGTGAAATGGATTTTGGAAACCCCAAAGGTGTTCAACTCTATTTATAGGATGTGCATGTTCAATTAAGAGGTGTGCAGCGCATACTTTGCACTGGCCATGTGACCTCTTAGAATAAGTCTTATGTCAGATCTAGAAATCAGTTGGGAGTCATGTCTGTTAAAGTTCCCAGGATATAAGTCAATTCTGTACAGCATAAAGTACGCCAGTAAAGTAGATAGGCTTCTTGCACTCTTTTCTCCTTCTCCTCAAGCCAGCTCCTTTATTTTAATCGATCACTGACCAACAGGGCACATATGCCTCCGATGCTTTCATATATTCTCAAGAAGCCAGTAATATAACAGAAAAATATTCCCCTAAAACACCCAGAAAGTGTATTCCCATAATTCACATATCCCATTTCAAACTTCTCCCTGATTTTCCATTCCCTTCTCATTTCCCACAATTGCCATAGAAAATAAAAATAGAGAAGCCAGCTTAATAATTGCCTAATTATGATTAAACCCCTCAAGAGCTAGAGATATATGGTATATAAGATTGCGAAGTTACTGACCCGTTATCATCCATCACAAGAACTTTGAGCCCAGAAAAATTTGTCTGTCCATGATTTGCTGGCAATTTTGACATGAAAGGAAGCTTAGATTCGTTTGAGCGCTCAAGAACACCAAGTTTAACAACAAAGATTGCAGTGCAGCCCTTGCCAAGACCTTCGCTTTCAATCCAAATGTGTCCTTCCATAAGATTTACAAATCTGCAAGTGTGCAAAAGACATAATAAATTTCATTTGCATCTCCACAAACTTTTAAACATGCAAGTGTGCATAAGGAACAAAAATATCACATTGCGTTTTCATTAATTTCCAATGAGTGCAAAACCTGTCTTAAAAAATTAGTAGATAAGCAAAAACACAAAATAATAAACAGAAAAGGCAACTTAAACTGATGGTATTGCCACAAACTGAAACAGAGCTACCTATGATTTTTATTTTTTGTTTTAAGAAAGGAGATAAATACAGTACCTCTTACAAATTGCAAGGCCAAGTCCACTGCCACCGGAATTTCTGGTTGCTAAAGATTGGCTTTGTGCAAATTTGGTAAATAATTTAGGGATATCTTGGGGATTTACGCCTAGTCCCTCATCTTTTACCTATGCCAAAAGATAACAGGCATACATATAAATTTGTAGAAGTAACAAAATGGAATCCTAAGACAATATTTATTAAGATTCAAACCACCAACCTGTACACGCAAATAGAAGTGATTATCGCTTGTTACTGGAAAAAAATCAGGAAGCCGAAGATCTTTTAAAGACTCTAATTTCGCAACAGAAGCAGTGATTAAGATGTTGCCTTCTTTTGAGAACTTCACAGCATTACCAACAACATTTAATATTGTCTGCATAAGGCGTTTTTCATCACCAATGGCGTATTCTGGCAAATCTGGAGACAAAGTTAATGTAATAGGCAACTTTTTAACAGACGCAATAGGTTTGATCAAGTTAAGAACCTGCAATGGGCAAACAAGCACATAGGTCAGCCATTTAGCAGTAATAATGAACCCAGATTTAGCATTTGAAAAATATAAGGTCCACAATGGAACTTGAGAAATTCTACAGGATCATATAACCCTACCTCCCTGAACACAGCATGAAGATTAATAGTTCCCATGTCAAGCTGAAAGCTGCCATCTTCAAGCCTTGAAAGGTCTAATACATCATTAATTAGAGTAGCCAAGAGATTACTACTCTTTAGAATTGTCTCAACCATCAGGCGCTGCTCAGGTGTCAGCTCAGTTTCTTGCAGCAGGGAAGAAAGTGCAATAATTGCATGCATGGGAGTTCTCATCTCATGGTTCATGACCGCTAAGAAATCATTGCGAGCACGGATAGCTGTTTCTGCTTCTCTCCTTGCATGATCAAGTGCAACATTCTGCTCCATAAGAAGATCCCTTGCCCTCATCGACTCTTCTAAGATAGCAGCATGTGATAGAGCAACAGCCACCTGGTTTGAAAACCAAATATCACAGATTAGCTAAAAATAGGGAGTCATTATTTGCTTCATTAGATAGTAATTGGTCTCTTCTCCTTCCGTTTTAGATGAGGACCACTTAAGCTGCAATTGACTATATACTGCTTACAAGTTACATGCAACAATGATCAGTTGTTTAAGTGATTGCACAAGAACACCTTCATTCTGCAATTTAGACAATTGATGGAGCAACAATTGACTAATGGTTGAACTTTCTCCTCAATTTCTTCCCCTTCTTGTGCCTTCTTTTCCCATCATCTCCCCTCATTTCTTCCCTTGACTCTTATCATCTCCCCTCATTTCTTCCCTTGACTCTTAAATTTATTTCTCTCTCTTATGTAGGGATGAAAGCTGTACCTTACCCACGGGTACCATCCAAACCCTACCTGGTCAAACCGGGTAATACCCAAGCTGATTGGGTAATGGGTGCAAGTAAAACCTACATTCGAAACAAAGCATGGGGTTTGCGTAGGTACTGATAGTGTATACCTTAACCGAACTACTTTCAACATTTTTTCTTTTAAGTTAGATGTGCAACATTACAAGTTATGTAGTAGAACTTATATATTATGATGTATCTAATATGTTTCTTTCAGAGAATTAGACAAACTTTTCAATTATTCAATTCTTCTTTCAGTATTTTAATAGTTTTATCATTTATATTCTTTTATATACCTTCTTGAAATATAATATGTATTGTTTTAGATAAATGCAATTATGTACAATGTCTTAATTTACACAACTGTTCTAAAGTATTTTGGTAACTATGACTATGTGCATAACGAATTACACACAAGTTCCATGAAACACTAAGAATATGAAGATGGGTTTCATATTTGTTACCCAAGCAAATATGGGTAGACATACACCTTTTTGGGTTTGGATAAGGATATGACAGTGCCCTACCTATAAGCTACCCATAGCCGTCCGTCACTACACTTACGTCTTTCCTTCACTCTCTCTTCATGTGTTCTCCTTCTCCCCCTGTTCAGTTATCCTTCTCTAACCAAGTCCAATCCTAATTATTTCCTCCCTTAGTTTTCCTAACTGCTACTATTTGTGTAGTTTTCCTAACTGATACTATTTGTGCATCATTATTTAATGTCTTCTCCATTTGTTTGCAAGATACAAATGAGATTGTAGTGCTAAAGAAGAAAAATGTGTTGGCCATATCAGAAACTACTTTCTTTTTTTTTTTTTTTTTTTCAAATTTTAGATTGGTTCCACCTTGGGAGGCAGCCAACATTTTGCAAAACTGAACTTACAAACAATCACCCTTTAATGGACAAGTAAATAACATAACTCAAATAGCCAAACAAAAAAGTGCATACATGCATTTCATCTACGTTTTCAATAAAGTAGGAAAATGAATATGATAAATTGCAAGATAATAAATAAGGCCATTTAAAACCTGATCAGCAACTACTTCAACGAGCTCCAACTCATAAGCATGCCACTGCCTTGCACTATCTGAGGGAAGCATTAAAACCATCAAAGCATAACGTTTGGTAGAAAGCTCGGGCCAATCATTAATTTGGAAATTAGAGAGATGAAGAAGTGGCACACGAACAGCAACCACCTCCCCAGGGATATATTTTCCAGCAAAAGGCCGTATTCTTGCAACTGGACAATTAGGTGATATTTTAACAGCACGATTGCGACTGAATACTTGATTAATGACAGGAAGTTGGATAGGTACAGTATATCCAACAGGATTCTGCTGACGAAGAGTGTACGAAAGTTGAAGTTCCAACCCAGTCCGCGTGGGCATCCACAAGGCACACTCTTCCAATGCCAAGGTCCTACCTAGTTCAACAAGAGTGGTCTTTAGAATAGTATGCCTATCAAGTGTGCTTCTGATTTCATGAGTCAGCATCCTAACATGCCGGCCTGTTTCTTCCTGTGTACGAATCAGACCCATCTCCCTATCCAATTCTGCAGCTTTGTTTTTCAAAAATAGTTCTCTAGTTTTAACACTCAAAAGATCAGGAATAATGTGTACTAGCATAAGTGCAGTAGCACATGACACCACAGCAGTCAAAACTTTCGCCGTGGTCATTACAATGGCCACAGTTCGTGAGTGCATAGTAAAAGTCCATAAGTTAATAAGATGCGTTGCCCCACATAGAACTATAAAAGCACCAAACTGCACAAGCACCCATCGATATGGAAACACTGCAGATTTCTTAACAAAGTAAATAAGCTCTAGAGGGATGGAAAAATAGGCAAGAGCAATGAAGAAATCTGAAATATATTGGTACTTCATCAATAACTCCTCAGCTGGCCATGGTGGGTCAATGCAATTGCAAGATTCCATTTGAATCGAAAGTGAATGACCTCAGGCTCTACTTCCCTGATCAAAAACATGCAACAAAAGATATAGTCATATATATGCACTCCAACCATCACTAACGCAATCATCAAACAACATTAACCAGGCTTCGAAAATGGAGCTAACCAATCCAACATAGCAAGGATTGATCATAAAAGGACAATCAATATAAAATCAGCAAGTCATATTCTAAACAAAATATTACACAAACTCAACAAAGAAGAATTCAATTTAAACAAAAGAGAAAGAGTCCATAGTACGAATTTCCAGATACATAACCTAATAAAGGAAATCATTTTTACAATTCTTGCAGTTCTTGGATTTATTACCATTTCAATACCCAATTATCTCAAACGATCAATAAACAGAATTAGGATGGAGCGTGAGGTACAAAAAAAGACTTCTGATCCACATACTTAGATCTGCCTATCTCACAGTCTACCTTGCTAACAAATTAGGGCAAATTACAAGCAATCTAGGCTCCATATTCACCATTAAAATCAATAAAAAGGCAGTGCAAATAGTCCTAAAAGAGAGCTTTTTCACTAAAGCTTTCAATAATAACCCATCTCTTCTTCATTTATAACAACCGAACCCCAAATAAACATCAACAAAAACAGCTCAGAAGTCAAATTAACTCCTACCCATTTTCAAACCCATTAATAACATTAAATAAAGAAAAATTGAATCTTACTCAGTTCACTCCAATCAGCTCTTCCTCCATATGCCACCCAATTGAACGGCAAGCTTTCTCGCTAAAAGGACAAAACTATCTACCTCATCAAGGAAATCAAAAGGCTGGGTATTTTATGAATAACTATACAGCCAAGAGTACAATATTGAAAAGCGAAGAAAGAGACAAGACTCTCGTTAAGAGAGGACTGACTAGAAGGGTATTGTGCGACTCAACAGTGTATTAAACCAAAAGAAGAACTCTTGAAAGTATGGTAAGGGTTTTGGAAAACTGGGATTATTGATTTGGGAAAGTTGGGAATCGGCGGCCGGCTTTTCCATGGTCAATTTATACAATGTATCCGATTTATTGCTGTCTGGTTCGAGTCGGTTGAGTCAGTTTGTCAATGTAATGGGTCCCTTCCATGATACTTTTTCGTTGTACAGAAACGAAAGAAAAACAAAAGGAATAGTTGGTCGTTGGTGAATGAAAATAAAAATGTAATATGAGGCTGCAAAATAAGTTGCCCCAATCTTCAACTATTTAGTCAATTTTAGATTTTTAAAAATTGCGGTGATACAATCTTGCTGCTAAGTAAATTTTTTTAATTAACTAATCCTTTATTAGTAGGTTATACGATTATTATTATTATCTTAATTATAATTTTAATATTTAATATTAATTTATAATATTTTAAAAAATAATAACAAATTATTTTTTAGATATTTTTAATTATTTTTAAAATTTTAAATTTTTTATTATTGTAATAATATAAAAATTTATTTCTAAACGTATTCATTAATTTATCCTAATATTACATAAATTAATAGTATCAATATATTTAATATTATTATTTTTAGAATTAAAAATTATTATACAATTAAAATTAATTTACAATGAATATAATATTTAAAAATATATTTTTTATAATAAGAATCATTATTTAATTAGAAAAATAATTTACTAGTTAATATAATATTAAAATATAATTTATATGCTACTTTTTAAAATAATTATTATTTAATTAGAAAACTAATTTATTATTAATATGTTATTTCTTAAAATTAGAATTAGTATTTAATTAGGAATGTAACTTATTAATTAATAAATTAATAGAAAAGACCATAAAAGTTTATATAAGTTTGAATTCCATGTGTCAAAATAAGTAAACATATCAAAATAAAAGTCTTATGTATTAAAAATTAAACATACATATCGAAAAAAATTTAAGTCTCAAAAATTAATATGTATATAAATTATTGAAGTTTGAGTTTTCCGATCTTATTTTCTTCTTGAAATACTTCCCAAAAGTAATTTTGACACTATTAACCTAATACTTTATAAATAATTTAGGGGGAATCATATAAAAAAAAAATGTTTCTTTATAGTCAAGTTTAAAAGATTTTATTGTTTTACCATCAATAAGTTTTTCATAATCAACACCTAACAGTTTTTAGTAATTTGTTGCTTAATTCTATTTGTTAATCAACTCCAATACTGGAATTAAGTTCAAAAATATGTTTTACTTTTTGGGATTATTTTTTTGGTGTCGTACACCATTATTATAAAAACTTTATCCTTAACAAAAATGATATTTTTTAAAAAATTATATAATTAATAGAATAAAATATTAATATTATTGAATTTCTCACTTATATTGTCTATGACCGCTAAAAAAAGTAACTTATTATCTCTTTAACTAGTTTTTATCCAATGATTATAAATAAATTTAATAAATTTAATAATTCAAAATATTCATAACAGCGGTACGAATGTACACCAAATCATTTATCTTACAGTTTAATTTTTTTATAAATTTTTTTAATTTTCCACTTTTATTAAAATTATTATAAAATTCATAATTAAAAAAAGTCATCTAAAATCAATGAGCAATAATGAAGTTCCTTTTCATGCAAAATAATTCTCTTTCCATCCGGTTAACAAAATAACTTCATAGTCCACCAAAAAATCACAATGTAAAAGAAGAAACAAATTCCTTTTTTTTTTTTTTCAATTAGTAGAATAGTTTTATCATCAAAAGAAATTTTATAAATAAAAATACTTTAAATCAAATAGTGTTCATATCAAAAATAAAATATCATTCGATCACTAAAATTAATTGGGTACAAGTATAAATAGATGAGTTACAACTCAAGAGCATCTTAACTAATTTCATCTTTACTAAATTCTTTTAAAATAATGGTTTTTGTGGTTTATCTTCAAATATCGTTGAGAAGCCAATTGACTAATTTCATTTTTTTTAGTTTTTCATCGTTTATTCACTCCATAGTCTAGATCTATCAAGAATCGGAGAACACAGTTTAGTAGATATATTCTGTTTTGACCTAAGACCATGTAGATGATACGATAAATATTTATTCTAGTTTAATTGAAATCTCGAGTTCAACCATTGATATGCATTAACACTCTTGAGATGATACTCTCTTAATATATGTATAGTAAAAATATGCTTTGCTTTGCCTTGCCTCTTTACTAAGATGAAATCATTTTCATCCATGAACATCATAAACACTTGCATAAGTCTCATCGAATGAGAAGAAGAAGTCACCTAGGTTAAAAAATAATTACATTGAAATTAAATCTAAATGAAAAATCACTTTTTTCTAAGAATAATTTGAAATTATTAAATGCATTAATATTTTCCATGACAAGTTAGTATAATCGGATTTTTTTCAACCACGTAGTAGTAGAAGTGCTTTCACCAAGCTATAAGGATCTAGATTTGAATTCTAGAAAACAGTTCTTTAGGCATTTATACCTCCTATAAGACCATCTAAGTCATGCATTGATTGGATCTCATTCACTTGTCCTGAGGTTGGAACCTACCCAAGTGTCTTTAGTGACTACGGCACGACAAGACTTTTCAATCTAATCAAGAACATGCTAACTAGTCACAAAGATTAGCGTGTAGATGGGAGTCGCCACTTGGGTGACCGGAATAATTTTACTAATTAGTGGTGTTTCTTTGAAGCCAACTTTCTGTTTTATGTATATTTGTCTTTAGTTTTAGTATTTAACGAGTTATTCCTTATAAATGCAGCATAATATTTTTATACATCCAACACTACAGTAAGTGAGGTCCACTGAATGTCTAACCCTTTTTATTAAAGCCAAGCCCAATATTTAAAGTTATTAATCTAATTTACTAGTTAATTATGTATAAAACCCCATATAGTCTAGCCCAATTACAAGTTATATTTTAATAAGAAAGCATGTTAAGCCTAATTAACTACTTTTTATGGAGAGGCCCAATTTAGTGACCTTAAATCTAATATGATCCAATTTTAACCTAACTAAGCATAGAAATACCCATTAAGTCTATATGATTTTATATTAAAGCCCAATTACCATCTTAATTAAGTTAATAGACTACAGTTTTCATGCCAAGTCAATTTGAAGACTTGAGTATATATGGCCCATTTTAGTTAATTAATCACACAACACTTATTTAATCATACAATAAGCAAAATAAGGTGCAGGAAATAAATCTAGCTATTACAATTTACCTATAATTGAAAAAGGAAATAAATCTAAAACTAAGTACAAAACATAAATAACTTAACAAAAACGTCTAAAATTCATAAATGGTCGTGGGTTTTAGGGTGCAGAGCCAATCAACAATGATGAACCGAATCGGCTCTACACAGAGCCGATCAACTCTAGGGCTTTGGCAGGTGACTTTTGACGGTTCTTTCCTAGACCCGATGCCCTGGAGTCAATTACACATGCACAGGAAATGTGAAATCAATTAAAACGTGTAAAATTAAATATGAAATATAAAAAGAACATAAAATCAACTAAGAAAACCTTAAACAGAATATGCAAACCCTAAAATACCTAGACTAGCAGTAAGCAAGAAATGGCTTAATATAAAATTTTGATCATGTAATTTCTAAAATATTAAACTATCAAATCATTAAAGATTTACATATCTAATCTAACATCTTAATCATGTTACTAATAATTGAAGAAAATAAAATAATTAAAGCCCTACATGTTCATATTATCATATTCAATTTTCAAGAAGTTCTTATTATCATATTCAATTCCAAATAATATTATAACATGCAATCATCCACACAAAAAACCATTCTAATCATAAAAGAACATAAATAAATAAAAATAACTCTAATAATTGATGGATGTAATTATTACGTATATTTGAAATGACTTTTAATGAATTTTTTAGCTAAATAAATATTATTAATTGCTTAGAATTTTAGTTTAATTAGGAATATTTTAGTTTAGAGTTTCAATTAAGATTTTATTGTTTCTAGTTCAATGTCACGACCCGATATGTAGATCCGTGACCCGCACTAGAGAATGGGTAGCGTTAAGACCAACGAATCCCATAATAAGCCTTACAGACCAATAATTCGAATAAAAAAACTAATAAAATATTATTAATCATGACTGACATGTCATAAATAACTTTAACTGGTCTTTATAATATCCCACGTCCATCAGGAACCAAAATATTTATAATAAACTTAAAAGTACTCTACTGCGGAATGTGTAGTTTTCTAAAAAAAAGTAATAATAATAATTATTATTATTATTATTATTATATATATATAAAAGAAATTTTTTTCTCTCTTTTTCTTTCCTTTCTCTCCTCTCTTTCCCTCTTCCCTTTCCTTTCCTTCATTCTTCCTTTCCTCCCTCTCCCTCCTCTTTTCCTTCCCTATTTCCTCTCCGCCTCCCTCCCCTCTCTCATGCGCTCGTTGCCGCCGCAGCTCCCTCCTCCTCTTCCTCCTTTTTGCCGACGTCATCAAGAGTGAAGAGGCTGCCATTGTCGGATCGGTCTCCTGCCGGTGTGCTTTTGGCGATCCGACGCTGGATTCAGACTTTCCACCCGCGAAAACCCCAGGAACGACCTCCCTTGCTGCAAAAATCCCCACCGACAGCCTCGGGAAGCGTCACCAGTGCAGCCTTTCAGGTCCCGATCCGGCGCCTTTCGGCCACTTTCCGGCAAGAATTCTTGTACTTCCGGACTCCCCGCAACTCGAGCTTCGCGTAGGCGCTTCTTGATACGAACTCGAACCGGATACGTTCAAACACCAAGATAAGTAATGGTGAGAAAATCAAACTGATAAACGCTCTCCCTATTTAAGAGGAAGCACCCTTACCAATAAGTGTGATTTTTGCACAAACAAACTTGTGTTTCTTGGTTTTGTTGTTAGTAAAAATGGAATTCAGGTCGATGAAGATAAGGTAAAAGCAATTAAGGAGTGGCCAACACCAAAGAATGTTAGTGATGTGAGGAGCTTTCATGGGCTTGCAAGCTTCTATAGGAGGTTTGTCAAGGACTTCAGTACCCTTGCCGCACCACTTAACGAGCTTGTAAAGAAGAACGTGAAGTTTCATTGGGGAGAACAACAAGAAAACGAATTTAATATGCAAAAGGACAAACTTACTTCATCTCCCATTCTTTCACTTCCGGATTTTTCCAAAACTTTTGAAATTGATTGTGATGCTTCTGGTGTAGGTATTGGAGCTGTTTTAATGCAAGATGGGAAGCCAATAGCCTATTTTAGTGAAAAGTTGAATGGAGCTAGCTTGAAATATCCAACTTAGGCTTGCTTGAACCTTTTACTCCTTGCTCGTGTCATCGGTCCTCCATAGGCTAGTGGATCCATGCTAGTTGACTTAGATGCATCTTTGGTTGCATCACTTCTAGATTCGAATTCCAACACCGTTGACAGGACCGGCTTTTAGACCCCGATGTTTTCCATACGCCCGAAATATTACAATTTCGACTCGGTATAATTTTATTTAGACTCTAAAAATTATGTTGTAATTTTAGAAAAATATTGTGGCTATTAATTACATATGATGAATAATTTAAAAATTTATTGAATTTAATTAATTGAGTTGTGGTGTGTGCGGAGTCGGGAAAAATAATGCAGTTCTTGTAGCCCGAGTAATAGTATATTTTTTGTGTCTTTGGCAGGTTATGGACCCATTTTACGGGTGGTAAATGCTCGTAATTTAGGGGAAGTTCTGCAGAATTTTCAACAGATTTCTCGAGTCTAAATTAATTTTAGATAGTCTAATCTAAGGGTCTAGGCGTAGGGAAAATTTAAGAATGTCTATTAATTGAGTGTTTTCGTGAATAGATAATCAATCCTTCCCACCAACTCCACCCGAGGCATAGGAGCGAACTGCGGAGCGCGTCAAAACTGTGAGTTAAAGTCACATAATCTTTGTACTATTGTTAAGTCTAAATTTAATACGATGCTTTAGAAATTATGTTTAATATAATTATCAGTATCGCATTATAATAATTTCATTTAATTATAAATTATTGAGAATAATTTTAATATTATTATCAGTAATATTATATTGTTAGTTTGATATCATACTTAATGTTATATTAATACAATCACCATTATTATTTCTACACACAAATTTCATGTTTGTTTTTTCCGATTTTCTAAATCTTTATTTCGGTATGTGTTGAATGATTATGTTAGACTATGATTATTATATATGAGTTGATTATGATATTGGGATGAGACTGTAGAACATGTCACCTGATGGGTTACATCAGGACCGTGTGCGCACCGATGATGATTAAAGACAAGTAATAAAGTTATTATGGATTTTTTCCCTAGTCGAATATAACTCTCTAGGCTGTAAAAGTTGACTGCCGGAGAAAGGTTCCTGGTCGAGCAATGCTCTCTAGGCGCCGGCTTAGTTAGGAATCAAGCGTTCAGGCTGGATGTAAGGACCCTAGTCGAGTTTCGCTCTCTAGGTGCCAGACTTATTGGAATTAAGAGAGGCGAAAGGCTGCTAGTAATTGATGTTAGGGTTATACTGAACCACTCGTCCCACAAGTGTTAAAATGTATTTTATTTTTAAGTTTATGGTATGATTATAGTATGACTCGTATTTGATGTACATGGCATGTTATACTGATGTAATAATTATTATTTTTCTGAGAAGACTGAAATAGTCATAAGATTATTTGATTTTAACTTACTCCCAGACCACATGCATTGTGACAAATTCACTTCTTCTTCATCGAGCTTTTTTTTGTAAATAATTTGTACTTCCATATTTTAAGTTATTTTATACTCTAAACCTTCGGCAATAGAGTACTTTTAAACTTGTTGTGATTATTCTGGTCCCTGATGGACGTGAGATGTTATAAAGACTAGTAGAATTATTTATGGCATATGTCAGTTATGATTAATGATATTTTATTAGTTTTTTTATTCGAATTATTGGTTTGCTACGGGATTCGGTGTTCTTATGCCTACCTATTCTCTAGTGTCGGTCACGGACCCACATATCGAGTCGTGACAAAGTTAGTATCAGAGCTTAAGTTTAGTTTTCCTTCGATCTAGGTTAGCTTCCTTAACTATTGCAGAAATTTAGGGGAAGTTTTAACTATTGCAGAAATTTAGGGGAAGTTTTGCCGAAGTAATGGGTTGAGAGACTTGCAAGCTTTGGTGGAGATACAACTTCACTTAAAGTTATTTCTTACCGCATATTGTGTGCCTTATATATGCCTCTTAAAAATGAGTCTCCACTGCAATTTTGGCCTCCCAAGGTGTACCTGATGCAACCCTTACTCTTGAACTTGCCTAGTCTGAGCTAATTGACAGAAGCTTCACTTAAATTCTTGGCCAGACTAGGTTGGCTCTTGGTTCACTTATGCTAGGTTTAGAAAAAACACGCCTAAATAGGTTTTAGCGATGTAAAGTTCAAAAAGAAAAACCCTATAGAAGGGTTAGTTTTAAAAAGAAAAGAAATATATATATATATGTATATTAAAGTAGAAAAATAAAGAAAAGTAAGCAAGAAAGAAATTCCTAATGTCCATCAAAATCCTTCCTATTCATCATTTTAATCATTTTTTAATTTGTATCTCAACCTCCCTAATAAAACTAGAGATCCAGTGAATTTTTTTGTTGAAACCGCAACCAAACTAAACTAATTCCAATCGACATGTGTTTTCAATCTGTTATTTATCACAATACAAAACAAAACCAAAAGGGTTATGAATATAAAAAATCCAACAAAGACAACCAAAATAAAAACTATCCACATTAATAAAATGGAGCAATAACTTGTCAATTTCCTTGTTATTTTTTGTTTGTGCAATATCTCACACTAATTTCCATCATTTCTAGGCTTTTCTTTAAGATATAAATGAAGAAAATTTGCATATGTGTACAAAAGAAGGGAAATTGATGATAAATTATTTTGTTGGTATCAAATGTTTTGACTTTATATCCAATTGGTATTAATATCTTAGATTTTTTTTCTGTACCGGTACTTTTATTTCTATTTGAATTTAGGAAATTTATAATTTTTTCGATCTAATTTTGCTAATGTGGCCATCAGAGATCGAATATTCTTAGTTATTCGCTAGATCAAAATACTACCTCTCTAATAACTTATCTTACTATGCATACTGGATCCATCCTCAAATATATATAGTTTGAAAAAAATTTAAAAATGGACCCACATACTTAGTGAGATTAGTTATTATTGAATTGACATATAGCGTATCAATTAAGAATAATTTATTTCTAATAGACACATCATTAAAAATATGCTGAAAAAGTTGATAGATACCCTAAATTGAAGTAGAAATAGAAGTATTGGTAATTGAAAAGAAAAAAAAAATATTGGTACCAATTGGATAATTAGATCCAAAAATTTAGTACTAAGAGGGCAATTTATCCCATTTCTATTGCAATGGAGAATAGAGGATTTAAACTGCTGCATTTGAAAAAGCAGGAATTTAGAGAGGTTAGGTATATATATATATGTGTGTGTGTGAATTTGATAGTCCATAATTAGAAGAAAGATGTAAGAAAAAAAATTATAGATTGAATGTTTTTAAGCTTGTAAAATTTAAATGGAAAGACAAAACAAAAATAAGAAGTAAAGTAAAATAACGCAACAGAAGTGAATATGGGGGCCAAAATAACAAGAAAAAGACATTTTACATGATAATTGACTTAAGGGCAAATGTATTCTACAGAGTAGATATTAGGGTACAAATACACCTTCTCCTAACAAAGTTAATCAACCTTTATTAAGAACTATTAACTAATAAAATTGATAGAAGAAATAAAAAGGATTATCAAATAACAAAATTTATCATAGAAGTAGATGATTGAGCAAGAATATGGGTAACATGATTCCTAGATTTAATCTAATAGTATTGGAATCATCAACAATATTAATTATATTTTAATATTATATTAATAAATATATTACTTTTCTATTTAGATAATAATTTTAATTTTAAAATATAATATTTTAAATTAAATATTGTATTAATAAATTAATTTTTATTTATATAATAATTTCTAAGCTTAAAAAGTAATAATATCAATTATATAATACTAAAATCAATTAATAAATATTCTTAAAATAACTTTTACATTATTACATTAATAAGAAATACTAAAATATTAAAAATAATATTTAAAAATATTTAATTTGCTGTAATTTTTTAAAATATTATAAAAATACTAAGATTTTATTGATAAATTTAAATTTATAATTAAAATTATAACAATTATCATACAACACATGGATAACGATTAGTTAAATATTTATTTAAAATCTAATGATTTTTTTATGCAAAATAAACAATAAGAGTGTACTATTCGACATAGGCTCACATCTAAGGTAAACAAAAAATGGTGATAAAAGATAAATATGAAAATTGCTGGAGCTCTTTAATATAAATATATCCAAAATGCATAAAAAGTTAGTAAACGAGAAAGAACATTTGGCGAAGGACCCTACAAGCTATATTACCTTCAGAACCTGACCTTCTCACACATGCCAAATAAGGAGCAAATTCAATGCCGTTTATAGGAGGAAAATGCGTTTATTAAGTTTTTAGTTTTTTAATTTTATTTTATTGAACTTTTTAACTTTTATCAATTTTTACTTTAATTAAAAGCTATTGAATCTTTAACTAAAGTGAAAATAAAATATAATAACTCAATAAATAAATAAAAAGCTCAATAATTAAAGTGAAAATAAAATATAATAACTCAATAAATAAATTAATTGAGTCCCCTTCGTATAACACTGAAATTGATGCTGCGGACATAAATTTGTGGCGGTCTCACGCTAGAGCTAAATAAGAATTTATACAGCCAAGGAAAACCTGCATGGTGACGTCCTTCTTTGCCTTTTAGTTGACGGGAAAAAGAAGAGCCGCAAAGTGATGTGAAGTTTCGTTCCCAAAAATACATGCATGTGCACAAGTTTGCATAAATGACTTTTCGGCCATATTCACGCACGTAATCTCCAACCAGATTTTATGGGCTTGGCCATGCAATTAAGTTGGGCCTAATTTAATTCAGCATTAGCACCCTCGGATAACAATGGCGGTTGGAGGGAATGGCGTAAATTACAGCACCGACTATGTCCACGTAGCTTTGTGAATTCACGCTATTTTATTTATAAAAAAATTTACCTAATGTAATTATTTTTTTAAGAATATAATTTATATTTACTAATTTTATATTAATATTTATTATTTTATATTCATTAATTATATATGTTGAATGTTTATTGTTTAAATGTAAAATTTTTGATGTTTGTTAATTTAATTTTGTTAAAAAGATATGAGTTCTATAATATAAATATTTGTAATATAACTTTATCTTGATATTCTTTTTTTATTTACCAACTATGTTTAACAACGATCTTTATGTTATGTATATATTATATATGTTTATTTGAATGAATTATTGATATATTTTTATCAACGATGAATATTTATTGATAAACTAATGAATATTATACCTATAAATGATAAATGTTTATACCAATCATAATTTTTTTTCAGTATATATTAAAAAATAATAAAATATTTCATAAACAATCAATATTTTTATTTGAGAATATTGATAAACATTATATATAGAAACAATGAACATTGCAGTACCAAATAATAAAAATTAATATTAACATTGATGAATAATATATCAAACAAAATGAATATGAATATTAACTACAATAAATATTAAGTTAACATATAATGAATATTTCAATATAAAGAAAATTAATTATTATGAAATATTACATCTAATGCACATTATACATATAGGAAATGTCATTTTAGTACATGTAATGAATAAAAAATATTAATATGTTTATGGTCTAATATATTTTTTTTTAATGTGTTACTATATTCTGAAACATATAATTTTTAATTTTGACATGTATACTTATTATTGATAAATAGAATTCAAGTTTATGAATAATTTTATAGTTTCTCCTATTAACTTATTTATTATTTTTATATTATTAAATTAATAAAATTTTAAAATGTAAAAAAACTAATAAAGACGTTAAAAATATTTAATTTATTTTTAAATATTTTAAATAATTATAAAATATTAAAATATTTATTTAATTATATATATATATATATATATATATATATATTTAATTTATATTCAAACAGATGGATAAACAACTAACTTTCATAAATATATAAAATATTTATTCAAAATATTATTTTTAATATAACATCATTTTTAAATTTATTTATTATAATATAAAAAATAAAAATCTCATGTGTTAAAAATAAAATACATATGTCAAATCAAAAATCTTTAAAAGTGACAATAAAATAAATACAACAGTTGTATAATACGCAAATAAACAACTAATTTTTATAAAAATATATAAAAATTTATTTAATATATAATTCTCAATATAATATTAATTTTTATAAATTAATTTTATTATAATTTAAAAAATTTAAAAGCCATACAATTTTAAAAAAAGTGAAAAGTGGAGACATAGTCTAGTTTAAAAAGAAGTCATGAGTATTATGACAATTCAAACATGTGTTTTACTTTTCCCTCCCTCCGCGTGTTTATGGACTCCGGTACATATAGAATCATAGACCGAAGTACATATTATAAGAATTGGTGGATATACACGTGAATTAGATGCTGATGCAACGTGTGTTAGATGCTGACACGTGTCGGATGTTGATACGGACGTGCATCACGCTGACGTCCATTTAAAAAAAGTTATGTTCGTTAAATTTCTATTAAATGTTTATTAACTTATACTCATTAAACATGTATTAAATGTTGATTGTTTAAACGTTAAATGTTCATTGTTTAAACTTTTAAATGTTAATCGTTTGTTAACTTAATTTTATTAAAAAGATATATATACTATGATATAAATATTGTTAGTATAACTTTAGCTTGACATTTTTTCTATTTACTAACTATGTAAGAATGATTTTAATTATATCTATATTATACATACCCATTTGGATGAATCAAATGAATATAATTTTTATTAATGATGAATATTCATTAGCAAACTAATAAATACTATGTCTATAAATGATGAATATTTATATCAATTACAAAAAGTATTTCAATATGCATCACAAAAATAATGAATTTTTTTAAAAATAATCAATATTTTCATTTGAGAATATTGATGAACATTATATATGCAGATAATGAATATTATAGTGTTAGATAATAAATATTAATATTAACACTAATGAATAATATCTGAAACAAAATGAACATAAACATTAACTGCAATAAATATTAAGTTCATAGATAATGAATATCTAAATACAAAAAGAACTTGTTATTATAGAATATTACATCTAATAAACATTATTTATATAGAAAATTCATTTTTAATATATATATAAATGAAAAAAATTAATATTTACATGGTCTAATAAATTCTTTTTGACATGTGTTACTATATTTTGGCACGTATGATTTTTATTTTGACACGTATACTTATTATTGACATCTAAAGTTTAGGTTTATATATAATTTTTTAGTTTTTTCTATTAATTAATTTATTATTTTTAATTATTATATCAAAAATCTTTAAATATAAAAATAACAAAGACATTGAAAATATTTAATTTATTATTATTTTTAAATATTTTAAATAATTATAAAATATTAAAAATTCTATTTAATTTTATATATAAACTCAATTTATATTATTAGTTATAATCAAAATAATTACGATAGCCGTACAACAGGTGGATAAACAACTAGTTTTTATGAATATATAAGAAAACTTATTAAATTTTTAAATTTATATTGTCATAATTAAAAAATAAAAATTCTACGTATCAAAAATAATTACACATGTTAAAAGAAAAATCTTCAAAACAACGACGATGCATGTAAAATAATTTGAATGAATATATATATAATTCAAATAATTATAAAATTAGAATGAATCAAATTGAATTGAATTAAAATGAAGAATGAGAAAATAATTATTTTAATCATTATTTATAATTAAAAAAACTATGAAAATTGAATGATACGTGAATAAATTTCTATAAATATATATAAAATTATTGAATATATAATTTTTATGATACGTTATGAATGACATTAAATAATATTTAACTTATTATTATTTTTAAAAATTTATAAATAATGATAAAATATTAAAAATCTTATTTAATTTTATTTATAAACTCAATTTATACTATTATTTAAAAAATAATAATTAAGACAGTCGTATAATACACAGTTAGAAATTAATTTTTATAAGTATGAAAAATTTATTTAATATAATATTAATTTTATAATTTATTGTATCATAATTATAAAATAAATAAATAAATAAAAAAGAAAGAAAAGAAGCAGGAACTGTTGCATTCCGACCACAGTGGAAAGTGGTCCGGGGTGCATGTAATAGCAATTGAGAGAATGGTGTTGGGGATTCTATGAGTTTTGTTTTGTGTGATTGTGCTGCCAATTTCAAGGCTACAGCTTTGATTGGCCATGGTTATAAAAAATGATTTGCAGTTATAGGAGCAGAGTACCATATGAAAAAGGGAGAAGAGTGGTTTATACTTTTTTGAACAATTACAATTTTGTGTATGACTGGTGGTTAAGAGTGTGAGCTCTGCAGCTGCCATGTAAGTTCTCATTGTTCTTCTTCTTCGTCTAAAAGTGTGAGCTCTGCAGTTGCCTGCTTATTATTGGACCTTTATATCCATGTCGGGGTTACTCAAGCTTGAAATAATGATGCAAACTCCTGTAAATGTATGTGTCAAGGGCATGGACATATTGATGATTTAGTTATCTAGTGTGAATCGTTAAAGTAAGCACCAAAATTGTTAAAAGAGTACTCACTACCTGAGAATAAGGAGAGAAAGCATCTAGAGTTGAGTTGCCTATTTTAGAAAATATTTTAGAACATAGGATATACATCCTATTACATTATTAAGGAATATGGATTAGAATATGTACCTCCAAAACCATGATGTCTGATTGCTAACTATTGTGGAATAACTTCAACAATCAACTAAAGTACATGGGTTAGTGTTTGACTCGATCAAATCACTGTACTTTGTTTAAATGGTTAAATGGCTGTTTGTCAATATTCTTAACGGGGAAAGTAAAAACTGAGATTGATTTGATATACGGACAGCATAACCTATGAGTCTCTTTATATACCACTCAATTAAGTTCTTCGTAAACCCTAAGGAGCTACTATAGGTATTTATTCATTAGAGTTCATACCAGTATTCTTTCGTAATTTCTTGAGATTTCTCCACTAGATGATTTAAATTAAAGAATTTTTTTTATAAAAGTATGAAAAAGTGGGGGAGAGTTTTATTTTGACATGTATTTTAAATTTTATTTAATATATTTCTTTATATATTATGATATATTTGTTTAAACACACATTTTCATGTCATTAAAACACATTAGTTGCTATAAAAATATATATAAAATTATTCAATTTATGAATACCAAATATAAAGATATAAAATAAAAATGATAAATTTATCTCATTTGACTGATTTCACAATAGTACAAATTAAATTTACACTCTAATATATATATAAGATACTATCTCAGTATCTTATATATATACTCTTAATATTTTTTTCAACGAGATTTGAAAAAGAAAATTCATAATAATAAAAGTTAAAATAATAAATTTTAGGTATCTTTTAGGTATATATTTAATATTTTTTTAATAAAATTCTAAAAAATAAAAAAATAAAAAATAAAAATTGGATTTACAATAATACAAATTAAAGTTAAAATTCTTTCGGTATCTTTTAGGTATATTTGTAGTATATTTTTTGAACAAAATTCTGAAAACAAAATTCATAATAATACAAGTAACAATAAATAAACTTTACGTATCTTTTAGGTATACTTTTAGTATCTTTTTTCTAACGAAATTCTGAAAAAATAAAAAAAGACATAAAATAAAAACTAACTTCACAATAATATAATTTTTTTTTTATGTATAGTTTAGATATATTATTGGTATCCTCTTTTCTGAAGAAATTCTAAAAAAATAGTATAAACACAAATATTTGAAAAAAATCGTAAAGAAAACCTTTTTTAACCGTAAAAATAATTTTATAAAAAAAAGTAGTACCCGATGAAATTTCTATAAAAAACATAATTTATAAGTATCATCATGGCAATTTTAGAGCTTTAAGATATCAAGATACTTATTTATTTAGGAGTACTTTCTATAACCTACTTATTTATTAAATTAAGATTAAAAAAATACATTTTCAAATTAAAATATTATATTTGAAGCAATTATAGACATACTTTTTATTTTCGAAAAATATGATAGCCTGTGATGTAACTAATCATTTCTTTTTCGTTTATAAATTTAATTATTTATTATATTTTAATTTACGAAATATTTTACACTCATTTATCTTCATAATTTAAATTAAATAAGAATTATATTTATCACAAATTATTTTGATGTTTTCATATTTTTTCTAAAATAAAATATATTAAAGTAATAAATATTTTAAAATAAAGATTAATATATCGGTATATTTTTTATTACTTTTCTTCTTGAAAATCTTTTCTCAATTAATTATAGAATTAACTATATTATTTTATAATTTCTCTATAGTTATTGTTTTGCTTTTTTATATAATAGCATGAAAATCGATGTAAACCACTTTTAGTTGCAATCATAACTATGATTTTCTTTCATCTTTAATTATTTTTTGCATCAACAAAATAAATAAAAAATAGTCATAATCAAGCACAAAAAAAAGAAGTATAAATACTAAAAATAATTCTTAAAAAAATTAATTTCTAATATTTTAGATCTTCTTCAACATGTAAATAATAGTTCAAGAATTTAATTTTTTTCAACAAAAACTAATTTCTAATATTCTAGATTATCTTCAACAGGTAAACAATAGTTCAAGGAAGGAAATTAAAGACACTTCTTCATATATCTGAAATTCAACCAAACATCAACCAAACAATAACCAAATATTAACAAAATTATTTAATTGCATAAAGACTTAAAATAAATAAAAGAAATGTAAAATTTAGCATAAAAATTCTTAACGGAACCGTAAATAGAGTCCAAAAATTAGAAGACTCCATATATATATATATATATATATATATATATATATATATACCAAAATAATTTCTTACAAAAAGTTTTAAAAAAGTCCAACTTTTTACAAAAGACAAAATCCAACAAATTTAAAAAAAATTAAAAAATGATATTTTTTCTTTTATATAATAAAGAGAACTGCAGTGAGAGAAATAAAAAAAGAAAGAAAAAAAGGAGATTGAGACCCATAAGAAAAATAATAACATTTCAAGAAAAAAAATTGAAAACAATTATTCATAAATATGAAAATCAATAAAATGTAAACCAAGCATTAATCAAACATCAATTAAATCATTCAAAGTAACTAGTTATATAACACAAAAAGTACTTAATTTGATTTTTTTCTCATGTTTCTACAACATATTAAAAAACGCCGATCAATTTGTCAATGTAACCTATTATTAGTTTTTCATTTTTGTTATGTATATCATATGTATTAAAGAAAAAAAAGTAGATTATTTAAACTTATTTTTGTGAAGGTATACATATTGAATATGGTTGGATTTTTGTTGTTTATTATAATAATATAAATCTTTATTTTATTTAAATTTTTTAGTGGTACTGTATTAATTTAATACTTTTGAAACATTAAATATTTCGAGATAAATGTAGATGTGCTAATTCATTTTTTATTTATTATATTCGAGTTATTATGTTTCTCTTAAATTATTTTATTTTAATATTATATTTTATTATTATTTCTAATTTATTTTCTGCAATTATCATATTACGAAAAAAATATAATATTTGCACAAATACTAAGAAAAATTTTACCAGTCTCAACATACTAAAATAACCAATAAAATACCATACAAAAATATCTATACAAATACTAAGAAAAATCTTACTCGTCTTAATATACTAAAGCAACCAAAAAAGACTATGCAAAAATTTCACTAGATGACTTAATAAAAAAGTAACAAATTTTGAATGAAGCATGAGCTATTTAAAATTGCAATGAAATGCATAAAAAAAGTTAAAATTGATAAATATATATACTTTTCATATTTATTTACGTTAACATATAATACATACAGTTATATGATCTTTTTATAAAAGATTAATAAAGGTTTATAAATAAAAATATCATAAAATTAAAAATAGAATTTCTTTTTAGACTAATATAATTATAAATTAAATTATATCTAATATATAAGATAAAGTTTTAAATATAAAATTAATAAAATAATTATGCATGAGTAAATTGCTAAGTTTTGCCACAAGAAGTAAAAAATGAAGGATTTTATAAAAATGTGGCTATTATTTTAAATGATGAAATTAGCTTCTTTGTAATACCCGAAATTTTCCTTTAATAATGATAATGTTAATAATAATTAATAAATGAATTTTTATTTAAATTAACTTTATTTTATTTTTATTTGGTTTAAATTGGAATGATTTAAATAGAATTTTAATACTAGACAAATAAGTGAGTTATTTTCTATATCCAATTAGTTTAATTTTTAAGAAATTAATTAAGTAAATTCTTTGAGAAATAAATTTTTTTTAGTCATTCAATTTTTTCCAAAATGAATATCTGAATTAAAATTATATATTTGAGAATTATGAAAGAATTAGTAAATAATATTTTTATAAAAGAATTATTGGGAAAATGATATTTTAATTAGCTAATGGTGTAAGTTTTAATTGGAAAATATTTAGCAAATTGATTAATTAAATTAATTGAGTGTTAGGACTAAATTGAAAATTTATTTTGGAATAAGGATTAAAAGTATAATTTTATTAACATGGGTTTTAATAAAAATTTGTATGTTTGATATTTTTATAATTAAATATATCGGCAATGGCTTTTTGATAATTTTACTTTTGAAAGTAAGGGTAAATATGTAATTGTATATTTTCAATAATTCTAATTTGGCCTAAATCATATAGTTAGGGGCTTAATTGAAAAGCTAAAGAAAAATTGGAGGGTCAATCAGAAATTTTGTAGTGTGAAATTATTAGTAATTAAAGAAGTTGAGGGACTAAATGATAAGGAAGAAAAGTTTAGGGACCCAATGTCGATGTAGAGAAGAAAGAAAAGAAAAGGAGAAGAAGGGGATTGGGGAAGAAGGAGGAAGGAAGGGGAAGAAGCGGCCGAGCGATCAAGTGTTTCAGTAATTCTCTGACCCGTTGATTTTAGAATTCATTGGTAAAATTTATATGTTTATTGAATTGTGTTGAGCATTACAAAATATTATGAGTTAAAATAATTGTTTGTCGGACTATTTGCCATTAGTCGTGATTTATGTGTGTGGCGGAGTCAGGATAAATAGTGAAGTCTTGGGGACCCGACTCCCGCTAAAATAAATTGTTGAATATTTGAAGTATTTTCTGGCATACGGGGGGTAAACGTTCGTGTTTACAGGAGGTTCTGCCGAATTTTCGGTATAATTTATCCTAGTCGAATTTGTTTAGACAGTCAGTCCTAGGAATCTAGACCTAGGGTTAATTGTCAAATGTTTCAATGTTATTGATTAATTATTTTCCGTGATTAGATAATCCATCAGTTCGGCTCGCTCCACTCGAGGCATCAGAGCAGAGCTAGGAGGTCATCAGATCTGTGAGTTAAAGTCATATATCTGTTCACCTGTCATGCTAAGATTTTATGTGATAGTTTTGATTAACTAATTTAATTTTTTAATTATTTATTTAATCACTATTCATATATGTTTCATTTACTGCATTGTAGTTTTGTGTTGTCGTGTTGACTCGAGATGGGACGGCTATAGAACATGCTATCGATAAGTTACACCGGTATGAATCAGAGACAAAAAATAAAGAGGTAAAGGTTTGTAAATATTTAAAAGATAAATTAGGACTTGCCCCGGTCAAGCATTGCTCTTTGGGCTGAGTCGAGTGAGTTTTCCGGAGTAAAGGTTCTTGGTCGAGCATTGCTCTCTGGGCGTCGGCTTATTTGAAAACCTAAGTGACCAGACTGGAGCTAAGGACCTTGGTCGAGCTTCGCTTTCTAGGCATCAGTTCTGTTGGAATGAGAGAGTCGAGATGTTAGTGTTGGGATTATGGTTCTTCTGAAGTACTCCGTCCTGTAGTATGTGAAAGTTATTTTTATTTAAGTATGGCATAACACGCATTTTTTTAGAGGACTTTATTTCAAATTAAATAAATGTATTATTGAAGTGTTTGAATTTGTTTTTGGATATATGATTTTAACTGACTCTCGAGACTGACAGTCTCATTTTCACTGTTTTTCAGGTGATTGTTAGTCTTCCCGCAGTTCTTATTCAGCAACACGACTCCTTCATCATCGGGTTGATGTAATTGATTTTGGTATGCTTGACTTGTAAAATTTTAGATTCTCCGTAGTAGAAATAATAGAATTATCAGTTGTAATTTTATGTAAATTCAGGTCTTGCCTAATTATATTGGCAGACCGAATTTAATATGTAGAATTTAATGGTTAAGATAAATTGTGAATCAGTACTTTGGACTAAGTCCGAAATTCAATTTGTTTGAGTTAGTGAATAATCAGGCTTACTACGGGATTCAGTGACCTTACGCCTACCCATTTCCTAGTGCTGGTCACGGGCCCACAGGTCGGATTATGACATTCTTCACTCAAATTAAACTTATTAATCCACTGATCCACTAATTTTTATACTGAAACACGATCATTTCAAATAGTATAGTGTAAAAGCCTAAAAATATAATAAAACCAAACAAGAGATATTTTTATAAATTTTTAGAGTAAAGTGTACAGAGTGTGAATTTCTCTATAATTATTTACACAGTATAAAGCCCATATAATAATTATTAAGAATTTTCCTAACAGCCTAGTCCTTGCAACTCATACATAGAATTCAATCATAAATTACTAACAGGGTCCAATGCCAACTTCGTATTCAAAGTCAAGTCTCTGCAGTAACTATGCAGCTCTGAGTATTTTGAAAATGAGAATGAAGACCAAGTAATTTGACAACCAAACCATCTTGTATCGTTGATATTGAGAACTGAAAAAAGGGAATTTTCTCCAGTTAATATGTGATGTTCCTCCTCAACTTCTCTATCATGTTTATTTAGCACATCAGATTCCTGTCGCACAAAAATTAAGATTTTGTAATGCATAAAAGAGCGGGAGAGTGGTGGTACTTTGATAGACAAGGAAAGACCTGATAGTAAAAATGCGGCTTGGGTGTCAACGGCAATGAAAAGGCAGTATTTTGATTGTTGAACCATCTTGTGATGTCACTTTTGGGGATACGAAAAAGAGCCCTTTTTCCAGTTGAAATCTGGTGCTCATTGTTAGTTTCCAATTCCCTTTGTCATTTTCAAATACCTCACTGCCATCCTGCTGAACCACACATGAGAAAACCATGGTTTGGTAAGCAAGAAAGATGGATAAAGAGACACAAACACAAGAAAGGAATGGAGAAATCAACCTGATTGAACATATTTGTTATTATACAATGAACTAGCTGTAAATTAGCCACACATGTAGTGAATGCTTTGGGATCCAAGTTAATGAAATCAATCCACTTGATAGTTGATCCACACTCTTCTTTATCTTCTGTGGAAATACGTGCCACTGATTCTGAAGATGAGCAGTTGGGCACATTGTGAAAATAATGTTCAATGATGTATTGCTTTTCTATGTGAAGTATTCTGAAATTTATAAGGAATTATTGATTATATATATACACTATGATTAACGGTTGCCTATTTCTATTCTAACGGTTGCTCTATACCTATGTCAACGTCTAATTCTTCTTTAGGTAAGGTCGAAGTGACCTTTCCTTCATGGCAGGAAAGGTTGCTCCTTTTCCTGAGAGTCTGTGAGGAAAAGCCTATACAAGCTTTCTTGCCTGTATAGTCTCTGAGACTCCTTCTTCTGGAGTCCTTATTCTGCCTTTCTTCTTTAACACTCCCCTTCAAGTTGAGTTCGTATAAATTTTCAGAACTCATCTTGCTGAGAATTATTTGGTGATTTAGTCCATCGAGTGCCTTTGTGAATATGTCTGCTAGTTACTCTTGACTTCTGACATATGGTGTCTCGATCTCTCCTTTTTGTACTTTTTCTCTGATGAAATGACAATCGACTTCAATGTGCTTGGTTCGTTTGTGAAACACTAGGTTTGATGCGATATGACAAGCAACTTGATTGCCATAATACATTTTGATGGGTCCGTCATCTTCGATTTTTATGTCTTAAAGGATTTGTTTGATCCAAATGAGCTCACTAGCTGTAAATGCCATGGCTCGACATTCAGCTTCTGCATTTGATCTTGCAACCACACTTTATTTTTTGCTTTTCCATATCACCAGGTTTCCTCTTATAAAGGTGCTAAATCCTGTAGTTGATTTTCTATCACAGCTCCCTGCCCAATCTGCATCAGAGAAACCAACTATAGTATTAGAGTTGTTTTTCTTCATCCAGATTCCCTGACCTGGGGTCCCCTTGAGATACCTAAGTATCCTATCTATGGCTTCCAAGTGACTAGTACGAGGAGCATGCATGAACTGGCTTACTACACTCACTGCATATGTGATGTCAGACCTATTAACCGTTAAGTAGATCAATTTTCCTACTAAGCGATGATATTACCCTATGTTAGTTAATGGTTCACCATCCTATAGATTGAGTCTAACTTTAGTTTCCATTGGGGTGTTGGCAGGTTTAGCTCCTAGTTTTCCCATTTCCTTCAATAGATCAATAATATACTTTCTTTGTGATAGAAACAATCCCTTGTTTGGTTTTGCCATTTTTATGCCTAGAAAGTATGATAGTTGATCAAGGTCTTTGATGTCAAATTCCCTTTTTAGGCCTTGTTTAACTTCCTCCATCTCTTGATCGTCATTTCCTATTATTATAATGTCATCAACATATACAAGAACAATAATAGTGTGTTTTTGAGTGTGTTTGACAAACATGGAAGAATATGATGCACATTTATTGAAGTTAATATTTAAGAGGAAGAGTCTTAGTTTGGCATACCATGCTCTTGGAGATTGTTTCAGTCTATAGATTGCCTTTTTTAGCTTACATACCAGAGAAGTGTTTGATGCTAATTCATGTCCAGGTGGGAGAGTCATGTAGACTTCTTCTTCCAAGTTTCCTTGTAGGAATGCGTTTTTGACGTCCATTTGAAATAGATTCCATCCCTGATTGGTGGCTATTAATAGAAGAATTCTGATGGTGTTCATTTTTGTAATAGGAGCAAAAGTTTCTTAATAATCGACTCTATAGGTTTGAGTGAATCCTCTGGCTACTAGTCTGGCCTTGTATCTTTCAAGTGTTCCATCATAGTTATACTTGATTTTATATACCCATTTACATCCTACGGGTTTTTTGTTTGGTGGTAGTGGGACAATATTCTAGGTATCATTTCTTTTAGGGCTTGAAGTTCTTCTTTCATAGCCTTACACCATTTTGGGTTGGTATTGGCTTCGTAGAAGGATGTAGGTTCGGAGTGTGTTATGATGTTGCTTAGGTAGGTCCACTATTGGTTTGAGATGGTATTGTAAGAAATAAAGTTCTGGATTAGATATGTTACCTTATGGGACACATAGTCCCTTAATTTTACAAGGGGCATAGTTTGTCGAGTGGATCTCCTCAAGGTGATTGCTTCTACTTGAGGTTCTTCTTTGAGTGCTGCATCTTCTCCCCCTGAAGGAATTGGCCTTGAGATTGAGGGTGGCTCCCCCTCGAGGTGATAAACCTGTTCGTGACTACTGTGAAAAGAATCAGAGTTATGCGAAAATTATAGAGTGTGTGTGGTCCATGAGGGTCTGTTGAGGGTTCGAGGAGTCTATCCTTATAATAGGGTTTAGTTTAAACAAACGAGACATCCCGAGAGATATAGGTTTTGTGAGTGGTGGGGTCATAACATTTATACCCCTTTTGTCAAGAGGAGTATCCTAAGAAAAGGGTTTTGATGGAGCTTTTATCAAACTGTGGTGACGTTTGATGTGAACATAACAGGAGCAGCCAAAGACTCGTATATGCCCTAATTCGAGTTTCAGGCCTTTGAGGATATCTAGTGGACTGAGGTTTTTTAATGTGACAGTAGGCAACTTATTAATGAGATACGTGGCGGTTAAGAGGGCATCCTACCAATAGCTAGTAGGAACGTTATTTTGAAAAAGAAGAGTGCGAACAACATTAAGAAGATGTCTATTTTTGCGTTCGAAAACTCCATTTTGTTCAGGAGTATTAATGCATGTGGTTTGATGTACAATTCCCTTATGCTTAAAAAATTCTAAAAAATTTCGGTTTATGTACTCCGTGCCATTGTCGGAGTGACAAATTTTGATGTTGGCAGCATACTGGTTTTGAATAAGATTAAAAAATTCTTGGAAGTGAGAGAATACTTCATTTTTTTTCCTTTTAACAAATAAACTCAGGTGGTACGTGAATAGTCATTAATAAAAGTAACAAAATATCGGAAGTGATTATAAGATTCAATGGGGGCAGGTCCCCAAACATCTGAGTGAATTAAATCAAATGGTTTTTCAGACATACTAGATGATAAAGGAATAAGGCAAGCGAGTATGTTTAGAAAACTTGCAAACATCACAATTACTAGAATTTAAATTGTAATAAAATAATTGGTTTAAAACTTTATCAGAGGGATGCCCAAACCATCGATGCATCAACATGCCTTGATCAGTTGTGTTGTTTGACATAAGACACTGTTTGGGTGGATTTTTGAGGTATTATAACCCATTTTTTAATTTTTCCTCACCAATCGTCTTCCCGGTAATTCGGTCCTGAATTATGACTGAGGATGGTGAGAATAACATTACAGTTTAAATCACAAGTAATTTTGCCAACAGGTAAGAGATTTGATTTAAAGTCAGGTAATAGCAAGATATTCTTAATGTGTGTATTAAATAGTGAAGTGGTACCGCAACCATGAATTTTGGCTTTGGCCCCATTAGCAACTGTCACATGTTGGGATTTGCTAATAGGAGTTAAATTTTGTTATTTTATGGGATCCAAGTCATGTGATATGTTGCACCTGAATCAATAATCCAAGCATCATGACAAATATTTGTAATGTTTTGTAATGAATTTAAGGAAGTTTGGACCAAACCTGACCCACCGGGTTGTTACGAACCGAACCCATCGGGTTGCTAAACCAGGGCCTGAATCTAGGCCAGCATGTGAGCTAATTGGGCCTGGGTTGCTGTTGGGTCTGATCCAGTTGAAGAATGGGCCGGATCTGGATTATAGCTGGGCTGGGTCAGTGAGTCGGGTCAGGTATGAGGCTCTGGTCTGGTTACTACATGGCCTTCGGGGCCGGGTCGGACTAGGTAGTCGGGTCGAGCTAGGTAATTGGGTCGGGTCGTCATATAACTCTCAGCATATGATGACCCAACTCTTTCACCCTTTTCTCTAGGGTTTTCTTCTCTTCTGCTTCCCCTGCTGAATCTAAACCTTCTTCTTTCTCCTCTCTTCATTTCCCCTGCACCGCTTCCCTTCTCCCACCCTTGAACCGACCGTAATTATGGGTGTAGATGCCAACACTGGTCGCGATGATGACCCTATTTTTTTACAATGGTCGCATCGTTCGACTGTGTTAGGTCCTCCCCTTGTTTGGTTTCCTTTGAGGGTGTTGAGACGTCGAGTGGTGCACGCTTGACTTTCTGTGATGTCAAGAGAGAGTGAGGAGTTCATTAGGGTTCTTTGCGTTTTTTCTCGCTGTACGTTCGCAACGTCGATTTTTGGCAACTCCGTTGACAGGAGGATTTGGGACTTCAAGCTTTTGTAGCTTAAGTCCAAACCTCCCAAGTAGGTATACACAAGGTCTTGTTCTGCCCTCGTTTGTGTTTCTTCTGTGTCTGTTGTTGGAGAGAGATAATTTTGCAGTTCTTCCCATCGGGTTACAACCTTTGTTGCATATTCTAAACTGTTCTTTGTGCTTTGTGTGATTTTTGCTAATTCTTGCTTGAGATTGGAAATGTGTGCAAAGATTTATTGATGGCCATACAGTCCTTTCATTTTGTCCCAAATTGCTTTTGATGATTCCATAAGCATATAGAGCTTGGAAATTTGGGGCTCCATTGTGTTGATGAGTAGCGACATGACCATGTGGTATGTCGTTTGCCACTTTTTCAATTTTTCTGCCTTATACTCTGTTGGGGCTTCTGGCCTTTCTGGTTTGGGCTTTTGCTTTGTTCCTGTGATGAAGCCTAGCTTCCTTCTGCCACTAAGGCCAATGTACACAGACTTTGCCCATTCGAAGTAATTTTGGTTGCCTTGAAGAATGATTTTGGTTAGTCTGTGTTCATTTTGAGACATGGTTGGTTTGTTTGAAAGGATTATGAAGGGTAGATGATGATTACAGGCTCATAACCTGCTTTAATTCCATGTGAAAATAATATTCAATGATGTATTGCTTTTCTGTGTGAAGTATTATGAAATTTACAAGGAATTATTTATCATATATATACACTATGATTAACGGTTGCCTATTTCTATTCTAACGGTTGCTCTATACCTATGTTAAGGTCTGATTCTTCTTTAGGTAAGGTCGAAGTGACCTTTCCTTCATGGCAGGAAAGGTTGCTCGCTTTCTTGAGAGTCTGTGAGGAAAAGCCTGTACAAGCTTTCTTGCTTGTACAGTCTTTGAGACTCCTTCTTCTGGAGTCCTTGTTCTGCCTTTCTTCTTTAACTTTGTTATGCCTTTTTTCTTTAACACACATCTAAACATTTTAGACCCAGTGGAAGCTCTGTTAGACATTGAAGCCTCTTTCGATCCCTTAAACTGAGTGCAATTTGCTTAAAAAGACACTTAGTCCTTGCCGGAGTTTCCAACACTCCATAGTCATCGATGCAAAGCTTTCCTAGATGGCACAAACCTGTGAAGAAGCCAATATGATCAAATCCTTGACCAAAAACAAATTATGTATAATATTCAATATATGAATGGAAACTATAAATGAGCCTAGTTTTATACCACTATCAGCTATAAAAAGACTTCTCAAAGATTCTGAATTCTCTGGCAATCCATTCACAATTAGACAACTCTTAGGAATCAGTGATTCAACTGATTTTAGATTGCCAATGCTATCAGCAAAACCTGCAGGTTTTGAGCAACCCTCAACATCAAGCACTTGGAGATTTTTCAGATTGCTAATGCTGCTTCAGAGTCTCTCAAGCCTAGTGCAGGATGCCAAATCTAGTAGAACAAGTTAAGAGAGATTAGACGAGGGAACTTGTTCTATTGCAGTTCCACTTAAAAACAAATATTTTATATTCCATGGAACCTCCGGAAACTCTGTGATCTTTGAGCAACCGCTGAGAGAAAGAATTTCAAGATTTGTTAGATGAAGGCAACTTGGAAAACTGCTGAGACTTTTGTACTGCTCTACATTCAGATAAGTGAGCTTTCTCAGATGTCTAACAGATGATGGAAGTTTAACCAATCTTCTACAGCCTTTCAGACATAGATTCTCAAGACTCGGAAATTTTCACAAGTTTGGAACTTTGATGAGGTCCATGGAGTAGCTCAGGTCAATGATTTTCAACGTCGCAAGCTGCTGCAGTGAAAGAAACAGGTTAAGAACAGATTGACACATGTATCCAATATTGGCAAATAGAACCCAAATCATACCAGGAAGCATACCTGGACTCCATCCAGAAGCTCTTCAACCTGAGTATGTCACATATGAAGTTCAACAAGATTTTCTGGACAGAAACTTGATGGCAAAGTTTTTAATGGATATTGATCCCAGTAAAGGAACCTTAGATCATCAGGAAGAGATTCAAGGCCGTCATCAAGAAGTATTTTGATTTTTGAGGACTAAGGATTGTAGAACCCCAAGAATCGTAGATTATGACATGCTCTCAAAGGCTGTAGAACTCAGTTTTAGATCTCTAGTTCTAGATAAATCTGCTGATATGCCTTCAACAGCTTCGATTCCCTAACAAACAAAAGCAAAGAATATGTAAGAAGAAAAATGCTCCATACAAAAATCCTTGGATGGAAAAAGAAAAGCCAATGCTCTTACCTTATCCTTTGTTAATACATGATATATGTCCTTATAATTCCACAACCTGCTACGTTTTCCTGGCTGTTTAATGCATTGCTGATAAACAATGCGCTTGCCCATTTGCTGTAGCAAATTGTGCATCCCTAACCTGTTATTCTCAGAAATAGAAATGAGAGAATTATCTTTGAGATGGCTCATACCACTTTTTGCAAAGAAACCACAACCATCTATATATTCTCGACTCAATATTTGTACTCTCCTTTGAAAAAACATGCTATATCTAGGAATATATTCTTCTCATTCTCATCAAGCCCATCATAACTAATTTTCAGAATGTTTTGAATTTCCATTTTAGGAGAGCCTTGCAGTTTAGCCAACTCGCTTTCCCATTCTTCTATTCCCTGGTCACAGAGATCAGACCCTAACACTTTAAGAGCTAAAGGTATGCCTTTGGCGTAGTTTACTGATCTTTTCGACAACTCCATAAGTCCTTCTGTTGGATGATTTTGCTTGAAGGCATGTATTCTAAAGAGATAAAGAGCTTCAGAGTAATTTAATTTCTTAACCTCATATATTTTGGTGCAGCCATTCTTGAGCACTTGCTTATCTCTACTTGTTACAATAATTCTAGTTCCTAAACCATACAGGCTGAGCTCTCCTATTAAAGATTTTAGCTGCTGTGAACTGGTCACATCATCAAGAACAATGAGAATCTTTTTCTTCGAAAGCTTGTTCCTAATGAAATTGGGTAACATGTTAGGTGTGCCTATTTTCAAATTTTCTAGCCCTAAGACATTAGAAAGAATTTCATCTCATAAACGAACCAACGTGCTCTTTTTAATTCTTCCCTCACATCTGGAACAAAGAATTTCCCTTCAAATTCAGCAGAGATTCTATCAAATATAGCTCCAGCAATGGTTGTTTTGCCAATGCCAGCCATGCCCCAAACACCTATAGATCACACACCTTTCAATGCTTAGTAATGATTCGACTTCCTTGACACGTGGATCAATTCCAACTAAACCAGTCAAAATCACTAGACAACATCTGACTTAGTTTCTTGGAAATATCAGCTACAATTTCTTCAATCAGTTTGGATTCAGGCCTGGCATGAACAAAGAACAAACACCAGTAAGTAGTTGAAATGAATATCAAGATATTAACATATGAAATTTTCATTAGTGATATTTATACTTTTCCCACTGAGCCGAAGCTCATTCCTTGGTGCTCCTTTTTGAGATGTTGGCTTTGTTTCTCCAATCAAGTAGTCCAATTATATGGTTTTGGTTTTGTTTAGTTTTCTCTGGGTTTGTTTTTCCATCTACATGTTTCAGTTATTAGGATGGAAAATAATAGGAAAATTTAATATATATGAGGGTTAAATCAAAGAAAATTTAATATATATGAGGGTTAAATCAAAGAAAAGTTAATATAATATGAGGGTTAAATCAAAGAAAAATGTATGTAACAGAGTGGAAGGTTTGGAGTGATCAAAGTTAATGTAGTTAACATAAATAAGAAAAGGAGTGAATATTGAATGTTTTATTTCCAGTAATGTTTAAATTAGAAGAGGAAAAAGAAAGTAATGGTAAACTAGAACTTACTTAATGACCTGTGAATCCCATCCTTTTAGATTGGCAATCTCCATCAAAGCTTGGCTCCACTTCTCCACCTTGTCTAAATTATGCTTAAATTCCTTTCTATGCTTAACAAATGCATCTGCAAAACTTCCTGTCAGCTCTTGAACATCAGTTGGATCCACTTGGTAGAAAACTGGGAGGACCTTCTGTCCTATTGTCTCCTTGCATTCAACAATCTTCACAAGCTCATCCAAGGACCAAGAAGAAGATGCATAGTTTCTTGAGAAAACGACAATGGAAATATATGATTCTTGGATATTTTGGAGGAGGGTCGGTGAGATCTCTTCTCCACCATTAAGTTTATAATCGATGAAGGCATCAATTTGGTTTCAGTGTAAAGCATCATGCAGATGACTAACAAAATTTTGGTGGGTATCTGCACCTCTAGAACTAAGGAATACATCATACTTCCAAGGAGGAGCAATGATGTTAGAAGCCATACACAAGGACAACTTAACTCTCAGTTGCACAAATTCTGGAAACAGGAGATGAGCATGATATTCTTGTGTGCTTATGTGTAGTCAAAAATCTCAAGGCAACAAAGTTTTGAACACTAAATCATAGAAATAAGATATTTGAAAATTAATAGGCACCGAAAGAGAGACTTGAAAGATATTATTTAGGACTGAAAGTGATCAACTTTAACTTTTGATCTTTTTTCTATTTTGTATATTGATAACCAAGAGGGAAGAGCATTAGAACATGAAATGCACTTTCAAAGAAGCAAGATAATCCACCAACAAAAGTGTAAAGGTGTAGCTCTGCATGTGACACCAAAATAGAAGAATATTTTGGGTTCTGCTTTTCTGAGTCAGATTTCCAAATATCTAAATAACCCACATACAGTTTCCAATGCCTGTAATAAGCATTTGCATCGCTGACAGGAGAGTGATAATGTACTTTATATTTTAAGATTTATATCCAATAATGTGCCGTAGCAAAATTTCCATTTTACGAACAGAAAGAATTTTGGGACTATAATCTTAAAGTGCATGAATTTTAGTGAGGTTCCTGATTTAGTTATTAACAAGAAAGTTATCCTACATTTTCACAATCTAAAAGCATATACTATTGGCGGCATCCCTCAAAAATCAAATAGTCTTAGCATATAAAACTTATGCAAGAAATGAAGTTAACATGTGCTCAGAAAAGGGAGCCTTCATCAACAGTGTCATTGTGATCATGAGCCACATTACAGAAGGCAAAGAGATTAAATTCTTGGTGAATCAAACTTTGCTTTCAGCTGACAGCTGATAAATGTCAATTATCATGAACATATGATGCTACAATGAGAAAGTGCACGATAATTTAAGGAAAGATACAATTTCTCGAACTAGAATTTCATCATGCACTCAACTATAACATAATTGGTTCAAAACTTTGACCTGGCTAAATACAGTACATTTTCTTTTCCTTATCACTATGTATTATCCTTATTGAAAACAAGACTACTTTATGCGAAGTGTAAACCTGTGCTCTGTAGTGCTCACATTATAGAAACTCAAATGGCCTCTTGCATAATTGGGCGTGTAAACACCATCAACATGAGCATTGTTACAAACGAGGAAAAGGTGATGACCATTGAATGTTGATTGCATGAAGATGCAGAGATATCTGTTAATGGAAGTAAAGGAAAAAAGAAATTAGAAAATCAGAATTTCATCCAAAAGACTTATAACCATATATCATAGAAAAAAGAATGAAGTGGGTTACTTTACGTGAATCTGAATTATTTACAGATTGTATGACTTGGGTTCTGGGAGTATTCAGTTTCTGTATGTTCTGAGAAACTAAAGCTGAGTTCCCAAGGTATAACCTAGTGAGTTTCTTGACCGCTGCTAATTGCTGCATACTGCAAAATAAATTGATTTGGTCAAGCAGATATTTTCTTTTCTTAGATTTAGTTATTATGCATAGCAAGAAGTTGACAAGAAATAATCAAGGTTAGCCTATGACCTTGGACTAAGCAAGTGGCTGGAACCTCGTTTCCCAGCATGAAGAGCATCTCTCCAAGTATCATTGGTCAGTCTTTGGAGAATGAGCAATTTCTTTTTATTTCGTATGGAATTACTTGCCATGATGACATTTGCAGGGACTGCTCCAAATCTGATTACGTAATGAGTAAATTAGAACTTTAGGTTAGAGCCCAACTCTGGGACAATATCAATGCCAATCCGCCATAGGAATGAAGCATGTCAAGTTCTTCCATTTATTGCTAGGCGACAAAAGTTATTACATTTTTGTTCAGAATGTAGAATGAAATTAAAATTTCATTACAATATCTCACACATTCCACTTGCATACTCTATAAAATGGCAACTCATAATTTAGCACATTATAAAATAGTGCCTAGTTTCTCACAAAAGTGTATCATAGTGCCCAGTTTCTCCCAAAAGTGTATCATCTTCCAATTCACTGCTTATGGCATTAATGAAGTCTTTGTCATTACAATATTATCAGGGTCAGATGAACTAGATAAAATTGAATTAGCATTTATGTGTTTCAAGAAATATCTCTTGCTTTTGTTATATACTATAGTCGACTTTCACATAGAATTAGCAATTAGGTTGGGTCAGGCAGCTTCAGGTTGGATTGGTTCAATCTAATATCATTTCAGATTGAGCTATGAAAGGTGGGTGAAAGAGTAAAGCATCAGTTTAATTTGGATTAGGGTCATCAACTTCATAATGAACAACTTATGTCACAAAGAATTGAAAAAAGGGGCAATATATGAAGTCTGGTTGTAAGACTTACGAACAAGATCCAGGATAGCCATTGATTTCTCTGCAGCCCCCTTTTGGACAAAGATACCTACATCACATTGTAGAAACTAAAATTACCATGGAAAAACAAAAAAGAACTAAAGTAGAATAAATTGTAAAATCTTGATGAAACTAATGCACCTACATGAAGTCTCGGACTGACTTCTTCGACCAAGATTGATTATAAGGCCCCTCCATAGAGTACAAAAGAGCAGTATCTCCTCTGACAAATGCAAGATCTCCCAATTCCTCAACAAGGCAACGAAATGCTCCAGAATGGCCAAAGTACAAATTGTTAGAACCCAAAGCACATGTGCCATTCTCCTTTTCACACCCACTACAAACACCTTCTCCTTCAAACTGAGAAGGAGCACAAACCTTGGAGAAAAACTTTGTTGCAATTTCTTGATCATTCATTTCTTCTGAACCAAAAAATCTGTTGATATGATTAATTGGATAGTTCCAACCAGCAGCTGTAGAGTGACCTCCATGGCAAGATTTGTGGCCTTTAAAATCCATTAAACTGATATCCTCCTTTTCCTGGCATGATTTTCTGTTTACTAGTACCACGGCATCATAGCTTTTTGCTTGATCACAGTATACTTCATTGGCAATGGCTTTCATTGAGTAAGTTGTGAATGCAATGTAGGCCATCCCTGCTTCTAAATTCATTAAATCTGCTTCTCCATTTTTTATTGATTCAAGACACTCCTGAGTCGTATCTTTGTTTATACTGTATGCAGAAACAAGAATGAAATACAGCATAACAAACCAACTGGATATATTAAGCATATGCACAGTGATGAAAGCTTAAAAGAGCATGATAAAATAGGGAGGACTGGCAGTTGGATACTATTACTAATCCTTAGATAAGAGGGTGGGACAAGGACTTTCACATCTTAATTACAGGACCGCTTGAATTTATCACGGTTATGCTCTATTTGCTATTAAACTCATCTCCAGCAAATTGGTAAACAACATACCAAACTAAATTCTACATGAATTTAAATTGGATAATCACTAGCTTTTCCTTTTATATTTTTAGAATTTCCAAGCATCATTAACTGAATTGATTGAGGATTAAAACTTGAATTTGCAGACTAAGGAGCACAAAACCAGTTGTCTATAGCAATGTTTAATTTTCTTTTTGAACTGCACAGCAATGTTTAAATTTGTCATTCAAGTTGAGCTCTACTAAATTAAGAGTATAAAATAAAAAGAAATTAATACAATAAAGGGTATTATTTAATTTCAATCTTCTACAGTTGAATTTCCCAATTATTTTACAGTTTCTTTATTTTCTAGAAAAGAAATTGCAATATGTCTTATCTTATTTATTTATTTATTTTGAATGGAGATTGGTAACATTAGTTTTTTTTTTAATAGAAACACCTTATCACTGAAGTAAGGCACTCATTGGAAATTATAATAGATCTTATTTTATATTTAATATTACACTCACAAATTTAGCCTGACAGTATGTATAAATTTTAATTTGAATTAATAAAATTTAAAATATGTAGTGCTCTTCTATTGTTAAAATATAAACGATTGGATCCAAAATTATTAGATGTATATGCCTTGGACAAGCCATTCCTATTCACAATCATACTGCTGGTAAAGCTATAATTCTTTTGTCTTCACATACAGAAAATTGTAGCAAAAACAAAATGTAAAAGGATAAGCAAAATTGCAAATAAAATAAAATAATATTAAAACAATCAAAATTAAAATTACCATGTCCACGTGTAGTCGTCAGTTTCCTTCAAGACACTGACCAAAGACTGACACTCCTCCACCTCATCTCTCCCAGTGCACCACCTGATCACCCTCTCTGATCCTTCCTCTTCCGCAGCATTCTCCTCCTCCTCCTCCACTGGCGCCGGCGACGGAGTTACCTCCAATCCTGCACTCTTCTCCACCGTTGCTGGCGCTTGCGATTCCGGTGAGAGCGGAGAGAATCCAGCGATCGGGGATGCATTGCTGTCTCTAGAATCAGGTGCAGGAGAAGAAAATCTTACAGACGGTGATTCAGCGTTGAAGCCGTATACCGGGGCTTGCGATTCCGTTGATTGCGGAGAGAATCCAGCGATCGGAGATGCATTCCCATCTCTAGAATCGGGTGCAGGAGGAGAGAATCTTACCGACGGTGATTCAGCGTGGAAGGCGTAAATCGGTGCCGGTGCTGGCTCGAAACCTATAAAGGAATTACAATTTTTGAGAATTAAGGTTGATTGTTCAGTTATATACACACACACACACACACACACACACACACACACACACACAGACACACACGTACCTTGGATATTGGTGAAGAAAAGAAATGAAATGCTGAGAATAGAGAAAAAGAAGAGGAGGAGACTTCTGTGAATCTGCATTGTGGGATTGGTTTGTCAGGTGAAATTGGATTCATTTTGTTAATGAAGTAACGTTAAGTGGAAGGAACAAAGCAGTATTAGCTATATAGGCAGCCTTTCAAATTCAATTTATTTTGATATTTTTGTTAGGTGGCATGTTTTGATGGTTCTTGTAATTTTTGGATCTAGATTTTGTTGCAGAAAGAAAGAAGCGAGCAATGCAAGCAATGTATACTGTATGGTAAATGGTCTCAAGTGTTGTTCAATAGAGTGATCAGCACATGCTTCTTCTTGATTCTTGTAACCTCTGCCCTTATGATTCTTCCCCCCCTGATAGTATGCATGGACAGAGAGTAATGGAAAGGGAAGCGAAGGAAGTAGGAGGAAAATCAATTTTAATTATGTTTGACTTTCTAATATTATTTTATAAGGATAGGAAGTATTGGAGTGGAATATAAAAATTTTCAAATTTTAAAAAACAATAAAATTTAATTAATTGTTATTTATATTCTTATAACTTAAAAAATTTAAAATTTAATTAGTTTTTTTTTCTTTTAACAATTATTTATTACTTTTAAAATAATAAAATTCTTTTATCTTACCTAAAATTTCAAATGTGTTAAAATTTTTAAAATAGTATTTTATTATACTTAAGAATCTTATTCGATTAGTTCTAAATTAACTTATATGTCAGAAAATTAAAAAAAAAAAAAAGCCTTTCATTTCTCTCCCTTGACATACATAGTGTAAGACTATTTTTATTAGGAAAAATGGATAAATGGAAAAATTTGCGATTTGAAATTATATAGTCTACCTGCAATTTCTTTTTCTTTTGTATTTAGATTATATTATTCTTAAATTCAAATCCCTCTGCTCTTTTTTTTTTTTTTTTTTTGCCCATAAAGAGACAAACAATTGAATCTCATTTATTATTGTAAGAAATACTTTAGAAATGCAATACTTGAAATTGTACATCAGATGTTGTTAATTAGCTACAAAAGTTATGTTGTGTTAGAAGAGCAAAATGATTATCAATAAGTGCTTATTTAGCTGCCAAATGCTACGCAACTACAAGATCGAGGTACAAAAATAAAAGATACTGAAGAAATAAAAGAACTGTGCCAGAGCTTTGCAATCTTCAACTACAGTTTAGACTTCGATCGACTTGCCCTCTAAACCATTGACAGCATTTGTAATAATTTTAAGCCTTTCCCATCAGCCTAGTATTAGTAGCTTACTAGAAGTGACTGATATGACCTGACAGATGAAGATGACATTGCGAAAATTTGGCTAAAAGACCGACAATGGCAAAAAAAGAAAAACCGGAATTGAGGATCAGTCTAGTGCGCAGCTAGTTATGCTGTACTACCCCAGTGGAGGCTACTCCGGAGGTTCCAACTAATAGACCGAGCGAAAAAGCTACCATATCCACAGAAAGGATAGACACGACCGAAAAGATAGTAGAGGGCTCAGACTAGGACATGGCTTCAATAATAGCAGGTAGAGTTCAAGCTACAATCTGAGGCTCCAACTAAGTAACCTGAGTGAGATTTTACCACTACTGCAACAGTTCCTAGCCTATATTTATTACTTGTGGCTGCATCAAAGTTAATATTAACTGCACCCACTTGAGGATCTTGCCAATTGAGCTTAGCCCTAGACCTGCTGTTACTCTTCATCCTAGTTAACCAAGCTTCACCTTTCACTACTGTATTGCACCAAAATCCTCACACTCCTTGTAGCAATTTTATGTATAATTAAAATTAAATTAATAAATATTTTTATATTATTACATTAATTAAATCTTAAAATTTTTTAGATTTTTTTTTAAAAGACACTTAAGATATTTTAAATTATCATTTATTTTTTAAAATGTGATAAATTGAGAATTCTATTACATTTTGTTTGTAAAATTATTTTATATTATTATTTATATTTAAAATAATGAAAATAGTCATATAATGCGTGGATAAACGGCTAATATATACTTTAAATTTGCATATACTCTAATATAGTGCACTAGATATCCTCTATAGTGTATGTGATTTTTGCCCTCAGCAACTCTATGACAGATTTAATCCACCATCTATTTATATTTATTTCATCATCTATATATTATTTGCTTGTTTCATATGTAATATTTTAAAAAGAATTTATTGAAAAATATTATCTACCATAATACTATGTCGATGATATTTGAGTAATGCAAATTTATTAATATTAGATTATTAGAATATATATCAATCATGCAATGTATAATTATCTTAAGATTTTATTATTTTGATTATAAGACTTAATTGTAACTCTAATATACTTAAGAGTTTCTTTTTTAAATTCTACAAAAATATAAAATAACTATAAAATGCCTGTAAAAGTTCTTGACTACCCAAATAGGATTTTATTTAAAAAACATCTTAAAATGAAATTTTATTTATAAAAATACATGATTTAGTTTTTTAAATGAAAATGTACATGTTAGATATATTTTGAAGAAAAAATGTATATGTTTAGTATACTTTTAACAAATAAAAAATCTAAAACACATTAATTTTTATAAAATATTATCGCATTTTGTTTGATTTTGTGATATTATTGATAAATAAATAAATTTAAAAGGTAATTTTCTGATTTAAAGATTTGGAGATGTGTTGAGAATATCATATCTGAAAAATGAGATAAATTACTACAAAGTAAAAAAATAATATATTGAGTGTATATTAAAAAAAAGAGTATATGTCTGGTATATTTTTCACATAAACTAAATAAAATACATGTTGATTCTTAAATATATTTATGTTTAAATACTAATAATATGAAATATCAATTTCTTTCAATATTAAAATTTAAATAAATAATTTAATCAATATTTACAATATTTGCACATATTTTAAAAAGCTAAAAAGAATGTAAAACATTAATAAAATAAAAATAAATAATAGTAAAAGGTATATATTTAACCAAAAATAATATAATTAAGTATACGTTAGGTATCTCAACTTTTTTCAAAGAAAATAAATGTAAACTCAAAAAAACTGAACAACAAAAGGTTTATGTTTGCCAAATAATAATATATTTTTTGTATCTGAAATTTTTTTAAAATGAAACAGAATTTAACTCAAATTTTTTTTTAATAACAAGCGGTATATGTTTACTAAAATATTACATACGTTATATATCTGTAAAGTATTTAAAATTAATTTTGAAAAAACGAAAATATGAAAAAGGTGAAGAACGAGTACTATTGAAAACAATAGTGGATAATTTTGAAAAAAATAAATTTGTAATTATTTTTTTAAAATAGAAATAGTGAGACTTCCTCTATAATTAACACAATATTTAATAATTTAATTATCTCGAAAAAGTCTGCTATTAAATTTTAATAAGATCTGTCATTTTAAGATTACCATAATATTTTCAAGTCTGAATATTATTTAACTATCAATCCTTTTATATTTAATATTTAACAAAATAATAATTTTATTAATTATTAAATTCTTATAGAAGTAACTCCGTCTCTTATTGCATAATTAGTAATTCTATTATTAAATAATTAATAAATTTGAGAAAACTCTATAATTATTAATTGTTATATATCATTTTCTAGTGGCTGTTGTTATAATTCTTATGAAAAATAGTAAATTTTGTGTTTTACAAGAAATAAAAAAAATTTAAAAGTTGCAAAGAAAGTTATGAGATGAACAGGCAAATCAAATTCAATTATCAATGGTCCAGGAAAAAAGCTAGCAACTCTTTTATCGTGATTTGTTTCTTAGAAATCACCTATTGGGTTAAACTTGCATTTGTTCTGATAATTTTAATTATGTAATAATGTAATCATTTTTAATTTTTTTTCTCATTTTCTTTGAATACATTGATTTTATACTATTTCATAATTTTATTATTTATAAATTTAACAAATTAATAGTTTTAATATTGAATAAATTTTTAATGTATCAAATATATTAATTATAAAATAGTCGACTATAATATTTAATTTTTAAATTAAATATATGCACATATACATTTAGTATTTAATTAAATAAATCAAGATTAAATAATCACAATATTAGTTTTTATTTGATTTTATATATATTTATTGTTTTATACTTTTATTTTTACATAAGACACAATTGATATTGAAAATAAACAGTTGGAGTCAAATTAATAAAAATTGATACATAACCAAATATTGAAAGATTGAGATTTTTAGAATCCTAATGATAAGAAAATTAGGATAAAATGTAATCGATATATATTTATACTTTTCACTTAAAAGAAATTCTTCACTATAAGAAAAAAGTAATTAGCCATAGAAATTTGTATTGGTAAAATATATAAATTCATTGTAATTTTATTAATATAGCAATTAAAAAATTAATTAGAAGTATTAGAAGATTATTTTTTTGGTAAAAACACTATTGATAAAATTTAAATGGAAGTTTGCATTGTTAATTTCTTAGATTTTATTTTTTAATTAAAATAATAATCACAGTCTGGTTAAATATCAATTTTTAAATTTTTATATATCATTAAGATTAAAGCCAAGTCATCAAGCCATCAAAAAATAAATAAATAGCTAATAAATTGAAGATAAAAATATATTAACTTGAGAAAAAAATTAATAAGTTGATATAACAAAATAATATCAAAATAAAATAAAAATAAATAAATAATTTAGAATATAACATAAATAATATAAATTTATATAAATTTATTTTTATAAATCTGAAATAAAAAAAATAAGGTTGGAACAATACTGTTACAGAATTTAAAAATTTAAAATTATCTGACATGACATAAAAATGTGCATATATTCTTAAGAATATTCTTTTCTTAGTAGTCCCACATCTACATATATTACAAGTTTCCATTGCTATATCATTTATGAAATTTGGTATTCAAATTATTGTATAAACAGTCTGGTATCATTTTGTTATGAATTTAACAACCAGATGATTTTGAATGTAATTTTAAACAATATATTTAAAAAAAAAAACCAATATATGTAACATTGAACTAACACTTTATATTTTACATACAATGTCTCAAACTTAGTATTCGCAAGTGTATGAACCGAATCATAGTAACGATAAGTTTACTATGAGGTAATCTCACAAAGACCTGTAGAGCATGTATTATAAAGATTAACTATCACACAAAAATTGTTTATCACTATTTACAAGGCTACTTAAATATATGTTCTGTTTCTTCTTTTAATTTCTAATTAAAACAATATTCAATTATAAAGTTTTTGTTATATGTTTGTTATTCAATAATCTAATAAGTGATTTTTTTCTATTTTTTTCATATAAGCAATGGATAAAACTTAGATACACGAGCAAAATAAGATAAGTTCTAGATATTTGCAAGGAATAGCTAATTTTTTAGCATTTTCTTTCGTTAATGGAAAAATTGCATGTCTATGTGTTAATACATTTCAATATGCCCTACACATTGTCACATGTCATTTATTTGAGCATGGATTTTCTCCAAGCTATACATATTGGTATTTTCATAAGGAGTCTCTATTGACAAATACAGAATCTACCCAGAGAGATATGGAATCTACCCAACCAGGTCATTTTCAATATGATATGGCACAATCTAATTTGAATGTTAGACAATTCATAAAAGAAATAGTAGTAGGTTATGCTCACATTGGAGAAATAAGAGATGGTGGGAAGCATGTTAACTTCATGGATGAGTACAATAATTGGGATAATCCTAGAGAGTTAAATGATGAAGTTAAAAAGTTTTATCAATTCTTAAAAGAAAATGATGATGAACTTTTTAGTGGATGTAATCAATAAAATAAACCCTCATTTATATTAGATCTATTTCATAAGAAATGTATGGGTGGATGGAGCAATCATTCTTTTAAAGAGCTACTTAATACATTGAGGAAAACATTACCAGAGGGAGACAAATTGCCAAAAAGTTCTTATGAGATTAAAAAAATAATGGATAAATTAGGTATTGGTTATGAGAAGATCTATGTTTGTCCTAATTTCTGTATGCTATTTCAGAAGGAAAAGGCAAATGGCTAAGTATGTTCAATTTCTGGTGCTTCTAGATGGACAAATGAAAAGCCTTATGATGTCGGATCATCTACATCAAAGAGGAAGAGAAAAAAGAAGGCAAAAAAGATATTACGATGGTTTCTATTAAAGCTAAGACATGTCCTTCAAAACAGCATCCTTGATGAGATGGTATTTTGATGAATGCAAGGATGATGTATATTTAAGGCATCTTGTAGATTTTCATGCATGAAAAGATTTTCATGCTCGTTACAAGAATTTCTCAAAAGATCCTCGTAACATCAGGCTTGGGTTAGCTAGTGATGGGTTTAATCCATTTCAGGCAATGAATGTTGTTCACAGCACATGTCCAGTTGTTTTAATTGTATATAATTTGCCTTTATGGTTTTATATGAAACAACCTTCATTCATATTATCTATGCTCATACCTGGACCCGAGTCACCCAGAGACACTATAGATATTTTAATGCAACCTTTGATTGATGAGTTGAATGATTTATGGACTAATGGAATAGCGACATTTGATGCTCATACAAAAAGTACCTTTAATTTGCATGTTGCTTTAATATGGACTATTAATGATTTTCTTTGTTATGGCATGCTATCAGGGTGGAACATAAAAAGTAGATATGCATGTCCATCTTGTAGTTTTAATACTTGTTCAAAGTTGTTAAATAAGGGTGGTAAGTATTGTTTTATGGGGTCATCGTCGTTCTTTGCCTTTGAATCATCCTTTCAAGCATGATATAAATAATTTTGATGGCAAGAAGACCAACTCTAACTCCTACTACTAGATCTGTTGCCTTAGCATAGTTAAATGGTGAAGTGACTATAACAGGTATGGATGGAAAATTAGTTAATATGTCTGATGGATGGAAAAAGAAAAATAATTTTTTTCGCTTCATCATACTAGGAGTTTAATCTTATTCGACATAATCTTGATATGATACATATTGAGAAGAATGTATGTGATAGTATAACTCTCTTAATCTTTTTATTCCCTTTTATCCACCTACCTTGCTTCGATTTGATTCTCGAGATCTGATTATACTGCCTCCATTGAATCATAGATAAATGAAAAAACTTTGAGTTTTGATCTCCATATTTCAACCAGTTTAATATGGATTTATGGTGCCAAAACATCTCCTCCTACGATTGGGCCTCTTTGAATTGCCATAGTAGGCTAGCCTCTCAATCTTTATCTTCATATGTATACTCCTCGCCATGACATAAATCAATCTAAGTTTGCGACTATTGGATTCGTAGCTAAATTACCATACTCCCTCGCATGCTATTGAGTAAGCTTAGCCCTGCACTTTTGCAATTTCTCAACAATGGGCCTTGTGGTATTACCTCCTTCATCATTCAACCATGCTTCCTTATCACTTGCTTACATTCTAGAACCTCTGCCCATCTAGACTAGAATTTAAGATGCCTTTTAGCTCTATGTACATTAGCGTTCATACTATTAGTGACCTATGGTTAGATGGTATTAAGCTTTCATGGAGTACTTGTGCAAACTTAAAATTCCCTCATGCTACAATTCTAATCCACGATCCAATCTAGCCCTTACATTATCTTCATTTTTCATTTGATTAGTCCAGGTATACTTCTCTTTGTACTCCAAATTTAGGAATCAACAGTTATTCATAAACCTATTGAAAGCCACCAATTGATTCTAAATTACCTGTCTCATTCTCTTCTTCTCCCTCCACTCTACTACAGTAATTGAAATCTCCAAGTGCCAACCATGGTACTCCTTCACTGACATTAAGATGCTCGATTTGCCTCCAAACCTCCTCCTCCCCCTAGGCTAACAGAGACCCATATACCTCTGTAAAGTGCCATATAATCTCATCCTTAACACATAATATTAATAAAATTCTTTAATGAGCCCTAAACCTACACTTTTCAAACACTCTTCCACCATAAAGCCAAAATGCATGAATGGCCTATCATGTTCATAAAATATGCTTCATTAAACCCTAATCTTCTTTTATCCTTCTAGCACATCACTTTGTTGTTTCGTCTCCATCAAGAATACAACAAACGGGGTATGTTTTTCGATAAGCCTCTTGAGGGCTTGAATTACCAGAGGTTGCCCAAGCCCTTGGCAATTCCAGGCGACAATACTCATGGCTAGAAAAGTGGACTTTAGTCAGCACCACGACATGAGCAGTATTAGGATCTTCATTAAGAATTTGTTCACCACCTTTGGCTTTCTCTCGTTGTCTACCAGCTTCATTCGGAATTCTTTAGAATTCAGTATCCAGTTTGAAAATTTCCTTAACTTCACTCTTGTTATAGGGTTGACAGTTAATGGTATTTGACTAGGATAGAAAATGAATAGGTTCACGGGCCATCGTCTTAAGTTTATATTTTTTAGTGGGCTTTGGTGTTTGAGTATGTCTCATTGAGCTGCTTTTTTTTTTTTTTGGTATTCTAGTTAAGAGGTTATGATGTGGGCTTAGGATCTCTTGTGTATTTAGGCTTTGTCTACCATCATTTTGTTTGTTTTGCTTTTGTAGGGGATCCCCATCTACATCTCCCTTACTTCTCCTGGTTCATCATCCATTTTTCTTTCCAAACATGTTCTCCTTTTCGATTCCTATTTTTCTTCTCCTTCTACCTTACTTTCATGTCTTACCCCTACAACTTTTAGGGTAACCCTAATTGGAGACACCATTCTTAGCCTTCCTAACATATTTAAAACCTTCAGCAATCTCGCTTGCTCCTCTACCTCTTGCAACTCTTTTCTAAAGCCTAGAGCTTCCAAATGATGTGACTGGTATAGAGTGAGCTCCTTACCCAGCCCACACTTAGATGAATTCTCTGAAGCCATACACGGCTCATCTTGCTCAACCATTTCTTTTGATCTGCCTATAGCTTACCATGGAAAACCTTCCTATGTGTAAATGCATCAGTACAAATCCACGGGCCATATATTCTTCTCGACTTTAAGATCTCATCTAATGGTTCGTTAGTTTTGATATATATGCAAGCAGTTTGTCGTAGCATACTCTAACATTTCGCACTTTAGCATATTAAGGAGAGCCTTTATACTAAAAATACACCCACTTCTTCATGCCTTCCTTCCTATTCATGAAACCTTATAGGATCGATTTGTCCACATCTATCTAGACTTTTATCCTCATATATGAGTTCTACTCTGTTATATTGTCTAGAGTATAATCCACCTCTACTAATCCTGAAAAGAATCTTTGAGCCTATGAATTTAGCATTTTGTTTAGTCATCTGGAGTAAAGGGAGGTCCCAAACATGCACTCAACAAACTTCCTTCTTGAACTCAATGTCTTCAATTGGCTTTGTCGAATCCCACTCCTTTAAAATAATTAGATTCCTCTGAATGCTCCAGGAAGAACCCTTGTGCATCCTTCTCTTATCCCTCTCATTTTTGAATCTGAAAAAAAGTTGATTTATGGGGAGTCGTTGTACCTCAAAACCGTCTGATGTAGACCACACATTGGACATAATCGCCTTAACTAAACTGTTGCCATAAGTTTTTTCACCCAAGATCTTACCAATCAGAGCTACATTAGTGGCACTTGCCGCTTTTTCTTTATCATCAGCTAGCTCCAACATGCATGCTGACCAATTTAGAATATCTGTTTTAATAGACTGTGAACTCAAACTATTGTTGCTTCTTGATGCCATAACGAATATGAAAAGAGAGTTTATAACTACTAAACAACAACATTACTCGACCACCATTAATGCACCTAGAAATAGAAGATAAAGAGACGATTCAATAAAAGACTTGTTCCTTGGATAATATTCCACTATTTTCGAGATTTTGAGTGTAATTTAATAAATAGAGATGTCTAATAGATAGATTGTGAAATATCATGTATTAATTAACTAATTTATACAAATACAGGTGCTTGGCAATATATTATGTCATATAATTTAATCTATCTAATTATTATGTTAAACTCTCACTAACTGAAAAAAGAAAATCAAAGAGAGATATTATACTTACAAAATCCCTCCTTGAAATGCTCCAAGGATCATGTGCAAGAGGAATAGGAACCAAATATTGAATTAAAACTTGTTAATTAATTATGCAGTAATTCCAAAGAATGTGCCTTATGTCCCCATTGACTAAGTTTATTATATTCTCTATATGATCTGATGCACTACAATGATTTAACCATAAAAAAACCTTCACCTAAATTAAATATCATTCAGCTACGTTTGTTCCCACAGTAGTACGAAAGTACTAATAACCAATTTAGTCAACTAATTGTATTTATATCATTGATTTTTTTAATTAATCTTTTTCATATCTTTTTAAAATGCATTAATGCTGAAAACAAAAATGATAAATTTTTCGAAAAGAAACAATAATAATATAAATTATTTAATATTTAGTTAAAAGAAATGGATTTTAACTCGCTCACAGTATCAATATATTAAATTTAATGGTACGTGCATATTTAAAGCAAATAAAAAAATATATTTTTTATTGTAAAAGAAAAAATAAAAAATAAAATATTTTTTTGTCTCATATCTTTATCTATTATTATTTTTAAAATTACTTCAACACAGGACATGGAACGATGAATTCATTATTGTTAATTATGTAATTTTTTCTTTAAGATATTATTGTTTTGGTCAATAAATTCTCTTAAGATTTTTAATAAACAATTTTGGATTTTTTGATGGCAATCCCATGAGAGAGAAATTGGAGGTTAGGGAGCATGTGTATGCACAAACCCATGTTCTGTTTTTTTTTCTTTTCCTTCTATTTTTTATTTTTTCAAAATACCTTCTGAAATTTGACAAAACTTTTAGAAATATAAATTAATTACTCTAAATTATGAAACTTAATTCAGAAAGACAATTCTTGATGCTGCTGGTTTGGAGGCATTAATATAATGGTACTAGTCCATGATTAAATCTTGTCTGGCAACAGTTGTGGCATAAAATCTACTAATACATAGAAGATACAGAAAATCATCAAGAACAATATATATATATATATATCAGTGATGATCTATAGCAAAATTCATTAATGTGCAAATTAGGGTTAGGAGACATATAGACAAAAGAAACAGACTTCTGTGGACCTACACTAGCCTGCGTCATCTCCCCTGGATACATAATACAGCCTGGTTCTACTCAGAATGTGATCATGTCTGTCTCTTCCTCTTTGCTTAATCTCCATCTTTGTTTGTTCATGGCGTTCTTGTGTTTATCTAGGGTTTTCCTGATGAATATTACACCATTTTACAAATAGGACCAAACCAAGTACACTCCAGTACAAAGACAATGTGCACCAATTCCCATGCTCAAGATCTATAAACAACATTTCTAACTTCTTGCAAGTATTATTATATCAATAAGATTAGCCCTTTCTTATACATTTTTTGGACCTTGGCAGGCAGGCTCAATCTCAAATCTTTTGAAGTTTTGGTTTTCCAAATTATTTCACTTTTTTTTAAAACTCATGCAACGACTAATGAGCCATTTTGCATAAATATTCACATAATACAAAAGTAAAAACTTAAACTCCATACTTGCATTTTTCAATAGCAAATGCTTTTGCCATCTGCTGGAATTCTAAAAGAAATTAAGCACTCAAGTCATTGACTCAGCAAAAGAGGCTTGTTTTAGTGGCCACCAAGTGTATAATTTCACAGTGAAGATTGGGAGTTTAGATCCTTATAATTTCTATTTCACTTCAAAAAGATCTCTAAAATACTAAAATGAATTTGATGAAATGTTTGAAGTCAAGCGCAATGAATTAGTAATGGAATTAGATGTCAATGTCAATAACTAGCTATATATTGTCCTAGTTACTTGACTAATTTGGATAAAATACGTAAGCTACCTACCATTAAGTTAACAAGTCAATTATTAAATGACCTGGCTGAAACATATAAGGTTTAGATTTTAATCTATTTCCTTCAAAATGGCCCATGAACTTATTGATTTGAATATGTCAACAATTACATATATAATCTTTTAGTTTTAAGTGTCCAATTTGGCCCGTGAACTTATAGCTTGGCTCAATTTCGCTCTTTTTTTTTTATCTGTTCGATTATTTTAGTCCAAAATCATCTTTCATTATAAATAAGGTGATTTCAAGTGGTAGTAGTATATCCCAGATAGTGATAGTGAAATTTTAAAGAGTGGTGATGAATTCACTCAATTTAGATTATTTTTTACATATAATTTCATTAAAAAGAATGAACAAGTCATTGTTAAAATTTTCTTTTAGACTATTTGTTAAAATTTTCTTTTAGACTATTTGTTTGCTTACCACAGTGTCATCTCACGTAAACTTATCTGAAGAAAACTATATTAAATTGATTCAAAAATACCAACTATCAACTAAAAAGGCCAAAAGGAAAAGGTTAAAACTAAGGAAATTGAACCTAGCCATCCGGAGTCAAATTGGACTTCATTCCATACAAAAAACCGCACGCTAGCTAGCAACATTAGTAAACAACTAGAAACAGTGGATAAAGGATCAAATAACCCTCGAATTTGTACCTCATATTTTCAATTATTCTAGTAAATAGCCCATAACTTCTATTTTAGGTCAAATAGGTCCAGATTTTAACTACAACTTATAAAAATGATTGCAAAAGTACTTATGGTAATTTGATAAAGTCGATCGTAGTAGTGAAATAGAGACAATAATTATTAATTTTGATTTTCTCAATAAAACAAGAAAATATTTTTAATATATAAAAATTAAAATTTTTAATTTTTAATATTAGAAATTAATATTTATTTAATATAAATAAAAAGTATGATATTCACGTTTATAATTTTTTTTCAAAATAAATTCACTTAATTCTTAAATAGAAGTTCTAAATCTATTTATTTAAATTATTTAAAATTAGACTTATTTAGCCTTCACCTATAAATTGGAGTATTTGTTTGGCCCTACCAGATCCTAGAAAAACTTAGAACTAAGACAGCTAGGCGCGTGCACCTGTCATTTTAAATTACAGTTTTTTTTTTTTTTTTAACAGTTAACTACATGCACTTGAGTCAGACACATCTCTTTGACTTATAACTGTCTGAATCTCCACTCCTCCCACAAATAAAAATGGCAGAAACCCAGCTTAACAACACCTTTAAATCAGCAAAATATTATGAGACATATTCATATCCAATTAACCTTAATAACTAAAACCCAATAACCAGTAGACATGCTACTTCAAAGATCATGTCTCTCTGGCTCACCTCTGTTCTTTCTCATTTCTTTGCTTCTGTTATTGCCAATTACTGCCTTTGGATATGGATCATCAGGTCCAATAGCAGCTGCATTTGGCCAAAATGGATTCTTTTGTGCTATTGATGCTGGTGGAAAGCAAGCGATTATATGTTGGAATAAAAATGATAACTCTTCAGTTCCAACGGCAACAGCTTATTTTAGCTCTCTTCCGCCGATGGCATCTCTCTCTGGCGGTGAAGGTTTTCTTTGTGGCATTACATCAAACTCTTCTCAAGCATTTTGTTTTAGCTTGTTAACTCCAGGTACAGATCTTGTTCCAACAAGTTTCAAAAGCAATTCTTACTCACAAATAGCTGTTGGTAAATATCATGCTTGTGCTATTAAAGGATCTTACTTTTCTAGTATAGAATATGGAAATATAAATTGTTGGGAATTTAATCAAACATTTAATTCATTTCGCAATTCAAATGTTGATAGTCTTATTCTTAGGAGGATTGTTTCTGGGGATGGTTTTAGTTGTGGTGTGACTAATAAGGAAGGTGGTGTGATTTGTTGGGGACCCAGATCAGCTAATCTGGAAGTTCCAGCTAGTTTTGGTGATTTTGAGACTTTAGCCTCAAGTAGGAATTCAGTTTGTGGGATTAGAAATGCATCTAGAGAAGTAGAATGCTGGGGTGATGCTAATGATTATGGTGCTCCACTTTCTGGAACTAGATTTGTGGATATAACAGCAGGTGCACATCATTTCTGCGGCATCCGTGAAGACAATCATGGGGTTGAATGTTGGGGGAATGTTGATCTTTCGTCAGTTCCAAAAGGTTCTGGTTTCCTGGCAATTGCTTCATCAGATTATACTACTTGTGGTGTTAGAGAAGTTGACTTAGTTCTTGATTGCTGGGATGTTCATGGAAAGTCCCTTATGGATTATAGCCCTCCTTTGCAGCTATGTAGTCCTGGAGTTTGTTCACTAGGGTCATGTCCTACTGGGAAGTTTGCATTCAATGCAAGCTTGCTGAATGAACCGGAATTGACTAATTTATGTGTTAGGAAGGACTTGAAGATTTGCTTGCCTTGTGGCACAAATTGTTCCCAAGGCTATTTCCCATCCAGTACGTGTAGTGAGAATGCAGATAGAATATGCACTGCTTGTTCACTTTGTCAAAATAGTTCTTGCTGGGATGTTTGTGGACTTCCTTCTTCATCAGGGTTTAAGCAGCAGGATCAACAGATAAAGAAACTAGTGATTATCATAGGCCCTTCTTTGGTGTCAGTTTTATTGCTGGTTTTAATTGGTTGGTGTCTTTTTCCCCAGAAAGCTAAAGATGAAGAAAGCAGAAAACAAAGGTGCAGTTGTTGTCTAGCCAAGCCAGTGGTGGAGGCTGACCCTGATCCCAATCCTCAACTGCCTCTCTCCATAACCACTATTGGAGAGACTCAAGTGTTCCGGCTTTCAGAACTGAAAGATGCAACACATGGGTTCAAGGAATTCAATGAGCTTGGAAGAGGAAGCTTCGGTTTTGTTTACAAGGCTGTTCTTCCTGATGGTAGGCAAATCGCAGTTAAAAGAGCTAATGCTGCAACCATAATACACACAAACAGTCGAGAATTCGAAGCAGAACTAGAAATTTTATGCAGTATAAGGCATAGTAACATTGTCAACTTATTGGGTTACTGTGCTGAAATGGGAGAAAGGTTGCTGGTATACGAACTAATGCCTCATGGCACACTTCACGATCATCTCCATGGGGAGCTCTCTCCTCTTGATTGGAACTTTAGATTGAAGATCTCTTTGCAGGCTGCAAGAGGACTTGAATACCTACACAATGAAGTTAAGCCGCCCATTGTTCATCGGGATGTGAAGACTTCAAACATATTACTTGATTCTGAGTGGGGGGCAAGAATTGCAGATTTTGGACTTTTAAGCAGCAATGACAAGGATGTAAATGGGGATATGGTGAGTGATGTCTATAATTTTGGTGTTGTTCTGCTAGAAATATTAAGCGGAAGAAAGGCCTATGACAGGGACTATAATCCTCCTAGCATTGTTGAGTGGGCATTGCCACTTTTAAGAATGGGAAGAGCAGCTGCCATAATAGATCGGAATGTGGCTCTACCTAGAAATGTGGAACCCCTACTTAAACTTGCAGATGTAGCGGAGCTTACTTTGAGGGAAAATCCAAGCCAGCGTCCCAGCATGTCTAGTGTGGCAAATATGTTGGATCAGATTGTGAAGATTGGGTTGACATTATAAATACACACGATCAAGAATTAAAAGCTATCTGAAGAATTCAATGAGCAAGAGTTTGTCCACTGTAAAACATTTGTTGCAAACATGTGCATTTTTTATTCGTTTAAATTCCTTAATTTTACTCTTTTTTCATAAAGTGAAAGATATTGCAACTACTATAGCAAAGTTTTCTGCAGTAATTCTATCACATTGATAGTTCTTTGCTGGTTTCTAGTCTCATATTGTAAGTAGCATTTAGAAAGTTAGTTGGCAGGTCTTTATTTTTCTTTTAATATATCCAGTGAGAGATCACTTCTTAAGATGATAATTCTTCTTTCAGTCTTAATGTCTAAAGCTCCTACTTGTTCTGTAAATTGTCAAATTTTAATCCAGAAAATGCAGAAAAAGATGAAAATTCTCATCTGTCATATTCATGCTATGGTAGTGAACAAAGATTACCATATTTATGAGAGATTTCATTTTGATTTAGAGGCATCTATATTCAATCTAAACCAGTCTGAATCATAGAAAACCATTTGGCCCGAGCATAAATGCATTGGGTCACTTTACTACAATTCTTTGAAGCACATAGAGAATTATGTTAGTCGAAAAATAAAAGCCCGAACTTTGAATTGCCTGGACAAATGCATTTTGTTCTTCTTGGATATCTTTTTATGTAGGACTGCATATAAGTTAGCAACTAGTAGCAAACTTCAAATTCACTTTCAAGACTTGGTTGTATAATATGTAAGTCACGCTCATTAACTTCAAATCCACTCCTAAACCATCTTCTCAAATTTCTGCAGTCAATTTACATGACACAATGTAGAACTTTTACATAACTTGTGGTGACAACTTTAAAGCTCTCCCTCCTATGAGTATTATGGCCATTATCATTATAAGAATTAGTTTTTTTACTTTTCACCTTTTAGCGAGGGAATGGTGTATCGCTATAGTGTTATTTGTTATTAAAAGGAATATGTTAAAACCTCTCTACGTTGATAATCTTTACACAGTGATAAAAAATTACAGTTTCAATTTAGACAAGTTATAAATAGAAATAAACGTGCTGCAGTAATAAGTTATAAATTTTTTAAATCCCATCTTAAGAAAATATTCCTTCATATAGTAATTTTTGTATATATAACTTTACAAATATATGTTATATTATGTTTTATTTTACTATAGTATTATTTTATTTTATTAATCTTATTTGTATAATATGATTAGATATTAATATATTTTATCTCTATTTTATATCATTTCATTTACAAGATTAAATATTAAGTTCAAAGAAAAAGTTTAGTACTCCAACCTCCATTAAGTTATAATCTCTTTATAATAATAAATTTTATTTAGTTTCAAATGTGTGGATATAGAGAGGTTTTATTGTTTAGAGAGAGTTTGGTATAGTCATCGGATAGTACTTGTTCAACTTTTACTAGTTATAAGTTAACGAGTCATTCTAAAGCCCATAGCTGTATAATATCATATAAATGTATAAAATTTAATATTATTTTAATTTTAATAATTTATTAACATGATTAAATACTAAATTAGCCAATTGTATATAATATTTAGTTATTAAAAAATTAAATATATTATTTTTATTTCTTAAAATCTTTTATTTATTTTCAAAATCTAATTAGTGATGCTTGGTAATTATGAGATTTATTTATATAATTTTGACTCGTATAGATAATTAAAAGTTATATAAGAGTTCATTAACAATCTATATTAGTAGGACATATAAAATAAATAAATTATTTAAAATAATACCGACTAATTGTTTATAATTAAAAAATAGACTTATACTAATAGAGTGGCACAAATGGTACTCTCGCAAAATTCTATGTCAATACATTAGTAGTTTTTTCTATTGAGATTCTTTCATGTTTAAGTTTAACAAGATAAATCATGTTTGTAATTTAGACCTTTAATTTGAAATAGAAAGGTTAAGATTTTATTAAAAATTTTAATTTAATTTAAAAATAGATACTTTTATTAGATAAAAAATTTCAATCATTAATTTTGAATCAATGATCAAAGATAAAATTTTATAATTTAATTTCCATATAGTTTTATATTTTAACTAATCAATTTAAAAGTGAAAATACGGATTATTTCACCAGGAATAATATTCTTAATTTTTAAAAAGTTTCTCAAATGAAAACAAGAAATAGTATTTTATTTTTACTTGTATTATTTTCTTAAACTAAAAATAATTGCATATTTTCTGAATTATAACTAGACTTTGAAAAATAAACTTTAACATATACGTTGCTTGTTTTTAAATAAAAATAAAGAATTTTTATTTTTTATTCCAAATTTACCTTTTAAACTTAAGATTTTAGTTAAATAGAAAATAAAATTTTTTATACAATAATAAGTAAACATATTTTATAAATTTTTTATAAAATTAAATAGCTTTTATTTGCTTTGAAAATTAAAAAATAAGAACAAAAGAAATTTTTTACCACTAAACATACCTTGCCACCCATTCTCATTCCATCCATATTTCTTTCATCTTAATTCTCTTCCACCAAAACATTGCCATGCTAAAGAGCCTATTATAATTTGGACTTTCCCCTCTACAAATCCTAAATTCCTAGTTTCATATATTCCAAATTTTTTTATAACCCAATAATTTTATTAATATAGCCAAAGAACCAACTTGAATAAAGAATACAAATTGAACAAAATAACCCTCCTAGAAACTAAGTAACATACAAAATTATACATAGATTATTAAGTTGTCAAATTTTAACTCTTGGAATCCATTTTATAAGGTAAGCATTATAATATATTAACCAAAAAGAAAAAAAAAATTATATATATATATATATATATTATACATAGCTCTTATTTAAGGGAATGAAATTTAAACTTAATCAGAACATATTGTGGATGGAATAGGATGAATCCTGCGTTGATTAAGTACTACTCAAATAAATAAATAAATTTAAGAAAAGAAAAACATTATGACAGTGAAGTCCAATCCATCATGGTTGTGGACAAGTGTGGATGATCATATGAAATCATTATTAAGTCTTAACAGTTTTTTTCAGAAATGATTCCTATCAGTACCCACGAAATGACTGGTCGTTATATTTAGTCTTTTTTGTTTTTCAAAATAATATATTATCTATAATTATTGATATATTTTATTAATTTATTCCATAGTCTTTTAATTATATTTAAATTTCATTTAATTATAATACTAATATTATATGTTTATACAAGATGTTTTAAACAAATTGACTTTATAATAGCTCATGTTCCTCATTTCTAATTACTTTCTCATATGCTATTTCTATGTTATTCTTTTGTTTTTTTTCTTTAAATCAAATTTTATTATTTTATTAATTATTAACAACTTTATTCCTTTCAATTTTTAATGCTATTAATGGAGGGATTATTGACATAAAATTTATACGCAGAGGGTTTGATATTAACATTCACAAGGGCCATAATATTTGTATATGAAATTACTAATCTTATACAAGTAATTATCTTCATCTTCACCGTTTCTTTCGCTAAATACCGATTCTTCAATTTGTGTTTTTAATATCACATTTATTATTTTTATTTTAATTAATGGTATCTGATGAAGTTTTATATAAAGATAAATTATCATATGAGTTTAAAACTTACTAATATTTAATAATCCGCCTAGCCCACTAACATATTCCACAGGCAAATCATTATTCCATACAGCGATAAAATAGGAATCCATATTCTCATTGATCTTTGGGACCACGCCATATAAATAATTAGCAATTTTCTTATAAATACCCATTCAAAATAGCGATAAAAAACTAATATTAATACAATCTTCAAACACTATTCCTTAAGCCGCTATTTAAAACGAATTACGCTGATATTACTTTCCACTTTCGGTGATATTAGTACCCTTTGAAATTTTGATATTTTTTGCTAACGTGGTAATCAAAAATTCACCTAAACGTGATACTAATTAATTAAATCAGTAAAAAATCACCAGAATCCCAATAGATATTATTAATTGAAATAGAAATTATAGGTGTGGTACTAAAAAAAATTAAAAAATCAGTATCATTTAGATATAAGTTGCAGAATTTTAGTACAAATAGAGCAATTTAGCCAAAACCAGATATGACGTGAACGGTGAGTGGAACGCTGATGTGGAGCTCTACTCTCCATATCATAAAAAATTGAATGGATTTTCAATGACTATCGTTGCCTATAATGTGAACTAAAGTTTTGGTACAAAAAATATAAATTAAAGCATTAATACTAATTAGAAACATAAACCAAAATTTTAGTACCAGCAGAGCTATTCACCTTTTAAACCTTCATAAAATAAATTAGTTGTTACCTTACTAAGATTGTATCACAAAGTTAATTAAAAAGAAAAGAAATTGCAAAATCATATCCAATTTAGCTCTTAATTAATACTATATTTGATTGAAACCCACATGAGAATTTATTTTATTTTAGCAAAAAAAAATATGCGATAAAAAATAAAATATAAATAATAAAATTGAAATAAATATTTTGGTGTTATAGAAGTATTAATTTATTAATATGAAATCTATTTAAAAATCATATCTATTTTATTAGAATTTAATTTTACAATGATCAATCTCCTATAAATTTAATTATATAAAACGCTAAATTAACTTTTCCTCCGTTCAAAGCATAGTAACTTTAGAGTACTATGAATTTAATGGAGTCCAAACGATTGTTAGTCACTATCTGAATTCATAACTTTATGCCTCTTAATTGTATTTGTACAATTTGTTGCTATTAATGTTTGTTGTTGTTATCCAATGAATAGGGTTTTGCATATATGCTTTGTTGTTTGTTTGTTTGTTTATTTCGTTTCTTTTCTTATTTTATGAATAGGATAGATTAGAAATTTGTGACGTGGGGCTCAAATGAGCTATTTTTATCATTGTTATGTGAGACGTGGGGCTTTGGATTTTATTTGATTTTATATCTAGCATCACCCTTTATATTCAAATTTTGTTTCTTTTAGAGCAAAAGAGATAGTTCTATTACTCATATAAAGTTCATTACTTAATTATAGAAAAACTTTAGGTTTTGCAATGCAAAACGGAATCAATTGTTATGTCATGGACTTGGAAATATGATGTGTCATATATTTAGCATTGATATATGTAAATTTTGATAAATTATAAAATTAAACATGTGTTTATAAATCATAAAATCGGACCGATATAATTGAAAATCAATTAATAGTTTATGTTATTAAATACCTAATTGGCTAAAAAAAAAAAAGTAAAAGCAAATTAAAACCATAAATTTAAATTTATTGCAAAATAGATAAATTATTATATTATTTACTAATCCTAACTATTTATTTTGTATTATATTATTACTAATAATTTATTACTGTATTTATTATTTTCTATTTTTAGTGTATTTTATACTTCGTTTTACTGCATTACTAAATTTATTGTTAATAATATGCTAGCATTATTATTAAAAAAAAATACTATATGAACATCAATACCCAAATTTGATATACATTTTAATTAATAAATGTTTTGTAATTTATAAATGCAAAGGTTTATTTTCTTGCACACATAAAATATTTCGTGGTTAATAATTGGCTTGTTTAACTAGCACTGTGAGTGTGTGTGCAAATATAATTCAATAAATTATTTGTGAAAATTGAACATTTTATTTTTAATAAATGAATACTGATAAGTTTTCTTGAATACTAATTTGAAAATATAATTATACTTATTTGAATAATGTGAATATTGATTTATTTTTATATACATTACAATTTATTATATATATATATATATATATATTTATATTGTATACATCAGTATCATATTTATATATGGTGTATATTTTAATTATTGATGATGAATATTTTACATTTAATCAAATGCATATTGGATATATTTTAATTATAGATAATGAAGTGGTGATTGTTAAACTGTATGTTTATGTGTACATTTGTTTAATTGTTACTCATGCAACTAATATATGTTTCATACAATTAACATTACAATTTTGCATGATAAACATTTTTCATTTAACTAATGAATATTAGTCGTTTTTCTTCCATAGATATTAATTATCTTTTATTTCTTTCTCTATATTTTCTTTCAATCTAGTATTTGAACAAAATAATCTTTTCATTGTTAGTAATTTTCCATATGCCCTATACTTTTCCTTACTCTTTCTTACACCAAAACTCATTCTGAATGCATAATCGTTATATAGATCATAAGCTTTATTAAAAGATTTCACATACAATCACAATAAATCATCAACAGTTTTGAGTATCGACTATTAAGAAAAATAAAAGTGCTAAATATTATAACGACATTACATGAACATTAAATGTATCCGTAATGAACATTACAATTACAAGCGATGAAAATAAAATTATAATAGAACATTATAACTAATAATGAATAAACTAGTGTATATATAAATTTAAAAAAAAATAATCGACTCAAATTGAATTGAATCAGAATGAAAAATTTGAAGAAAATAATTGAAGCTATCGAAAGCAAAGAACAGCGCAAGTAAAAAGGAAGGAATTAAATATCTAAAAGATTTTTGAGTTAGTTTTCTTATTTTGTTTAAAATATGATTCATGCAACTTGAGTAGCAAGTGCCAAACATGCACAAACATTTGTTTAATTAGGGACACGAATGCATCATTGCAAAGTTAAAGGGTCTAAATATATTGATTTAAACTTAAGAGGTATAAAGCTAAAAAGAGATAAAGTTCAGGGCCCAAATATGCTTTTTGCCTTCATTAAGAGCCATGATGAATTCAGAAAAGATAAAATATGGCATATAAGTGATGGATGGAATTCTGTGACATGATAAGGAAATACAAAACATTCAGAAAATTTAAGGAAGAAAATATATCGACTTGTCTTCCGCAATTATTACTATTATATTACATTTAAAATAAAATAATAACAAATAATAAAACTTTTAATATTTTAAATATAAAATAAAACCACTTTCTATATGAATAGAAATAATTTTACAATATGTCAAAAGAATAAATTAGATACGTATCTCAAATTTAGCTGATTATTTCTAATGCTAAGTTTTTATATATACTAATTATTTGTTATGTGAACTATTGCTATTATTTTGATTACAAATTTATTTTAAGAAATTTGAAATTGTATTTTTTTATTTTTTTATTATCAACTAAATTTCAAACTTTATATTTTTTTAATAATTCTCAATCAAATTTTTTAAAATTTAAAAGTTAATACTCATATTTTTAATTTATTTTAAAAAAATATTTTTTAATGATGATTTTTATGATGAGGAAGATGACATAGTATATTGACTATATTTAAAAGAAATTTGTAATTCATTAAAAATTTGTTACATTTAAGTACAAATGTATGAAAAAATTTCATATATATAAAATTTTTAATAGCTATATTGTAAATTTAGGATAAAATCTACTGCTAATTTATAATTTTTTAATAAATATAGTGGTAAATCATAAAAGTTATTATTGAAGATATTTTTACCTTATGTTTGGTTAAAATTCATAAAATTTATAAAATTAATTTGTAAATTTAAAATTTATGTACTTTGAATGAAATGAAAGTTAATTTAGAATTATATAATCAAATTTATTTGAAATTATTTATCGTTAAACTAAATTCTACAAAATAGATAGAATTTTTAAAAAAAATTATATATTAGTCTATCTATATGCTTATAACACCAAAATATTATGTTCAACTATATTACTTTTATTTTATTTTTTCTTTTATATTTTTTTCTTAAATGAGAATGAATTTTTTAATAGATTTCAACCGAATATAGCATTAAAAATAAACTAAAAGGACAGATTATTTGTTTTCAATTTTTAAAGTGTTTGCTGTGTGCATGATCACATTCCAACAAGGTCTGTTGTTAATAGGAAGAGTAGGGAATCAATGATTTTTGCTGCCCAGTTTGTAATGCTTTGGTTATGTCCTGTCATATTCTTGTAGTGTGGTTGGCTTCTAATCTGTTCCTTGCTATGGGATCGACTCTTATTTTGCTTTATAATATCATCAAAGAATAACAAAAGGAGATGTGTTTTCTCTGGAATCCCCTGGTCCAGCCGCCTTCAAGTCCTTACATTGCTCACTGGTCTCAACATTCTGTTGGTTAAGGTAAAGGTTAGCATGGAGAGTGCCGTTTTTGAATCACAAGGATGCAATGGTATCAAAGCTCTATCATTCAGGATGACTCAGAAGGTTTGTGTCTGAGGGAAGTCATCGCTTGGGCAAACACAGGAAGGTGATTAATGCGTTCAAATAGAACCTCACTGCAAGCAAATTTTCAGGAGACAATGATGTAAATGGAAATGATGAGTAAACTTTGCATTTAACTTAGTTTTGGTTATAAAATTATAGTGTCTCATTTTAATGATTTAATATATAACCTTATCAATGAGGGACTGACACATAGCATTTTCTCTTAATTATTTTTTTCATTGATTATTTTTTAAATGTTTTAATATTTTATTTGTAAATATAACTAGATCTAAATATAATTAGAGTTGAATAATTAAAATAAAAATTTCATAATCAATTAAGAGTAAAATTTAAAATTATTTCAGAAATATTATTAATCACAAATATGATTAATATGTTATGTTTAAAATTATAAATCATTTTATAATCAAGAGAATAAATCATGTTTAATTAAAAACTAATTTATTAATTATATATTACTCTTAAGATTATGATCATTAAAAAACCAACTTATTAATAAATATAATATCAAAAATAAATTATAATAAATACAATTCTCTAAAATTAGAATATTATTTAATAAAAAATAATATATTAATTATTATAATATTAAAAATATTAAAATGCTATTTTATAGAACCAGAATATTGTATAATTATAACTAATTAATATTTTAATTATATAATAAATATAGAATTTATATTTGTTTGTCAAAACATAAGTTAAAATAAATCAAAAAATTCTTTTATATATATATATATATTCCGCGACATATATTTTTTTGACATATGTTACTAGTTTAATATATGGATTTTTTTAATATGTTTATTTTGGGCGGTGACTTCGGGCGTCCACCCAAGTGTCTTTCATGACTACGACATTGCAAGACTTTTCAATCTAATTAGGAATATGGAAAAAGAGAATCTCCACCCGGATAATCACTAGGACACTTTTTCTATTTAGTGGCGTACTAGATTTCATAAGGAAGCATTGTCACATCCAATAAAAGATTCGAAAGACAACTTTCTTATTTGTGTATTCCTACTTTTAATTTTATTAGTCAATATCCTATTCCCTATAAATGCAACATAGTTATATTTTATAAATCATATAATACTGCATATATTAGGTCCATCTACTTCTAGCCCATTTTATTAAGCTTAGTCTAATTTCTCGTTTACTTAATTAATCTAATTAGCTATTCAGTTATATAAATAAAGTATGCTTAGTCTTAACCCAATTATAAGTTATATTCAATTACTAAGTATTAATCTTAAATGGGCTATATTTTACATGTCAATGTCTGTTCTAATTTTTCTAAGTCTAAGTGGGTTAGTTCATTAAATTAAGCATAACAAAGCTCGTCTAAGTCGAATTCAATTTTATAATTTAGGCCCAATTTACCATCTTTTTAATCTAATGGACTATAACTTACATGCCAAAGTCTGATGAAGCCCTAAGTCTAGATGTTCATTTTTAGTTATCAATCACATAAAAGACATTTGTCCATCAAATTACCAAAAGAAATATAAGCAAAAATAAAGAAAAAAGGTAAAAACTAAGCTATTACAACATTTTTACAACTAAGCCCTAGGTCTAGATATCTATTTTTAATTATCAATCGTATAAACAGACATTTATCCATCAAATTACAGAAAAAGACATAAAGAAAAAATAAAGAAAAACGATAAAAACTAAGCTATTATAACTCTCTTAAAACTAATTAACTCAAAAATAACAGAAAATATACGAGATTGGCAAAAATAGTGAAAATTCTCGGAAATCAACAAAAACGGGCAATTAACACGAATAGCCGAGTGGCTGCATCACAAAGCTAATTGGCTCTAGAATATTTTCTAGGCTGATTTTGATAGTTTCATGCTCCAAACTCCCATATCCAAGATCTAAATATAAAAACATAAGAGGAATAATTAATACACGTACAAAGCATTGTAAAACGCACAATTAAACTTATTCTAAGGCCAGATATTACAAATTAATTTAAAATACACTTACAGTAAATAAAATTTTCCCTACACATGGCAATTCTCTAAAAGACATGAATATTAAACTAATCTTATGAAATCAATAAAATTAGATCTAATCATTCCAACACATATAAATTATCATTAAAGAAAAAAAAAAAATAAACCTAGCGTGTTGATCTATTCATAAGATTATCAAGTTCAAAATCCGACAACAGAAAAGTTATCTGATCCAAAACCCAAAAATATAAATATAATGGAAATAACATAAACTTAATGAAATCAATCATAATAATCCTAGATCTAGACATATAAAGCATTTGAAGTAGCTACTATCAAATATTCATGGCAAAATGCTAGAATGTTACTAATTCATAAGAATTCACAATTAAAAAAAAAAGAAGATGATGAGATGATAGAATTTAAGAACCCTTAGGTTGTCACCATATTGTGTAGATCTTCGAGTCTCAAGAGTAAAGGAGGAGTTCAAATTAAAAATTGAGTAAGAATCCAGAATATTTTAGATAAGTGTTTAGTTTTTTAGAAATCACAGTGCATGTGCCAAAATCTTACCAATCGTTCTATACTGAGTTACCAATCCCCTAACTTAGGACTTCCTTTTCTATTTATACAAAAAGTGAAGAAAACTATAGAGGCCAGGATCATCACACCTTTAATTATTGATAATTATTTAAAAGGGATTTATCAAAATCATTCTAATCGATAAATACAGTAAAAATAATAATTATTGATAAATATCCAAGTTTTCAACACTCTAAGAAAACTCCAAGAGTTATATCTCCAGAAACTTCATGTTCAGTCACGGAACTAAGGCCAGATGACTGAGATCCAGACGGTCATTGAATTGGCATCCACAAAAAAAAAAAAAAAAAAAAAGAACAGGATAAATCTCCTCTTCTTATGTATAAGGAAACCTTAGAACTTCTTGCAAAAGAAGGAAAGACTGTCATTGACATCACCTTTGATGAGATGAAGGTACTTTTGGCTCAAAAGAGAATTGTTTTTGGGCAGAAGCCTTCCACTACTTGCAGACAGGAGATTCACTCTGATTTACTAGCAGTTCAACCACCTCAGACAATCCAAAGCTGTTTCATTTCCAGCCTGAAGATTTCCCTCCCCTAAGGAAGTCCAAAAATAAAAGATCGGAGATCCTCCCCTCAAGGATTACTCCATCAGGATCCATAGAGCCTCTCACTCCACCAAAAGAAGTACTAAATTGGCATACTTCTAATTCCATAGTTCAGAATTCTTATTTAAAGAAGATAGATGGAAAATTAGATCAGGCTCTCCATTTGGCTCACAAGTTGGACCAGAAGTTGGATACCTTCTCTCAAGAAGTACTCCAACTATATTCCTCTCTAACCGCCAAATATCAAGCTTTGGATAGAGAGCTTCGAGTTCCCCAACCGATTATACCAGCTTTCATCTAGAAGGAAAAAGAAATTACAAGGCTCAAAAGGCAGATTGATCAAATTGAACATGACCTTAGAAAAGATCAGTCTTCTACAATCCCTTCCTTTACATCAGCAGCCTCTACATCTTCTGCAATTGCTCCCTCATACTATTCTGCATTTCCTTTCCTCCCACAGCCAGAACAAGAAGGAACTCTTTATCAACTCTTTGGTACTTTCTCACATCTTTATCCAAAAGGCTCCATAACCCAACAAAAGAAAATAATTCATCCTCCAGTCTCTAAAGAAAATAAATTGCCAGACCAATCACTAATCAGCCCTTATGATTCTGATTCTTCTTCAAATACCTCTGAGATGGCTGATATCACAGAAATTCTCATGAACACCTCTACTACTGAACCCAATCTAGAAGTAGTGGAGCCTGAAGATGGCACGGAGGATGCACAGTCATATTTTGTTCCTACTGGAGCTTCATACCCAAAATGGAGAGATAAGCTTTTTGAATTTTTGGCATGGATTGATCTTCAAATGACTTTTGATGGTGCCACACTTAAAAAGGTTCTTGCTGAATTTGTCACGAGATTCACAGGCAGTTTAAAGGATTGGTTCCAGTCACAGCCTGAGTATACTAAACTCCAATTTGTGACTTTGCCAACTCCATCAGCTGCGGTCACAGTCCTCCATAATCAGTTCCTTGGAAGTTATGATCTCATTATACGACAACAAAAATAGGAATACTTTGATTGAAAATGTTGTTCGTTGAAGATTAAGGATCTGAAAAGACATTATTCTACCATGTCCAAATTATATTATTTCATTGGAGGGCACGACGGCGATGATACATTGAAATATACTTTCATCACCTCATTACCAGATGAGATACAACCAGAAGTCAACAACATGATCGCCGCAATAAAGAAGCCGGTTACCTCCATTACTCTTGGAGAGATCTGGCAGTTCACTCTCTCCTCTATCAAGAGACTATATGACCAGTAAGAATTGTTCAGAAGACTGTTTCAACGAGATTTAATTGTTCAAAAGGCCTGTAACAAAAGCCACCTCAAGATTAAATGCAAGGCCTCCAATTGTGTCTGCTCTAGTCACAAGAAGAAAATTAAACACCATTTCTAAAAATACCCTCGCAGCATAAGCAAAGAATTCATAGGAAAAAAGCCACATATAAAAAGATTCAGATACTTCCAAAAAAAGAGGAATCAAGGCCACAAATCAGACAGATGCTACATCTGCCGAAAGAAAGGGCATTATGCTAAGGATTGCCCTCAAAATTCGAAAAAATCAGCAAGGATGGTCCAACAAGTTAGCATGTCCATGTCTCTACCAAGTTTATTTGAAGAAGATATAGAGTCTCTCTTATCAGAACAAGACGATCTTACTCTATAAAGTCTCTTTAGAGTAGAAGAAGAATATTCAGATTCTACTGAATCTTCAGAAGAGTCCTCTTCAGATTCTGATGATAATGAAATTCCAATTCTGATGATTAGTCTCTCCTCAAAAGAAAAGAAGGACATTCTGACAAATGTAATGCAGTACCCTTTTTCTCCATCTCCAATTCCTGAGTTATCTCAACTTGCTACTAAGATTCCTCCAATTCCTTATGTTCCTATACAAGTCTTGCCTTCAAGGTATGCAAAACCTGTTCCATTTATAGCTTTCTTTGACACTGGAGCTCAAAGAAGCATGATGAATCCTGAAGTCCTCCCATCTGAATACTTGAAATCTCATACTCAGTTCTTCAGAGCAGCAAATGGCCAAACTTTCAAGACTACCCTGATCACAAAATAAAAAATTGGAATACAGTTCTTTCCTGATTGTGTGGTATGGACGCACATCATTGGCTCAGATCTCCCAAATAAAGACCTCTTAATAGGTTTTGATGTTTATCATCAAGCTCAAAGGCTTCAAATTCTTCCCAATGGAATAAAGTTCAAGAGGCAATTTCGTCCATACATAGATACATCTAATCTGTTCACTATAGCAGACACAGAACCACCATTCCTGCAATACAAAGAAAAATTCCTTCCTTTTTATCCAGAATCCCATTCACATTTTCAACACCCTCTACCCTTGTGGAAAAATCCCCAGTTCTATATCAGCCTTCCTTTCAAGCTCAATGAAGATATCAACCCAACAAAAGCTACCCATCTAGGAATGTCTCCTACAGATCTAGCCCTTGCCAGATCAGAATGCCTGACTCTACTACAACAAAGCCTCATCGAGCCCATAACCTCACAATGGGCCTGTCAAGCCTTTTATGTGGAAAAAAGATCTGAAAAACTAAGGGGGAAAACGAGACTTGTTATTGATTACAAGCCTCTGAATCATTTTTTGAAAGATAATAAATTTTCTCTTCCTCGCATTTCGAACCTTCGAACCTAAAAGTCCACATTCAAAAGGCCCAATTCTATTCAAAATTTGATCTCAAGGCTGGATTTTGGCAATTGGGTATCCATCCCTCAGAAAGATACAAAACAGCTTTTTGTATCCTAAACGCCCAATATCAATGGACAGTCATGCCTTTTAGGCTCAAAACAGCCCCTTCTCAGTTCCAAAAAACAATGATAGAAATCTTTGGGCCCCTCCCTTACTCCTCCCTTATCTACATTAATGACATTCTCTTACTCTGAGAGACAACTGAGAAACATCATCAACTTCTAAAACAATTTCTTGCTATCATCCAAAAGTATGGAATCATGCTTTCAGAGAAAAAGAGTATTATTGGCCAGCAAGAGATAGAGTTCCTTGGCATGCATTTTAAAGACGGCCAATACACATATGGTCCACACTTGACAAAAGAGCTTGATTATTTTCCAGATGAGAATCTCTCTGTAAAGCAAATTCAGCAATTTTTTGGAATACTCAACTATGTTAGGGAAGCCATACCACACCTATCCAGTTACACATGTCATCTTTCCAAACTGCTAAAAAAGGACCCTCCCCCTTGGGGAACAAAACAGACAACAGTTGTCAAGAGACTAAAAGAATTGGCTCACAATCCTCCACCCCTTACCATTCCGTCTACAGGACATCTTATCCTACAGACTGACGCATCCGATCATGCATGGGGGGCAATTCTTCTTGAAAATCTCAATAACAAGGAACAACTGTGTGGTTATGCATAAGGACAATTTTCTCCATCAGAAAGGCATTACCATTCAACATATAAAAAGATTCTGACAGTCAAATACGGGATAAAAAAGTTTGAGTTTTTCCTGATTGGTCAACACTTCTTGGTTCGAATGGATAATTCTTTATTTTCAAAAATCTTTAAGTCCAACCAAAAGACCTTACCAGAACCTCAATTATTGAGATTAAAATCATGGTTTAGCATATATGATTTTGAAGTTCAGCATATAAAAGGAACAAGAAACCTCATCCTAAATTTCTTATCCAGACTGTCAAAGCCACAACCAAAACACCAACATATTGTCCTCCTCGCCTCAACGGTTAATCTTCTGATAATCTTCATGGCCTCTTCGTCCTCAAAAAACCCTCTGCAACCTCAATCACCACCAGACCTTCCCACAAATCTCACAACCAAACAAGTCAACAATTTTGCCAAAAATAATGATGTTTCATTATTTGGCAACAAGCAACAGACTTTCTCACTACCCATCCAACCCAATTTCTTTTATCCAGATTACCCTTGGTGCTTAATCTATCACCTTTCTCCTACCCATCCACAAATTGAAAGTGAATTATGGTTTCTCTGGTGTCTTTCCACAGTTTGTTATTATGCTATAGAAGTACCAGTCATGGACCTCCTATACTTCTTCAATATTGATACAAATGCAGGAACATATCCATGGAAATATCTCACTTGGTTCAAAACCCCATATCAATGGAAAAAGGATCTCCTCAAAATCATTCATGAAAATAAATTGTTTACAGACAATGAGTTCAAGGCTTCAGGATATTATGCCATCTATATCCTTTACAGGACTTACTTTAAGCTCTCAGAAAACACTTATGCCACCCAAAACATCTATCATTATTGGAGAACAATTGAAATGCCCTTACATCTTGCTCCTCCGCCAATAACAAGGAATTTGAAGCTCACTCTACAACTAAAAAATGATTTATGAAGGACCAATATTTCTACACCACTTGTCTGGATTTACAATGGACATTTATGGACTGAACACTCCATTATTGAACAATCCACTTTACCTATACTGTCGACCCCACTAGATGATCCAAGTCTGACCATTGAACAGAAAGATGCCATTATGCAAGATTCTCAACCCATAGACGATGATAGTGGTCCGTGAGCTGGCAATAAAGGCTATATCTCTCCTCCATAATTCAAAATGTAAAGATGTAAAAAGATGAGATTTCAATCTTATCTTTTTCGTCCTTTTAGGTGTATTATTTTCTGCTTTTCTGCATGTGATATGTAGTGTATTATTTTCTATCTTTTAGAGGATAGGTCTTATCCTTTTGTAAGTGGGAAATCTCATCTTTTCTTCTTAGGAAGACATGTGTAAAAGATAAGATTCTCACCTTATCTTTTCTGTCTTGTTGTATTTAGGCTTCTCTATATATAGAGAAGTCGAGAGTAATGGAAGTAAGCAAGTTTTTCTTTCATCTATCAATATAATATTCTTCTAATGGCTTTCTAAATTCTTCATCTCTTTCTCTCGATCCATTGGCTATGAGCTATTTGCTTGCACGATCTGTTCTTCTATGATTCAAAAGGACTAACTCGGCTATAAGAATCCAAAAGAGCACAAATACCTCATGGCAAAGGTGCCTCTATACGGTCTTAGCTTGAGGATTTATCTTGCCTTGAGTTTACAGTAAGTTTATTTTAGTAATTATCATTTAAAATTGAGAAAAATCAAAAAACGATGCGAAAATATGCGTTCTAGGCCAACCGACACTGTGTAGAGTCGATCGACTTGTACACAGAGCCGATTCGCTCTAGGTTGGCAAATTTATAGATTTTTACAACTTAGTCTCTAGACTTTATAATTTATTTAATTTTGGCCTAAATATTTAATTTTTAATCAATCTAATCCAATTTGATTTTAAAAATAATATTTTTCTCAATTAGACATAATCCTAATTGGGATTTGACCTTCCTCAATTCTGTGTGACTCGAGAGGAACAACAATTTTCATTATCAGATTTTTCATATTTTTCTCAATATTTATATTCAAAAAAATATACTTACACTTATTTATTTTTAAAACATGAGATTCAAGTTTATTTTATATGTTTACAATTTCTTATATTGCTTATTAATTAATAATTCTTTTGGCAAAATAAAAGGAGAGTGAGGGCGACAGTGATAGTAACTCGTAATGGGCGTGGTTATACAGACTTTACTCCGGTGCGAAATGTTTTGAACTAAGCCCAAGCCTGTCACTGTAACATTAATTTTGGGGCCACAAAAGGAGAGCCAACCAAAGTAAGACCCTATAAATATAACAAGTTATATTTTTAATTAAACAATGATTCTAATAGTAGGAAATTATATTTTAGATATTATAATACTTAATAAATTAGTTTTCTAACTAGACAATAAATTATAATCCTAAAAGTGCCATATTATTTCTTATAATTAATAATGAAGAAATAGAATATTTTTTTTATAATTAATAATGAAAAAATAAAATATTTTGACATGTGTACGCACTTTTAAAATATAAAATTTTTGACATAAATATTTATCTTTGACACCTATACTAATATAGAATTTTTTATGTTTCTTGTGTAATTAATAATAACTTATTTTTATAATTAGCAATGAGTCAAATTCTATATTAATTAATAAGTTAGTTTCTTAATTATAAAACTACTTTTAATCTTAAGAAATAATATATTAGTAATGTTTGTAGTATTAACTTTATATATCATTAATCAATAAATATTTAAAATTATATTGATATTATTATATTAATCAAATTTTAAAATATTAAAATGTATAAAAGGAACATAAAAATATCCTAAATTATTATTATTACTTTTAAAAATATAACAAATAATTTTAAGATATTCATATTTTATTAAATTTCTAATAAATTCATTCTACATTATTGTTTAAAATCTATAATATATATAAAAATAAGAAAAAAAAGAAAAGTTTTGAACTAACTAAAATATAGTTAAAATCATTCAGTAATTAATCTAATTCTAACCTAATCATATTATAATATTTTATTATAATTAATTTGATTTAATACTTTTTCAATCTTATTAGAATTAATTAGTAATTAATCTAGTTCCATCCTAATGCTATTATGATTTCATATACATTTCTTATCCTATAAAATAAAGAATTATTGTATTATACTATGTATATGGTTACGAGATAATCCAAATAGCTCAATTTACAAAAGTAAAAAGACAAAAGATCAAAAAGAAAAAATAAAATATTTTTAATTTAATTCTATTGATAATACTAATTCATGTATTTGTTATTATTTTATTTCATTAATGGAATTATAAGTGAAGTAGTTCAAGTGATCAATATTTATTTTTACGTTAAACTAAGTATATTGAGTTATATTACTATATTTTATTATAAATTTAAATTGTATGTTCTTTACCCTCAAATTTTGAGAGATTTTAAGTTCAAGTTATTTATTCTTACTTTTTTTAATAAATCTGAAAAAATATAATTTAAATATTTTATATTTTATATTAATATTCTGTTCATTTTATTATAAAATTTTAAAATTTTCATGTCCTATTAAACATTTTGCACTATTTTAACTTTAAAAAAATAAATTTTTATTTGTATTTAATTATAATTACACTACTATTAAAATTATTATATAATACAGTTAAAAAATAATTTAAGAAAAATTACTAAAATTAAAAATTATTTTATATTTTATTATTTATCAACATAGATATTTTTTAATGTCTTTTATTAATTATTTAAATAGTGAAACTTAATAATTCTAAAATTATAGATAAAAATAAATATTCAACTAAATATAATTTTTTAAAAAAATAAAATTCTAATAAAATATAATTAGATAACATAAATGTATAAAATTTAATATTGGTTATGGGCCATTAATCAAAATAATTTAAATATTTAATAATTTTATAAAATATAAGTCTTTAGATTTATTTGAATTAATCTTATAAAGTTACGTGCAAATAAAATTAATCAAAATTATTCTATCAGCTATAGAATGTATGGATAAATTATTAGTTATCAGCCAATTGACGCACACACATCAATTAAGCTCTATATTAACACGTGGTGACAACAACCTGCCAACAATAAAATTGGTTTATTTATTTATTTATTCTTACATCCTTTCTAACACATCAGATCCTTTTAACTCTGAAAAGATGAATTAAAAAATAAAAAGTGAAAGTAATATACAGTTTTCTGATTACCTTTTTGTGGCATTTGTCTTCGGTGTAATGCACCCAGTTCAGAAACTAGGGTTTCAATTCCAAACCCAACACACAACTCTAAAAGAAAGAAAAGGGAATTGAGAGATGAAGAAAAAAGAAAAAAGAAGAAAGAAAGAAGAGGAGAGCTGAATAAGAGAAAAGCAGCGGCGGGGAATATGTAAAAGAAAAAACATAATATTCTCAAAAGATGAGCAGTCGTATAGATACAAAAGGGCTGATGGTACTATCATAACATGCGTGTTTGTTTTGGTTAAATTCGAGGATACAAACTATTTCTTACACTATATTATTATATAAAATGGTTTTATTTTTAAATATAAAACTAAAATATATATATTATATAATAATTAAAAAGAAGGCTGCAAAGCACATGACTTGCTGTGAGAAACTTGATCATCATAATTCCAATTTGTGGAGTTCGAGGAGCATAGAATTAAAGAAGCTTACAATCTCTATATACAAAACCCTACATAGTCTGTCCAATCCAGTAACTTGGGCTTTTCTTTTAGAAAACAAAAGAATTATTATTATTATAAAACATATAATGTTTAGTGAGATTTATTTGTTTATTATATAAACATGTAAAATATATTAATTAAATGAAAAAAGGGAGAAGACGATGGAGAAGAATCAAACCGTGAGAGACACTTAGAAACAAACAGAGGAAGGGAGAAGAGACCCATAAAAAACACTGACAAGAGGATTCCCACACTTGTTCCTTCCAACACTATACACGATAAAATTCATCAATAGTTGTTGCTTTTTCCAATTATAACAACTGGGTTTTTATTTATTTATTTATATTAATCAATTAATTTTGTTATTGTTTTTTCTTTTTTTTTTCTTTTCTTGGTTCTTTCTTTGTTTAACCTTTTCTACATACAAGGAAAGGGAAGTGGGATATAAAAAATATAAATAGAAATTCCCCCACTTTATAATTAGCAGCCTTTTCAAGACATGGAAGATTGATCACACTCTCTCCTCTTCTTCCCTTCAGTCCCATTTTTTACTACCATACATTTTGTTTATTTCTCTATCTTGAAAAGAAAAAGATTCAAAAGAAACTGATGTTTTTGTTCCTTCATTAGCGGACAAATGGGTTTTCACCGTCTCTTACTTTAGTTAGCACAATTATTATCATTTGAATATTTTCTTCTACCATGCCTTTGGCAGCTTTTATTAGTAATTTAATTTTGCTTTCTTTTGATCAAGGTCCATTTTGTTCTTTGCTTTAGCTACCCTAGCTTTCTTTTGCTCAAGGTTTATTCCATTTATCTATGTTTTTTTCTTCTTTCTTATAAAGTTTGTCTCAAATGATGTATATTTCTTGTCATTAACCTTTGTCCTTAAGATTTAACTTTTCTCATGTTTTTATGTGCAAAACAAGTATGTGTAGGGGGTTGTCTCTTGCCCCTATCTTCCTATTGGCTTCCTTTAACTTCCATTTTTATACTTGTGATTATTGTCACACTTCAAAATAATTTTTGTTTTGTTTTTTCACTAATAGAATTTGGTGGGTATTTTTAGTTAAGTGTATGTTCTTCAAATAACTACAATTTCATTCCCCTAAAAATGTGATTACAATTCCAACTCATTTTATTCAAAAATAGGGACTAGGGAGTTCTCTTCTTTTCAGGCAAAGATCAATCAATTTTATTCCAAATTACAATTAGTGGTAGCCTAAGGTTTTGTACAAACTGTCCCTCATTGAAATAGCAGGTTAGTGATCAAGTATTTATCTCATAATATTACATATTATTATGAGATCAAATATGTCTCCTAATATAAGAGATAGCAAAAACAAATCCTAATAATCTCTTTTCGTTTTCTTTATCTTTGTGTTTGAGTTGCTGGATGTGAACCTTAAAATGTAGATGTGGATTAAATCTATCTAAAGTTTGTTAAACATCAGAGGATTTGGATTAATAAGATCCATGAAAAGAATGAACTTTGTGTCTGGATTTATGAATTTAGATTTAACATTTGGATTTCAAATATCAAATCAAGACTTTCAAATATCAAGTTCATAAATGTTTATCCAAATTATTTTAAATCACCATTTATTAAGTATATATCCAAATCCATTATAAGTTTACCCATTAATCTTCATTGATACAAACTCATGTGAGCTTAATAAAGAAAATTAAATCCATGGGTCCAAAATCCTTTCATCCAGACATACCATTTTTACAGGTGATGGAGGTTCGAATAATTTTTGAATAATTGATAGACATATATTAGCTTTTCCTTCAACATGCATTACACCTGACTATAATTATTATTAAACTATGATAAGGTATATATCTATGCAAATAGTTTGGGTTTAGTGTTCTTATAGGTTAAAGGTTCCTCTTGTAAAATTTCCATTATCATCTTATATGCAAAATCGCAATTTCTCTCAAAATTAAGTTTCATTTTTTATTAAGAATATTTGACAAATTCTTTTTCTAGTAATTTTTCTTATTCATTGCAAATAAAAAGACTATTTTTTTCAAAATGTATGAAATCTAGATTTCTAGTGAATTTCCATGCATCTTTCTAATCAATAAAAGTTGTAAAAAGAAAAAGATAAACCTACTATAATATAAAACATAAATCTATTTTAAAAGTAGGGTTAGTATTACTGTTGCAAAATTAAGACTAAATAAAAAGTTATAGAATATAAAAAATTTCATTGAGATTTTAGAAAATAATTATCAAATATAAGTCCACCATTTATTTCATTAAGTAGATTAAGTTAATTATAAAAATTCAAATTAGATAATATTTAATGATTTTGAATCAAAAGAATTATTATTCATATCCTAGACTACTTAAATCTTGAATGAATTTGAATTTTTTTATCCAATTAAAAAACCTAAAAATCTTAAGAAGTAGAATAAATTTTTATCAATAAATAAAAACCATATGCCCATTTATTTCCAATTTTTTTTTCCTTTATAGCCATTTTATATATAGTATGATTATTCTGAATTTATGAAGTTTAAATATATAATTACAAATTAATGCCTGCATTTGGACTTGAAAATCAGATTTTAAATATTAGTTTTTGAATTGCTAAAGAATTTCAAAAAATAGCATATAATTCATTATTATTTCAAGTCTTCACTAATTGATGTTTCAAATTCACTGTGAATTTTGTTCCAAATCCTTATTAATACAATTTCATATAATTCCTAAACATAATATTTATTACTACTTCGAATTTATGGTCCAAAAATTGATATCCAAAACTAGAGTACCTCATATTTAGGAATTCTCCTGAATAATTATAGATCACAAAAGGTTTTGGAGCTGGCTCAAGTATGTTGTGCTTGGGCTCCCCTCTTTTTTCTTTTTTCTTTCTCCAGTGCACTTTCTTGACTTGAGAATCAAAGCTTGGTCTATAAAATGGAGAACACTTTGAATAATTTGATTGATATTGAAACAGACAAAAGTGAGGATTATATCCAAAATGCAATCTGAGAATTGCAATTCACACCTAAAATGGGCAATGTGCAGCTACTTAGTCTCCATAAGTCAATGATTAATTTAGCTCTATCTTTTTGGAATTACATTATGTTGTCCTATACTCTCTCCTATCTAGCTTTGGACATTTTTGGTTCTTGTCTTGTCAATTGTCTCTGAATTTATATTTTTATATAATATTAAATTCAAAATTCAAAATATAATATGGTCAAAATAATTTATAATTTAAACAAATTCAGATTCATAATTATGTGTTATAATATGAGTTATGGTCCTATGAAATGAATTTTTATTCATGGAAGTGGGTTGGTCAAACATTCAAAAGTATGATCCAGCTTCTTACATTTCACCTGTTCGGAACTAAAAGGACAAGGACCTATTTATTCTAGGGTCCCATTAATTCAGACTTCCGATACATTTACAAAATGAATTTCTGAAATATAAATTAAAAAAAATAAAAGAATTATTAACGTTATTCAAGTGAGAATTTCTTTTATGTTTTTAATTATTTTTATTATTATTTTAATTACATTATTTTTCAATAAATGAATTCATGATTCTCCATAAGAAAAAAACTAATTTATGAAGAGGTGGATTAATAAAATAAATGTGTGAAAACTAATACATTTCTAATTAAGTATCAAACAAAGATAACTTCTTCAATTTGATTAAATTCAAAACATTTAAAACTGAATTATCATTTTTTTTAATGCTGTAATTGATGACTGAAAACATTTACCAAAATTTTTACAATCAATAGTGACGAAGCAGGCGGTGGGCCTCAAGCTTGGCAGCCTTGAATGAGACATGAGAAATTGGGAGACATAACAAATATAGACTGCTCTTTGGACGCATTGAATTTGTATATGTCTTACACTTTCAAGTTCACCTCCTTATGCATAAAAATTCACCTGCAGTATGACAGAGTTTGTGTTTATTTTCATGTTCACTGGATTTGAAGCGATTTCAACATTTAATTTAAAAGCTATAGTTTTATATTTTTAACTATACAAGTATCAAAAATTGTGTTTTATTTCACTTTTGCTGCTTTCATTTTATAGTTCAAATTTTCTGGACGTTTCCGACTGATGATATCATTTCATTCGGAAAGGATTACTTTGTAGCTAAGCGAGTCCAAAGCTACTAATGATGAGAAATGAATGCAAATTGACAAAATCAAATAATTAAAAGACCTCAATTCAGAAAGCAAACATTGTGAACAAGGTTTTTATGAACTTTTAAGTGTTAACTATGCATGAAAACTAAACATTCCAATTAGAATTATAATTTGAGGACTACATCTGTTTCGCATCAGCTTGCATTAGAGATTACTTTCAAACATATGATAAATCTTAAAGAAAGTAAACTGAGAAAGAAGGGTTAATTAATAAAAAGTCGATGAGGTTTATACACTTTTCTTCATTCTTTGAAAAAAATATAGAAATTATACTGTTGTCCCTAACTCTTTGAAATTTGATTACATTTGAATCCTTAAATGTTAATTGTATTACATTTGTTTGTTCTTGACTTTTATATTACAAAATAGTTTGCTTCCCCAAAATAACACAATTTCCTTTGATAATTGTACAAGGATGAAATGTGCTAATTATAGATATTAGGTATCAAATTATGTATTGATATAAACCTTGGGGGTTTTAGTAACTAACCCTAAAAAGATCAAGAAAAGGTTCTTAACCTAACTTTAAGCTATGTTAAACCCACTTCACTATGTCCCAAGGCAAAGCCTTTTAAACATGTTAAAAAGCTCCATATAATATACAAATTTGAGATGCTTTAGAAAATTGCCATCTAATTAAGAAGGAATCCATAGGAAACCTGTGTATTAAATTGCTGTCAAACATTGAAAAAGAAGTCAAAAAATAAGCAATTATGAATAGATGTTTCTTTCTTGGCCTTTAAAATTGACTCATGCATGTTTGTCTCTTATACTAAGTATAGACCTACATATGGAGAAGTAGGGGTATGATGGCTAGGGTTCAAAACTTCTGTTAGGTGCATATCAGCTTCCTATTCCATTCTCAGTCCTTGGTGAGAAGTGTTAGTACTAAGTGTCTTAACTTTTATTACATTGTAAGTAATATCTTCTATTTGGTACTTTGGAAACTACAGTTCTTTTTTCTTGTAACAGTAATATATATAGTTTTCTACATTGAAAAATCAAATCTTTTCTTTGTCTAAGATTTGAGAAATGTTACACATAGCTGGCTGATCCTAGATACAAACTTTCAAGCCTCTCTTTATCACATAAAAACATGGGTCGGCTTTGATCAATAAATTCTCTTAAGTACCTAAAAAAGAACAAAGACATTTATTAATATCAGGCCAAGAATTCAAATCTCTAGCTATATTAGTTAATCTCATGTGTATGTATATGTATAATCTTTATCAGTGTCGGACAAGACCATTTTCATAGAAGTGCAGATCTTGTAACATTTGGTATCAGACAAGGAAAACAATTAAGAAAATTTCAAAATTTAACAAAAACTAAATGGAATATATGCAAATTGTAATGATACAAATTTATAGTCATATCTTCACTATTTATTTTGATGTCAAAATTTGCATACCATCGATTAGATTTTGCTCTATTGTACAAGTAATTATAGTTAGAATATCATTAACAGAGAAAAAAGAAAAGGAAAGGAAAAGGAACTTTTAATAGTGATTAATAGATTTCAGCCCAAAAAATTGATGAATATTATAGGCACATACGAAGCACTGATATTAAAGGGGTGGGATAATAATTACATTTTCACATGCAATGCTATAAAATTATGGTATAAACAAACAATTTTGTCAGAAGATAATTCATGTGCTATAAACAAAGAATATTGTCGGATCAATGATTTTAATTATATAGTCTCTAGCTAGAAATTAACAAATCAAATTGCTAATATAATTTAAATGAAATGTTGAGAGGCACACAAGACGAACCTGACACTCCTGTTGTTTTTTAATGTCAACCCTAAAATTCTATTGGTGGCCTTCTATTGACAGGAAAAGATTCTTACAAGGATACTGACTATTCATAGAACAATCACATAAGGTTACAATTTGTATATTATCATTGAAATTTTTTTGGGTTAGCTGCTGCAGGAGTTCATGTACAAAAATTGGACTCTATATATATATATATATATATATATATTGACTGTTCCAGCTAGTAATTTATAATATTCTATGTTATGTTGGATTTATAAGGTAGAATTTTGAATTTACCAGATCCAACCAGAAGAGAAAACAAAAAGTGAGAGAAAGAAAGAGATATCTGTATGGCTATAGCTAGGGTTTCACATTCATCTATTCATATGTTGGATAAATTAGGTATTTGGAGAAGTGATGAAAACCTATAGTAATTAATTAATTAAGTTGTCTCAGTTGAGATATTTTGAATAAGAAAACTTACCTACTTCAAATAAAATGTTTTACATATGGGCATTGAATAATTAAAACATATTTTCATAATTTTATATTAATAAACATGTGTCTTTTTCTTTGTCTACATCTTTGGTGTATGCATAGAGATGAATGGTTTTCTTAAGTGGCAATCTGGGATGATAGATATATGTATATTTAAGAATAGATGAATGGACAGAAATGCAGGTGAATTAGGTAGCAAAGTAGAAAAGGTTAATTCATAAGATCTAAACAGAAAAAGATTAAGCAGAGAGAAGAGAGAATCTCAGTTGCTTAGAAATGTTATTAAAATCAGTATTAGTAAATATGTTAGATATGTTAAATTAAAATAATAGTAGTATATAAAGAAAGAAGAGGGAGAGAAAAAGAAGATGAAAAAAGAAGGAAGTGATGGAGATGATAAAGAATAAGAAAAAAAGAAAAAGAAGGGGAAAGATGCAGATGATAAATATAATAGTAAGAATAATGTTGTACATATATTTTTCTTCTTCTTTCTTTTATTATTATTATTATTATTATTATTATTATTTTTACTTTATTTTAAAGGGAAAGAAAAGGGGCAGACGAGAAAGAAAGTGGGAGATAGAGAGAATCCATGTATATCCAAGCACTTGCAGACAAAGTGAGGTTCAGAGAAGAAAAGCAACATTTGCTTTACGACCCAGAAAAGGAGATTTCAAACCACCGTAAGGGTTAGCTTAGGAAATTGCGTGGTTACTAACCCAACCACACCATTTCTTTTCTTTGTTGTTTTTCTTTTTTAAAAGAAATTTTTGTTAGAAAAAGAAAAGAATTTCTCTTCCATTGTTTCTTTACTTCAATTTTTCTTTTTTGCTTTTTCTTGATTCATATTTTCTCTTCCCTTTCTCTCTCATATCATGGTGTCTATATTTAGTTGCAAGCTGAGGTGCAACTACAACCCCACATCTTTCCTTCTTTCCCTCTCAAAATAACACATACAAACCCCACACATCAAAATAAAATACCAGGATTTAGCTTCTCTCTATTGCCTTCTTTTATGCCAATTCTTTAGGGTTTTAATTCATTTTGTTTTTCTTGTTTAATTTCATGTGGGACTTTTCAAACACCAATCTTCCCCCTTATTTGATTATGACCCAGTTCCTGTTTTCCATACATCTCTCCCCTCCATAAATACCACTCTCCCCTCCTCTCTCTTTCCCTTCAATCTCTACCCTTCTCTATTTCTGTCTCTCTCTCTCTCCCTGTCTGTCTTTGTTTGCCCTAATTTTGCTCCTCCTGTAGCACTTTCTTCTCCTCGAATTGTAAGCATAGAGAAGACAAATTTTTTCATCTATTTTAGATGCATACTTGTATATTCACTTCTTGCTCTTGCATTGAACATTCATGCTCATACATATATATTTATATATAATATAATATACGCATCACATACAATCATGGATCATACATAAGATACATGCTTACATAGTTAGAGAAATGCTTATTTTAAGCTTTAATCATCATGCATCATCATCATTATCATATCATGCATATAAACATATATTTTTGTATATGCCTGGCTCCCTGTATGCCATTTGCAGAGCCCACCGGAGCATCGATGGCCTCCGTGGATGGCGTATGAGGAGCCATGCATATTCCTATTTATATTATATATCTATGGTATATATATATTTTATGCAGATTGTTTTCATTTATGATCTTATCTAGCGAGGAAGATGGCATTAATGGAGAAATTTGAAGAGGGCAGCATTGTAATTTCGAAAAGATTCAGGTTCTTTGAAGTTACTTTCACTTTATTTATCTTCTTTCTGGAATATCATTATTCTTCTCATGATTTAGGGTTTTTATCTATTTTTCTTTTAAGTCTCTTCTTTGTTTTTATTTTTCATTGTGTGATGCTTATCTTTAAACCTTTGGCAGAGAGGATATTAGATGAATTATATTTAAGTTTTCTGTTTGGGAATAATTTCCATAACCAGAGGTCTCATGTGTACTCTCTATGACTTGATTTATAAATATCGGTATTACTACACTTGTATCGAGGGATCTGATAATAATAAAAAATTTCAAATCTTTCCTGCCTCTAAATTATTACAATTACATTGAAAATTATAAATACAAAAACCTGACATCATGGGAGTTATATACATATACTTATGATGCTACATCCATCTTGTAAGAAAGCTTGTCTCCTGGACACTTTCTATGACCTGTGGTTATGGTATGAGTGCCCTAACTAAAGCTTTCTTGCCCAGAAAAAAGAAAAACAGGAGATACAAAAATTAAAGAAAAAGAGAAAAGAGGCAGAGAGAGAGAATAAGTGTCCCAAAGGCAACCCAGTTCACAATTCACAAGACTGGCCAATTGTGCTAGTGTCCAAGATGCTGCTGTTGTAGTAGTGTTTGTGTGTGTGTAATATTAGATCAAAAGATCAAATAATTGTTTTGTCTTATTAACAAGGTTATTCATAGCCATTTGATGTCAAAAAGATTGTTATTTTTAGAGATATGGATGGCAACTATACAACTTCCCAGATTTAGAGAGAAGATATAAACATATAGAGCTAGCTCAATTATATATCTATATCTAGGGCTTCTTTTTTCCCATTTTTATATGGAAATTAAAGTGTATTATATGTACTACAACTTTTTTGCTTAGTTAAAAGGCAATTAAAGTGCCTATTATATGAACTACAACTTCTTTCTTTTAGTTAAAAGGCAATTAAAGTGTATCCTAATTGCTGGTTTTAAAGGGGTTAAAATTAAGAAAACGGTTCCTGAAATATGACTTCCTGTTATATAATTAGCAAAAAGACACTCATTTAATCAATGTTACACACAACCTGGAATTAGCTATAAGTATCTAAAGTACAAGTGCGTGAAGCAACAATTTTTACTGCATGGTTTTGGCAATTGATATTTATGGCACACTAATCGCATTCAGGAGCTACAGAATACCAAATGTTAATGATCTTCACGAAGTATGGTGTATTTTTCATGTTTCTGTTTACAAAGGAGGAAAGATGACTCCAGGTTGAGATATGGATCTCTTACTGTTTATTTATTTATCTAAAATTTTAACGAAATTATTTATCAAGCAATAGGAACAAGCTGTTACTAAATAGCCATTTTGTCAATGTTTTTGTTTCAGTTTTAGATGGGCATGTAGTTCTATATATAAGGAAGGGCCCTGCCCTCCTGCCCTTGTAAAACATAAAAGAAACACACAAATGACAGCACCCACTTGCTCTAGGGGCCCTTGATCATTTTCCTATTGCATGCTTTGATAAAATCAAAAGCAAAAAAGCAAATGGAATTTGAAGTTGAATAGTTAAATTAAATAATTTTTTTCCTTAAAGAAAGAAGAAAATAAAAAGCAAAGGGAACATTATGCAGATTTATATCTTATCAAGAATCTGTTCCTAACCCCATGTATATATTATCATTATCATTGTCCTTATTGTTTTTCCATAGCCAAGTGGAGAAGGAGGCTAGCTAGTGTGCAGCGATGAATAATCTTTCATGCCCAGATATAATTAAGTCACGCTCATTGTCATCACCATCCTTTGCTAGGTTTATCTGCATAAAGGGTTATAGGCATAATCATATGCTTTCTTGATATCTTGGTTTCTTGATAGATTTTCTTGAATTCTATACAGACAGAAGACATACAAACACACGTCTGGCCAGGGATTCAAGAAAATTAAAATAGAAAAAAGATAAAGAAAAGGGTATGGATTCTAGGGAAAGAAAAAGTGTGTAGCAGGAGCAAGATTATGATTATAGCTACTGGGGAATCTCAAATATATATATAAAGAATGGACCCCCCTTCTTCTCTTCACAATAACCCTTTCTCTCTCTATCTCTCTGTGTTGATTGGCCACTGGAGAATATGTTATACACGTTAAAAGCAGGTCAAAAGGACACATTGGTCAGACCATTTAAGGGACCACAATTTGAGATCTCCTGAAATCAATTGTGGGATTTTGGACAGCAATTAATCTCAGCTTTTAATTATTATTTTATTAAATTAATATTTCTTTTTCTTAAAACTTCTTTGTTTTATTTTTAAACCAAGAAACAGAAAGTGGAGAGAGAGGTTTTGGTTTTAATTGAATTGAATTTAATAATCTACAGAGAACATTCTCCCTGGATTGATCAGGGGATAAATAGTGAAAAAAGAAGATGTACTGCTTTTAGTAAAGGACCCACAAATTTCCTCAATATGTTATGTTGTTACAGGTTGTACCCTTCAGTGTTTCAGAAAGCAGATTCTATCCTATTCTATCTAAAACTCATGTGATGAATGTAATGGTTAAATATTTCAAGTACATTTAAATTTTTTTCTTTCTTACCTAATTCATGATTTCAGGTATCCATATTTAATATATATGTGCATTGTACATTTTGCTTATACATGATATAAGAAATTTCCCCTCTCTCTCTCATATATGATATATATATATACAGAGATAATGTTTTTGTACTCTGCTAGAGACACATGCATCTCTTTTGCCTATCTTCTTTCATTAAAATGGTAAACTTCAACATCAATGCTCTGAAAAAGCCTTGTAGATGTCTACCTTCATGGACTTTTCTACTATTTTGGTCGTGTGTATAAGAAAAAAAACAAACAATTTAAATAACTAAACAAAACCCTTTACTTGTTTCTCTTTACCAATATATATATATATATATATATATATAGAGAGAGAGAGAGAGAGAGTTTGCTTATGTATTATGTTAGTGACGTATATACATAATCAAGTACTTACCCACTTCAAGATTTCGTATCTCTAACAACAAGAAATTTATAGTTTCAACTACAGTCCATGCACATACACACACAGAAAGAGAAAAGAGAGAGAGAGAGAATGGAAATTACTTGTTGCATCAGCTAAATTTCAAGGAAACTGCAGTATCGTACTGTTATATGTTAAAGAAGTGTGAAGTACAAGCATAAGATTCTTGTGTTACGTACATACATACACACATACATGTATATATATAATCTATTTATTCATATGAAATTAAGATGAAGAGAAAGAAAAGAGACTGCTCTTCTTCTTTCTTTTTTTCTTTTTTGTCCCTTTTATTGTCTGATAACTTTTATTTGTTAGAACATGCATTGATGATATATGGATTCCCTGCTTATATCTTTCAGTGCTTTGAGAAGTTTGAAATTCACTTTTTCCATGAGTATATCTCTATTCTTGAATGCGTAAAATTTCTTATATGAAAGTTGAGAAATGGGAATCTAATTCCCCGTAACACAAACATCTGTAATTGGTTTCTTTGATGTACATTCTCAAACTTTATTATGTGTTTATAAGAGCTTATAAATTTTCTTTTTGTTATTTTTTCCACCGTGTTTAAAATCTTATTGTTTTAATTCTATCTTTTCGTTTTCTGATTAGCTTTATATATATAAAAAATATATAAGAATTACAAGGACAAATATTAGATGATTGGAACTGATTGTCATTAGTTACAAGAGTAGCTATTAAATGATTGGTACTAGGCCTGAAGTGGTGTTAAAGCTCTGGTTGTAACTGAATTTGGAAAAATTATTAATCGGACAAGATGGTTCAAGGACTGATCTGAACTATGATCTGAACTAAGGAAATAAATATTGTAGAATCATTTAATCGAGGTTATATAATTACATATATAAATACAATTTAAAAATCTTAGATAACATATATAGTTCGTTTTCTTAATTACTCATAATTAATTAGATTAATTGGATAAATAATTGAACTAATACTCTTTTTTTTAATTAGCTAAACATTTATATGTTCAGTTCATGAAATAGCCAAGGAAATAAAAAAGCTATTGCATATGAAATAAGTATTCGAGGATTTTGTTCAAAGTTAAACAAAGAATAAGTATTCTAGAATGCCTATTCTTCAATTTTGTAAAGTATCTATTCCATGGTTAATTGAATGACTATCACACCTTAATCAATAATGTATTTTCTTAATTAGTTTCTTATTTTAAATCCACTTGACATTATCATTATATTATCCACTCACCAACAACACCGTCGCCACCGCTACCACAACCCTGGCCGCCACTACAATTGCTACTGCTATTAAAGATTGAGACCCTGCGGAATTAAGGCGTGGGAATGCTTTAACAGAGTTGTGTGGCATAGATCTGCAAAGTTAAGATGTGGGAACATCTTAAGAGGGTTACGATTATTTGTCACTAGTTTTATTGTATTCATCTGTTGCAATTGTATTTCGTTTATATTTGTCTATTTGTATACTACTAGGACTGTATTATATAGGTATTTCTCTCCTTTATTGTATTATAGATAGTCTTGTATTATAATTAATAGTATACAATACATAATTTTCTACATGGTACTAGAGTCTCGTGGCTCAAAATTTTCTTTATTCATGGCCAACCAAATTACTGTAGCAACCTCTTACGCACCTTCATCCTCCTCCCCCGTCACTCCAACTGCCCATCATACTTTCACTATCAAGCTCACGCCACGCAACTATCTTCCATGGAAGCTCAATTTCTTCTATTACTTAATTACCATAATATGGCAGCCTTATCTCAGGTGTTCGTACAATACCTTTTGTCACCATAACATCTACTAATACCCAAACACTAACAAATCCGTCGTATTTCTATTTAACAATAGATTATAATGCTACCAGTTGTTAAGGAGTTGTCGCTGAAGTATTTCCTAATGGAAAAGCAGACCGTGGATAATTTCTGATGACTTTTTCATCAATAAATAGTCGTCTAGTGGTCAATGAAACAATTCTATTTTTTTGAGGAAAGATAAGGTATAGGGGCTGTTGAAACTGGATGTACCTATATAATCTTCTAACTTTACTTTTCCGAACCGAAGAGCTTCTAACTACTACTGCTTCTATTTTGATTCAACTCTTTCATATAAAACTATGCTATTCTTGAATATTTTTCTGCGGAGAAAATATTACTATCATTCTGAATATAAATATTAGATAAAATAATTTTAGCCAAACAAATATAATTTTATAAAACTACATAAATAATATTTACTTTCGTATGTATCTGAAACTGCAAATTATTTCTGATATAAAATCAAATAACTGCATAATCTTGATTTCATTTAAAAAATTTCGCTACTAATTTAATTTCTGATATCATACTAAAGAAAAACAGTAGCAAATAAAATGAATAATATATTATTAAAAAATACGATGTTATAAGTTTATCCACTCATCTGGTATGCAGGAAACAACCGACATACTTACGGTTAATTTTTTGCTAATTTTCTATTAGACTGTATAATTTTCCACTGGACTGTTACCCGAATCAACAACCCTAAAAATTCCACGTATAAACATCCTTTAGAATTAATCTTAAATCTATTTCTAATAATCCTTAATTAACATCTATTATTTTATATCTCACTTCTAATTCTAATCCTAATCTCTAATGTTTAATTTTAATATTATTTTTATATAATACTCTTTTTTATCTTCTTATTTCAATTAATTCTACCAAAAGTTTGGCACCACCTCCCCAATAATATGGACTAAATTCTTTTTCATAAGAACAGGTCCAAAACCTGCAATAAAAATTCACACTACACAATCCATAAAAATTCCATCTAAGGCCTTAAAGAATAAATTTTACTTTCCAATATTAATATTTATTTACTAGCCATTATAGTAAAAATTGATCTATCTCACAATTTAGACATCAAAACAATCTAATAATTATTTCAGGCCAGCAATCTTACTATCATATAGCTAATATTAATTCCACATATTTTCTCTAATCACTTAAATATAAATTTTACTACCTTTATTTATTCTAATTAAATATAATATTTTTCTATTAGTATATCCATTATCTACTAGTAACACAATTAAATTTAATTACAGACTACTCAATTAAAGTCTCAATCGAAATTTAGTAAATTAAATTTTCAAAATTTTTGGTTGTTGTTATTAAGTTCCATTAACTCAAATATTCTAACTAATTAGCTTCACCTCATTAATATTTATAAAGCAATTAATAATAGTCTTTATAAAATTATCACATTGATAAGTTTACTCAATTTAATGATACATATTTTAATTTTCAAAGATACTTATATACATTAAATTATTTTCTTCCAATTAATATCAATATAATTTTTAATTAACAAACTTCTCTCTTTTAAAAAAAATCAACAGGCTAAAGGAATTATCCAAACGCACGCTATATCGATCGATTCGCCTCCGGCCGCCGGAGTTCGATCGACCATCTGAAACGCGTCTACGAACTTGAAATAATGCATAGATGATGATTCTAGCATCTGATTCTCCGATTTGATCACAAGCATCCCAAAATCTCATCAGAAATTCGTAACTTTTGATTTTCCAAAGGAGTTTGATCATTATGAAATTAGTGTCTTCGGAAAATTCATGAAAAGTAGGTCTAAATTATATCCTCTGATCACCTGAAGCACGATGGCATTGACCGAAAAATCTTAAAAACTTGAGTTGTCCTTATAAACTTTTTCTCGTGGGATCTCTTTATTCCGACAGCCACAGAGAGTGGAGTTAGCGGAAATGGTGGCCCAACCGCTGCTGGTTCTTTTACGACCAAGATCGCTGCCAAAGGTTACTAAAAACACCATGAACAACGCCCAAGAGCTGTTGGTTTTTCCCTTGCCGTTTCCTGTCGCCTGACACCACCGGAGCTACTGCCGTCGCTGTTGCTGCACTCATCGACTTCTGCACCATCACCAGCCAGCTTCACCGTAGCTCAAACAAGCTCTCCTCTCATCTGCCATTGATGGCAGCACCAAGCTTCTCACCCTCCTCTTCCTTGTCTCCTTCTTCTCCTTTCTTTTCTTTTCTTTTTTTTCCTATATGCACTTTTGGTCCCTCACTTTCTTCTTTTAATATATTTGGTCTTGGTTTATATCAGTTTAGTCCTGAAGTTTTTCTTGTTCTTTCAAATTGCTACATAATCCTTTAAATTTGGGTTAAATTACAATTATTATAAATGTAAATTACTTGTCTATCCTTATCTTTATTATGGAATTACCATAACGCCCCTATTAACATAAATATTTACAAAATACCAGAAATGAAATTTTCTCATTTAAACCCTACGTTTAATCAAACTTTACTTTTAAACCCCCTTGTAAAAAATTAGATATCAAATTAATCCTAGTAACTAAGTAATTGAATAAATCAATACATTAAAATTTAAATACTTAAGTTATTACCACCATGAGACATTATAAAATACTAAAATTCACTCCTTAATTAGATTCTATACTTTTATATCATTTCTTAAAATAATATGCCTACAAAAATTCAGTCACCTATTAAATTATAAATGATATTCTCAAATTATATAAATAAAATTATAAAATCATCTTATTAAAATAACGTCATCATCTCTATTATCTTACCTCAGATTTATAGCCTTATTATTATTTAATTTCATGAACTGAAATCTAATTATATGCATTTAATTATATATATCCAAATTTAAAAAATATAGAGTCAACATTTAAAATAAGTAATTTATCCTTTATATACCTCACTTAATTAATTATTTAAAACTCAAACTAATTAGATATAATCTAATAAGCACATGTATTTTTATCTATCATTAAACTCCTATTTTAACTCACTCCAATTTAAATAAAAATCAAATTAAATTAATAAACTCGTTACTCTAATCATATCCATTAAATTTAAAAGACTGATAGTTTTATTATCATCATCATCATAATACTTATTATCACTATCATTACCATTACTATTATCATTTTTATTATTATTACTATTATTATTATTACATTATTATTATTATTATTATTATTATTATTATTATTATGTTACAGGTGTTACAGATAATATAGATATAAAATTCTTTTTGTCGATAATCATCGGTAAATTTTACTGGTGCCTTATTTAGCAACTGAAGAATTTTGTCTGTAAATTATTGTATGTAATTCATTAGTATTTAGTTAATAAACTGAAGAAAAAAGTTTACGTATGTTTCGTCAGTAATTCGTCAATAAATAGTAAATATACTAGGCTCATAATTTTTAAGTGGTTCAATATAGAGTTAAATTTTTTTTAGCTTTTGATTATATTATATAAGTCCAAAAAAATTATCTATAATATCTATATACACAATATTTAAATATATTTATATTTTTTAATTCAAAAACTACATCCGATCAATTATGTCATAAGAGAGATTGAACGATTTAACAATATTGTCTATTTCAAAAGATATAATAGTAAAGTTTTATTGCAACAATTAAATTTTGCATATAAATTCACAAGAAAAATTAAGAAAGATTGAGCCATTTGATGATATTGTCTATTTCAAAAAAAAAAAAAATTAGTAAAATCTAATTCCCACAATTTAATTAAATATTTTATATATGAAAACGTAAGAATCATTTTTCTTCTTAGATTTAGTTATGCATTAATTGGTTTTATTTGTTGCATCATGTCTGGTTTATGATTATGGAGTAGGGACGGTGTCATATTAAGTTTCCTTAAGGACTTTTACATAGCTTTGAGATACTTAGATTTTTCTCTAGCATATTTAGAATAGTCTATTAGCTTGGATATGTTGCATTTAATATTATGTTTTTGTCTGTTTTATTATTATTATTAATATTGACTCTTGTTATTAATAATATTGCATTTGAAATTTACTGAGTTAAAAGAATTTTACTTTTATTAAAAAAGATATTTATATAGATGAATAAAAGATTCAAGCTTTATTTTTGGGGGGCATTTCAAAAATATATTAAAATCAACAAAAAAATATCACTTTTACTGTGTAAAAGTTTTTTTTTTCAAAAATATTGCTTTTTTTTAACTTTTTCTTTAAATTTACAATGTTGTTGTTTCTCAATTAATTACAGTTGTTTTTCAGCCATTTTTATTTTCTTTTTATAATTTTGGCTGCTTTTTAGTTAATTTTAGTTGTTTTTCAATTGCTTTCGATTGGTTTATCTAAAAATAACCGAAAAAATTTACTAAAAAAATTTGAAAAAGTACAAAAATTATATTTCTGATATTTTAACACAATAACAATGAAAAATAAAAATCATAAATTTAATATAGAACTAAAATATGGTTATTTCAGAATTTTTTTTTACTTTTTAAATTGTCTTAGGCCACCAAAATGCTGGAGCCGGGTGTCTTCCCCTATGTTACTATTTTAAATGATTCCTTTACTATTTGGACAGCAGTAGATAAGGCTTTTTGATCTGTATCTCAAAATTATGAACTTTGCAGTTAAATACTCATAAGAATTAAAAAAGAATGATATGTCTGTTTTGTGATACTTGCAAAAACTAAAAAGTGTAGGTAATGAATTGATAGCAAGTAGGAGACTATTGGAAATAGCAAAGTTTAATGCAATTATATACCATAATGTTGGTACTGAATTCCATGTTATTATTACAGCTTTACATTTAAGAGTTGAACCTGTTTCTTTTAATCAAGTGCATTGTAAATTATTAGCTCATGAGATATTGTTGAAAAGTATGCAGGAGTTTTCTTTAGCTAATGTTGCAACACAAGCAAACTTCAAAAATGCAAGTGCTTTTTCTGCATCAAGTTTCGTTAACTCTTTAACTTTTCTATTAATGTTTGATCTCAAGAAAAAATGTTCAAAATAATCATCAACATTAGGGCCTTGCAAATTTGTGGATACAAGAATAATACAATAGATAATATTTGTAGGCATTATGCATCTAGGCAAAGTCAAGCTGCACAATAATTTGTTCATCCCCGACCTGTTATTCCTGTCTTTAATGGATGGTTACTCGAACTTAAAGGAATAATAATAATAATAATAATAATAATAATAATAATAATAATAATAATAATAATAGTAATTGTGATGATGATGATAATATAACTATAAGTTTTAAAAATTTAATGTATGCATTTAGAGTAATGAATTTTTTTTTTCAATTGGATGATTTATAAGAAATCATTATTGGTATCTCATTTTTAAAGATGATTTTTAATGTTAGATAAAAATAAAAAGATATATTAAACTATATATAATCAAATTAATTTTCAAATAATTAATTAATTAAGTTATATAAAGGGTAAATTACTCTTTATAAATGTCACTCTCTATATTTTTTAAAATCTAAAATATAATTGAATGTATATAATTAGACTTCAGTTCTTGAAACTAAATAATAATAAGTCTATAAATCAAAGGTAAAACAATAAAGATAATGATGTTATTTTAATTAGGTAATTCTATAATTTTATTATATAACCTGAGATTATCATTTAAAACTAGTAAATGAATTGCATTTCTGGAAGCGTATTATTTTAAAAAATGATCTAAAATTATAGGACTTAATTAAGGAGTAAATTGTAGTGTTTATAGTGTATCATAGTAGTAATAATTGAAGTATCTAAGTTTTTAATATATTTAGATTATTAAAATACTTACTTATTGGGATTAAATTAATATCTACTTTTGCAAGAGGGTTGAAAGTAAAAATTGGTTTTAAATGGGATTTAATTGGAAAATATCATTATTGGTATTTCTGTAATTAATTGTGTTGGTAGGAATATGTTATAACTAAGGGTAGATAAATAATTATATAACTTCTATAATAATTTTAAGGAGTAAATCTAACTTACTTATTTGGACCTAAATGAGCTATGCATAGTGTTTTGGAGCTGAAAGGTAAAAGTGTTAAATATCGTAGGACTAAACTGATTAGTTTGTTGAAGTGTGGCGTGGCAGCTTTAGAGCCACCCATTTTGAGCTAATAATATTGATTCTTTTCCTCATTTTTGGTGGACATCGGGTAATGCAGAAAAGAAAAGAAAAAACAGGGAAATAAAGAGGTTAGGGACAATTCTAGAGGGGAGAGAGAAAAAAAACGGAAGAGAAATAAGAAAGGAAAAGATTGATCTGATGATGATGGAGCGGAGAGAGGGAAAGAGATTGAGGGTAAGGGGAAGAAAGTAAAAAAAGAAAAAACTGATTAAAGACAATTTTTTTTTAAAATTTATAAATTCATATTATTTTTTGTCGAAATTTATAAAATTTATTTATAAATTTAAAATTTATATGCATTGAATAAATTAAAAGTTAATTTAGAATTCTATATATTCAAATTTGTATGAAATTGGTTATAATTAGACTAAATTCTACTAAAAGAGATAGAATTTGTAAATGAATTATATATTAATTTATCAAATATCTTACAACACTAAAATATATTTTTTTAATTTTATCATATTTCTATTTTATTTTCTCTCATGTATTTTTTTCAAATAAAATGAATTACTTAATAAATTTCAATTGAAAATAGTATTAGGGATTTTAAGTTTTAATTACATTGGTTAAAATCAATTGTTTTCAAGCTTACAAGAGAGTTTCGGGTGAGAATATTCAAAGGTAAACTTTGTTGATTTTGATTTTATTTTTTTTTAGAATTGTTGGGTTATTGCTTCCAAGGGTAAATTGAAATCATACTGCATTATTATTATTATTATTGTTATTATTATTATTTTTAGAATTGATTATATATCCACCTCCAAAGAGCAAATGCTCTTGCCATTTGAGTTAGATCTTAAGTGTATTTGTATTCAATTATTAAATGATATTGATCAAGTGTTTTATATTTGGGTAATTGACTTAATTATTTATAATATTTTTCACTTAACTATTAGATGAATGACTCATATTTTAGTGTTTTTAGTATATAAGTATAGACATATATTTAAATTAGATAAAAAAATTTCTTATTGTTTTATGATAGCATGACTCAGAAAAGTGATCCAATAAAGACAAGCAGTAGATGCTAGGGCAATGATAGAATGCATGAGCAAAGAGCGGCTTCTACAATAGCAACACTCTAGGGTACAAGAATGTGCATAGATGAATCGAATTACACATTGAAATGGGATAAGAAATGGTTGAAAGCATATATGTAAGGAGTTGAAACTAATTACATGATGTGTTTTATGAGGTGTTTTTGGTTGTTTGACTATCGAGTTGTAGAAACAATAAAATTAAACGTGATGGATCCGAAAAAATTTCAAAATAGTGCAGTTTCTAAGTTTAATAAAATGTTTTTTTTATTTATATATTTTTTAAGACTTAACCTTTTTTCTTTAGAAAAAGAGTAAACTTTTAGGATTTCAAGATGATTCTACTTTATAACTTGACCACAACAAGTGTAGCTATACTTTTTCACTGGAAATGTTTTGAGTTTTTACATTCCAAACAAGATAACAAACTACAAATCTACTCAATCTATCTATTGAAAGAAAAATTCCAACTTTTTAAAAAAAATGAAAATTATACATGTATTTACAAATTAGGGTATAACTGTGGGCTGCAAATGGTGGTGATGCTTTGTGAGCTCTGTCTTCTTTCTCCAATCTTCACATTCATGAAATCATTGATAAGTCCTGGCTTTGATATTTCTATACTGCTAATGTTGATTTCACCTCTCATCATCTTAACAGCTTTTGACAATTTTGGTCTGAGCCCACATTTCTCTTGAACACAAAGTAATGCAACTTTTAGAAATCTAATTGCTTCTTCCTCTATCAAGTTATTTCCATTTAGCATAGGATCCACTAAGTGCACAAGCTTGTTTTCCTTGTACATTTCCCATGCCTGCAAGTAAGTAAATCAATGAATTAATAATTATAGCATATGTGTGTCTTATAATGAGTTTTGACCACATCAATTGCCGAGCTTTGATGGTGATAACTTTATTTGCTATAATCAATATGCAAGTAGGAATTATTGGGAGATTCTTAAAATCTTTTTTCTTTGAAAAATGATAATTACATTCAAAAAGACAATACATGCATTTACAATCTTTAAAAGAACCTCCTTAAGAAAAATTCAAAAGAATTAAATCTTGAAAAGAAAAAAAAAAGGCAATCTATAGCCAATATAAATATAGAATAAAAATAAAAATCAATCTCAACCCTTATAAACAATCTGCAACAATAAAGTCCTGAAGCCAAAAATTGTGCAATATGTGTGAAATAGGTATATGGGTATGGAAATAATTGATTGATAATAGAAAGAGAGTGGATGAGCATAGCATTATTTGGTGGTGGCCTGGTGGGCATGTTTCCTATGACTCAGACATCAGGAGGACAAACAAAAACAATAATATATATAATTAAATTGCTTTTCAACTTTGTTTGGAAGCATAAAATTATATTTCACAGTCCAAAAAGTTTTAACCCACTACATATATAAGAGAATAGAATTTAGGATTAAATTAAAGTACCTTTTCGACAAGGAAGTGTTCCCCAAGTTCCAAGTCGAAATCAACAGCTGTTCTTCCACTCACTATCTCAAGAAGCAGCACTCCAAAACTATATATGTCTGATTTCCTTGTCAAGTGTCCGCTAATTGCATATTCCGGAGCAAGATAACCTCTTTTCACATACCCACCAAAAAAGAGAAAAAGAATTACACACTTGACAACATTTATCAACTTTTGCACTATATTATGAGCCAATCCAGTTCTAGATAGATTGATAAGGAGCATTTTTAGACCTCTTATCATCTTTTATAGAATTAATTTTTCATATAATACTTAAATAAAATATTTTCACTTTATAACGCTAACAACTAAAATATATTAATTATATCTGTTGGCAAAATAAGTAAGATATTATTATGAAAGTTGATAATAAATTATTATTATTATTATTATTATTGTACAGAAGCTAAAAGAAATTATTCAGTGATTAAATGCAAGTCTCATAACTATATTATAAAATTCTGAATTTGAACCCTACCGTTGCATAAGAATTAATGAAGTTGTTACTGTAGCTGACCCATAATTTCAAAATTTGCTCCTAAATGTAATGGCTAGCATTTATGTTTTGGTGAAATAAAAGATTGTCAATCTTGTCAGGCTGTGGTTAGCTCAACTTGTTTCATCTAACAGATTTTCCTTCTTTTAATTCTGTTCTATTTGTTTATTGCAAATATAACGGATATTTCTTGATTTAATTAGTATATATATTATCTAGCAATTATTGAGATGGGTGACACTTATGGCCCAAGCAATTAATATCATTCAACGAACATATTAAAATAAACTGATGATAAGGATTTAGAAAATTGACTTACAATGTGCCTGCCACTCTTGTACTGATGTGGGTGATATTATCTGCAAAGAGTTTAGAGAGCCCAAAATCTGAAACTTTAGGAGCAAAATTCTGATCCAAAAGTATATTGCTAGCCTTTATATCTCTGTGCACAATATGGGGTTTTATTTCCTCATGAATATGAGCCAGCCCTTCAGCAATTCCTAATGAGATTTCTCTTCTTACTCTCCAACAAAACTTTCTTTTAATTTTGTCCCCACCTAGCATATGAAAAGCGAATGAAAGGGACACAAATATCATTAAGCATTTTGCTTAAAGCAAATAATTAATTGTCTTATTGGTTTTAAGTTAAGGTGATTAATGAAGTCCATGTATAGATTGAGATGAAGTCTTATAACAAACTAAAAGTAAGTTTAACAAGCTTAAAAAATCAAAGTTTGTTCAAGTAAAATTGATTACCAAGCAAAATTTGAGCAAGGTTGCCATTTTCCATATAGTCGTAAACAAGAATTCTGCAGGGACCGTCAATGCAAGCGCCATGCAGTATAACAAGATTTTCATGGCTAATACTGGACAGTGAAGCTATTTCTGATAAAAATTCCTTGTCTCCTTGTCTTGATTCTGCTGATAGCACCTTCACAGCTACAAATTTCCCATTTTCTAGCATTCCCTTTATTATATCATATAACAGATTTCAGCAACGCAGTACATGCATATATATATATATATATATATACCAGAATTTATAATCATCAACATTACCTTATAAACAGAACCAAATCCACCTTCGCCAATTTTGTTCGATAGATGAAAGCTATTGGTAGCAACTTTCAGTTCTCTATATGAGAAGGCATGAACATTTTGGAGAATTTGCTGACTTCCTGTAATTATTATGAACAGTTTGAAATCACCCAAAAAAGAAAAGAACGATCATGAGAATTTGGAGCCCATTAAGTAGGCAGTAAAATCTAAAAGTTCCATGAAAATTGCACATAATATATATATATACCTTGTGAGCTTTCATCTGAAGAGGAAACTTCTGAGGAAGAAGAGAAGCATGTGAAGCAAGAGAGAGAAGTAACCAACGTGCTTCGATGGCTTAATAGACTTCGTTTCATCCTCTTCAAGATTGATGATGGGTTCTCAGCCACCTCCATAGCTATATTTCCTTTCTTGGCATTGAGAAACCCAAAACAAATAAGTAATAAAGAGAAGAAAGAAGACTTTCACATGGCCCAAATTCAGAACAAGCGGAGTTATATATATATATTACCGACTAATCAACCAAAGACAATTTTATTCATTAATATATTATGAAGCTAAGTAAACTCGAAGCAGTCGCAAGGCTAACTGATTAAACTTTGGCTGGCTAGAAATTGTATATAATTAAAAATAGGGGAGCTCTTCTCCCATTTCTGACATCTGATAAATACTCTAATGCCATGACTGAGAGTGACGTGAGGCGGCGCGGGGGATTTGCTAAAATACTTTTGTTTTTGTTCGATATGCATCGGCGTTGTTGGCTCTGTAGTATTATTGACTTTCTTGATTTAATCAGGACATAATTATTATGGCTGCAACTAATCATACGTATGACACAAACCAATATGGGAACCCAAAAGCATAATTATAATCCGTTAATTCATCCAAAGTCAATTTACTTTGTTCTTTTAAAATGGAAACAAATCTTCTGTATCCAACACTGGCTAGATTAGATTAGAAGAGACTTTTTACCTAGGCTAAGTGTCATTTTTTATTAACTAAATTGATATATAATCTAACCCTATTCATTAATATTAAATAATGAAATAAAAATTAATAATTGAATGCTAACGAATAAAATATTCATACTTATGTTATTTTTTTATATTAATGGTATATATAAACATTTGTGGTGAATTTTGGATTTTTTTTCTTCTTTTATATGAAAAGTTAAAACCTTTAAAGATGAAAGTTTCTCAAATTTATATTGTCATGTAATAGATTAAAGCTGATTCCATAAATTTTATAAAATTTCTTAATCCGAACCATTTTAATTTATTATGTATTATTTTTTACAAAATTTAGAATCATTTATTTTAAAAACTAATTTTTTTTTTTTTTTGTGCTTAATTAGTTGTCACCCTATAGATTCAATCCTTTATCCTCTTAATATTATAAGTGTAGTAGCATCTTTAAAATGGACAAAGGATGATCGTTTTGTCTCCGGAACTTGTCCAACACGATCAAATAATAGGGACATGAGCTGTTGGATAAAAACAAAACCCACGAATTTAGCATATTTGGGTTATTTAACTCCAATTCATTGCTGTTTAACGTGTCGGCAGCCATGAGGACTTCGACCACTGAAGGAATTTGAAACTACTTTTGTTATGGACTTTGAATCTTTTCAACTATAAACTTTTTTTGCTTGTATCAAAATATAGCAAATGATAAAGAAAATTGCATTTATTGTATTTTAAAAGTTTTTAATGTATTCCGATTTGATCTTAATAGATGAGTTTGATAATGGCCATGAGATTTATAAATTAATTTTATAAATAACTTTTAAAAATTGAATAATTTGTTAATTTTTTAATATATATACGGGATTATATATTATAGAGTCGTATATAAGTCATGCAGTCTTATTCTCACTGCACTAAGGTCACATATTGGTATGGTAAATCTGAAAACAAGAATATTGGCTCCAACATCAACAGAGTATTAATTGTAAAAAGGAAATGAACAAAAGATGAATTAGGCAAATAGGCCTATATATATGTACATATATATATATATATATATTCTTTCTTTTTAACAAATAGCAAAAACAAAATTGAAGGACACTGCAGATATCTTAGATATAAACAAAAAATGAAACAGAAACAAATCCAAAATATTCCATTTCAATTGAGAAAGGTTGAGAAGTGTTAATGGAAGATTTTGGGTAGTTGAAGTTTACTTGTTTATGAGGCTTTGGGTTAATATTCTACATTATCATATCTCCTAGCTATCATTTAAGCTAACTAAGTATTATAGAGAATTAATCACCAAAATTTGATATTTGGAGAATTAGAGTTATTAAAGGAATTTTGAAGATTTATGAAGGGTTTCAGTTCTCAAGCATTAAATGAGTTCTAACAAAAGGTGAAATCAAGTTTGGATGATCAAAAGTTAAAGATTCGTCTATTGTTGATCAAAGATTACTAATCTAACTTTAGGATTTAGGATTTTTGGGTGTAGTGTTTGAATATATGATAATTGTTATACTAATATAGTGAAATTCAATTGTTGTTAATGTTTTTATGTTGATATTGATTATAGACAGTATTTATTGAATTTAATTGAGTTTCATAAGAAATTTTTTATTTTTGTTTTTGGAGCATATTCAATGACGCTCTCTAGTTTTAAAAACTATAATTTTTATAATAAAAAATATATTAAAAAAATTTTAAATAATATTTAAATATAAAAAATAAAATATTTTATTTAAATCTAATGATCTCTTTATATTTTAGTTGTTATTTTATTTTTGTTTCTATAAGTATTAGTGGTTTTTATTTCTCTTTTCTTTTATTTCTAATTTTTACCAATAGAAAAATAAAACTTACAAATATCAATTAGTCAAATATGCAGAAATTTGGAGTACATTTATTAAATATAAAGTAGAAAGTGGATGTTGGCTCCTGTATAGAGAGCCAAATCAACTCTCTACTTTATATTTAAAGAATAAAGTGTATGTTAGCGTAAATTATTTTATGACTAAAGACACCCATAATTTTGGACTTTACAATTAAATTGAGTATTTTTAACCTTAGCTTTTAAGTGTTTTCTATAGAGGAATCATGCATTTAATGAAAAGGCTAAAGTTTAAGTGTGTCTCCTAAATCTCGAATACCATTAGCTTGTCATGACCGCAAATTTTATATTCAATTGACTGTTGAAGCTGATGGAGATATCGTGACTGCAAGTAGAAAGTAGTGCTCATAAAAAAGTGCATATGGAGACAATAGATATTATGCCCAACGTCACGACTACGACCAAGCTAGCTACCTTAGAAGCTTTACCTCTAGTAGATCGTGAATGCGCTAATGACCTCATGACTGCGACATCATATCTATTAGAAAGATCGCCAATGATTACTTCTGACACGACGAATCACTGAGTTCCACGTGGATTATAGTCATTGCTAATTTAAGAATTGTAACTGCAAAATGCTAATTGCGACCAAGATTAAGGTGTAGCAACCGCGACTGTGCTCTGACAGTGCATTTAATGCACTATTGTTAAAGAACAAAAGCAAGAACCAACAGTCCAGAATTATATAGAATAAGACCAACAGCTAAGGATCGAAGGTCAAGGCCTCAGGTCTTATAATGGAAAGAAGAACGTTGACGTAGAGCTTAGAGTCTAACAAAATAGCAATAAGACCGTTAAACTCAATGTGTATATATTAAGGTCTTCCTCATATATGTAATCTCAGAATACTCAATTGTAAATCATCACAGATAAATAGCAATATCAAATTACATCATTTTCACATGGTATCAGAGCAGGTTTGATCCTGTCATCATCTACCCAACCTCAATCACACAAAAACACTCATTCATCATGTCTCACAGTGACATTACCAAATTAACCAATATTATATTAAAAGGCAACCAAAAGTACTTCGAATGGTCGAGGGTAGTTTATATCAGCCTAAGTGATAAAAAAAAATTAAGATTCATCATAGGTACCCGAAATAAGCCACAGCCAATTAACCCTAATCAACCAACAAAAGAAGAAATTGAGGCAATATAAGATTGTTAGACGACTGACCATATGGTCATGTCACTACTCACCAATACAATGGAGCCTCAGATAGCCAGGCTCTGCATGCTGCTGGCTTCATCACAAGCTATCTGGGATAAAATGAAAAATCTGTATGGGCATGAGCAAAATTATGCTCATATTTTTAATTTGAAACAGGAACTAGCACAAATTAGACAAGGGACTCGGACAAGCACGAGTTATGCCACTGAGGTTTTGACTCGGTGGAAAGAACTCTAGAGTTACCTTCCACCAACCACAGACCTAGAGGAGGAGAGAAGAAGAGCGGAACAGGACTTAGTGTATACTTACCTGGGGGGCTCGATTCAAGCTACGAAGCTCTGAGATCATAGATTTTATTGTCAAGCAATCTGCCTAAAATTGATGCCTTTATAGCCATAATCCAACAGGAGGAAACTAGACGAGCAACTATGAGGATTGCGAGCAGTCTAGAAAACACAGAAAAATCCTACAACTCCAATCTCTCGCACCCTCGCGAGACGGCTCGAGCGCGAGGAGTGCCTGCCAGCGCCGAGAGGTGCAACCACTACCGAAAGAAGGGGCACACTCAGGAGCACTGTTGGCACCTCCATCCGCATCTACGATGAACCTTAACAAGAACGAAAGAGAGAGAAACGGGAGACAGGAAAAGGAAGTAAGAAACAAGTTTGGCGGCCTGGGCGTGTCTAACACACATAACCCTAATTGTTATGATGCGGGGTGCGAATTGGGTGAGGAGATGAGCAACGGGTCGGACAATTTTAACTTAATCCGACCGACTCCAATATCCTGAACCGAACCGGTACCAGTAACCCGACCCAGCCCGTGTTCAGCGACCCGGCCCGACCCGGCTCAAGCGACTCGACCCGGTTCGATTCCATCAATTGGACTGACCCGAATCCAACAGAAAAATCATAAATTTCTCAACTTATATCTCAGCTTCAGTCAATTATTCAGCCTCAGCAATCTCGTGGGTCAGGTTTGGTATCGCAAAATTATGTAAATTCTTTAAATAACTTACCAAATTGGATAATTGACTCCGAGACAATGGATCACATGACATGGAATGCCACAAAATTATGAAATTTTGTTCCCACTAATTCTCGTCATGTGACCGTTACCAATGGACATCAAGTTAAAATCTCTGGTTTTGGCTCTCTGAAATTATTGCATAATAATATTCACAATATTCTTCTCTTACCGGACTTTAAATCTAACTTATCATCAGTCGGTAAGATCACTAGAACTTTAAATTGCAATGTTATTTTCTCACCATCTGCAGTCTTATTTCAGGATCGAATCACAGGGAAGACGATTGATGAAGGTCGCTTTGAGAATAGCCTCTATTACCTCATCGACTCTCCTAACCAGTGTTTTGTCTCAATCAACCCTGTCAGTCAAGAAATTTTGTTCCATCGGCGGTTTGGGCATCCGTCTGATAAAGTCTTAAACCAGCTTTTTTGTCTAAGCATGAACACTAGTTGTTGTGAAATTTACAAATTTGCTAAACATACTAGATTACCTTTTCCTGTATCTTCTACTACATCAGACAATATGTTTGATTTAATTCATTCCGATGTTTGGGGACTGCCCCCGTTACTTCCTACAATCACTTTCATTATTTTGTCACTTTTATTGATGATTACTCCCGCACCACTTGGGTCTACTTGTTAAAAGGAAAAAATGAAGTTTTTACTTGCTTCCAAAACTCTTTCCACTTTATTCAAAATTAGTACAATGCCAATATTAAAATTTTTTTGTCAAACAATGGCACTGAATACATAAATAAAAAAATTTCTGATTTTTCTCCACCAAGGGAATTTTACATCAAACCACATGCATTTATACTCCCGAACAAAACGGCGTTTCTGAAAGAAAAAACTGTCATCTTCTTGAAGTCACAAGATCAATTCTCTTTCAAAATAATGTTCCTCATGTATTTTGGTCGGATGCCCTCCTGACTGCTTCCTACCTCATCAATCGCTTACCTAGCCCCAAGCTCAAAAATCTCAATCCCCTAGAAATCCTCAAGGGTAGGAAAATAGAATTAGGACACATTCGAGTCTTTTGGTGCACAGCCTTTATCCATATTAGACATCCCCATAAACTTGATAAAGGTTCTGTGAAAACTATGTTCCTAGGGTACTCCTCTGAAAAAAAAGGGTATAAATGTTATGATCCTTCCAAGCACAAGACCTATAACTCTAGGGATGTGTCATTTGATGAACGTACCCCTTATTTCATAAATGATTCTAACCCTACTCATGGGTCCTCTACTTTGTTATTTCCAGCTAACCTTTCCTTTTTTGACAGTTCAGTCTAGACTACTCCATCGGACAGGGAGCAGCTTCCAAAGGTAATTACCGAGGCCACCCCTTCAGGGGGAGCTAGTATCATTCCTGAGGCAACTTTTTCAGGGGGTGAGAATGAGTCACAGGTAAAAGAAATTGCCATGCGAAGATCATCTCGGCTTATCCGACCTTCTGTCAGACTAAGGGACTATGTGTCCCACAAGGTGTCGTATCCCATCCAACATTTTATTAGTTATCACACTGTATCAAATTCATATAAGACCTATCTAAGCAATCTCACCACTCACACTGAGCTCTCTTCCTTCTATGAAGCTAACACTAACCCTAACTGGTGCAAGGCTATGAAGGAAGAACTTCAGGCTCTAGAAAAAAATGACACCTGGGAATTAGTATCTTTGCCACAAAATAAAAAACCTGTTGGGTGTAAATGAGTGTATAAAATTAAATATAAGCATGATGGAACGATTGAGAGATATAAGGCTAGACTGGTAGCAAAAGGGTTCACTCAAACATATGGGGTGGACTATCAGGAAACTTTTACTCCAGTAGCTAAAATGAGCACTATTTGCATTTTACTATCTGTTGATGTTAACTCGGGATGGAGCCTATTTCAAATGGATGTTAAAAACACTTTCCTCCAAGGGTCCCTCGAAGAAGAAGTCTACATGACCCTGCCTCCAGGTTATAAACTTACAACCGATTAATCCCTGGTATGTAAGCTAAAAAAGGCTATTTATGGATTGAAACAGTCCCCAAGAGCATGGTATGTCAAGCTAAGCCACTTTCTCTTAAAAATTAATTTCAATAAAAGTGCTTCTGATTTCTCTATGTTTGTAAAACACACTCACACATGCACTGTCATTATTCTTGTGTATGTTGATGATATCATCATAACAGATAACAATAATAAAGAAATTGAAGAAGTTAAATAAAAACTAAAAAGAGAATTTGATATCAAAGACCTCGGTCAGCTGTCTTACTTCCTTGGAATAGAAATAGCCAAATCTCATAAAGGTCTATTTCTATCCCAAAGAAAGTATGTCCTTGATCTTTTAAAAAAATAAAAAAAATAAGGGTTAAACCTATAGAAACACCAATGGAGACTAAAACCAAACTTAACCTAGAAGATGGTGAATCTTTAGATGATATAGGGCACTATCAGCGCCTAGTAGGAAAACTAATTAACCTTACTATCACCGGACCTGATATCACCTATGTGGTAAGCATGGTAAGCTAGTTTATGCATGCTCCCTGCACCAGTCATTTGGATGCCATTGATAGGATTCTTAGGTATCTCAAGGGCACCCCTGGTCAAGGTATTTAGATGAAACATAATAATGTTAATGATATAGTTGGCTTTTCTGATGCAGATTGGGTCGGAAGCTGTGATAGAAAATCAACTTATGGATTCTGCACCTCTGTAAGAGGAAACCTAGTAACATGGAAAAGTAAAAAAAAACTGTAACTGCAAGATCCAGCATAGAAGCAGAATACAGAGCAATGGCATCAACGGCCAGTGAGCTAATATGGATCAAACAAGTGCTTGCAGATATGGGAATTGAATGCAAAGGCCCAATGAAAATATACTGTGATAATAAAGCAGCAAGACATATTGCTTCAAACCCTGTCTTCCACGAACGCACAAACACATTAAAGTAGATTGTCACTTCATAAGGGAACAAGTCCAATCTGGCGAGATTGAAACTCCATTCATCAGAAACCACGAATAATTGACAGACATTCTTACAAAGGCCCCAAACAAAACTCATCATCAAAACCTTCTTAGCAAGATGGGATCGGTCGACCTATTCGAACCCATCTTGAGTGTTGAAGAACAAAAGCAAGAACCAACAGTCCAGAATTGTACAGAACAAGACCAACAGCTAATGACCGAAGGTCAAGGCCTCAGGTCTTGTCATCATAGGCCTAAAAGCTGAGATTAGGAGCAACCTTTCTTCCTTAGGGAAAAAAGGTTCTACTAGTCTCAGAATGAAAAGAAGAACGTTGACATAGAGCTTAGGATCTAACAGAATAGCAATAAGACCGTTAAACTCAATGTGTATATATTAAGGTCTTCCTCATACATGTAATCTCATAATACTCAATTGTAAATCATCACATATCAATAGCAATATCAAATTACATCATTTTCACAACTATCTAGAGCTAGAAGCAAGGTAAGACCTATAAACCATAGTGTAACGTCTCTTTGGCTTTTATAGGGTATAAATACCTCTTCCATAAGACATGTATGATTGATCAACCTTCAATTATGCCTTATTCATTGCTTATTTCACACCTTTCTCATTAAAGTTTGTGTGTGATTAACCTAGTAAAGATTGTTGTAAGAGTTTTTATGCTCTTGTGAGAGTTTGAGTGCTAGCCTAAACACTTGAGATTGGGTTTAAAAGTTAGCCTAGATAAAACTCTTATAAGGGTTGTGTGTGAACCTTTGAAAACACAATTGTAAAACTTTGGTGTGCACTCTAAACACTAAGTTGGGAGTGAGCTTGGAAAAACTCCATTGTATTTGTGTAAGTGAATAGTGGAATATCCAATTGGAGATTACAGAGTGGATGTATGGTTGGTTAATACTCAAACCACTATAAATCATGTGCGTATTTATTTCTACCTTTTTACTTCTTCCTTTTATTCATTAAAAGTTCTGAGTTGGTAACCTCTCTCACATTCACCAATTCAAACCCCATTCTTGGTTCATAAGGGCAAACATAGTACATTGGAGTATTATTTTATTATATGACTATTTAAAATAAAGAGTTTAATATATATATATATATATATATATATATAAAGAGTGCATTAGATATGCGCTTATACATATGCTTTGAAGATATGTGGTTTTTAATTATGGCATTGTTGGTTCTATTATATGTGCTCGATTTCGAATTTGGTCTATGGATTGTTGAGGATTTGGTTTTATGTCCAATTTAAGGAAATTTTTGGATTTTGAAATTAATGCTAATCAAGTATTTAGACATTAATCTAGATGTATGTCAATTGGTATGCAAGTTGGTTTTAAGTTGGTTCTAAGTATGTGCTTTCGATTGGCCTAAATAACCCAAAAATTCAATATTACTATTATGAACTAGCCCTAACCAATTATGGACCAGTCTAGGTTGATTTGAGGGATAAGGCTACTGTCTCAAACCAGCTCACAAACTAGCCTTGTGGACTTCTTGGGTTTATGGTGGTTTGTATCAAAATTAAAATACTTTTGATAACTCTAGATTATAAGTATAATTTTTATGGTTTTATTGTGCAGTTATAGTCAATATATTTGTAATTTATAGAGTTTTTACTTGATTTAGTTACTAAGTTATTTATTTTGTGTTGTCAAGGTATATGGGCAATTCCAAGTAAGATTAGAGCTCTTCGGAGTATAAATTGATTCTTGGTTCGACTTAGAAGAGCATCAAATGTTGAAGAAGTGACTTAGGTCATGAAAATCAGAGTTTTATGCTGAACGAACCTAGAACTGGTCTAGAGGAGTCAAAGAAGCAAGGACTAGCTGCAGAACACGATGAAAAACGAAGAACATTTGACATGTTGTTGTGAATTGGTCCTTAAACTGGTTCACTTGAAGAAATTGGTCAAGAATGATTGAAGTACCGACCTAAGGGTGTGAAGGCTTATGAATCGATTCTATGACCGATTCATCAGTGTTTTATGGTCAGAGCCAGTTCATGAATTGGTTGGGATCAGGAAAGGTTATTCTGGACATATTTTGTGTATCTTTTAAGAGGTTTTGGATGGATTTTTAAGTCAATCCTAACCATAGACTATATATATGCTTTTCATTCAAGTTATTTGAAAGGTTATACGATTTTTAGAGACAGATATACATTGTTTGAAGGATATTCGAGTTTTGGCTAAAAGATTCAAGAAAGCTTTCTGACTCTCAAGATTCAAAGTATTATTTACTTTAACTCTTATTTAATTATATTTTCTTTAGTTTTTGGTTATATGTTTACTATTTTATGATTGAACAACTAACCTCTCGTTCTAGAGAGAAGGATGTAGTCGATTGGTTTTGATTATGGATTTAATATAGAGTTTGTTAATTCTTGATTTATTCTTCTTCAGATTATTATAAATGCTTTGATTGGCCACATCTTAGAATTTATATGAAAAATCGAAAGGAGAAATACAGGTTTGCATCTAGAAGAATAGATATAATGAATTAGGTAAAGAAAAATATATGTTTGTTGTGATGCAATAATTGTGGCTTAATAGGCTTAGCTAGATAATTATCATTGAAAATTGATAATTGCTTGATTAGATACAGATTAACACCTCAAAAGAGAATTGACATATTTTTAAAACAATTACATTTAAGAATGAACTCTAGAACTGATATCCATGATTAAATCCATCAGATGAAACTGAAATCTTTAGTATTATAAATCCTGATAATCAAATATATTTTATTAGCATTTTTAGTTTTTAATAATTTTTACTATAAATCTTTCCAAATTATTTTACACACTTCTTAAACATAAATATTTGAGTTATCCTCATGGGATCGACCTTGATTCTGTAATCCTATACTAAAGTTGCCTTATGCACTTGCATGTAAAAAATTTAGCGATAAAATATTTGGCACCGTTGCCAGGGATAATAACTAATTATATGTTTATGATTGTTATTTTCTTTTTGATTATTTATCTTTCTCTTGATTTTTGGTAGGTAATTTATGCACTTAAGAAGATCTAAGAATGCAAAGCGAGCAACAATTGTCCCATTCAATTCAAAACTTGAAATGATGTACAAAGCTAATAGGAAGAACAAGAAAGAATATATGGCAAACGAGAGGAATGTAGTTGTGGCATTAGAAGAGAACGCCCCTAAGCTTAGGGATCTCTAAAGGCCCAAGATTAATGCAAAACCGTCTTTCATTCAACTGTCTACAAATTCTAGGAATTATGAGCCAAATGCTATTCAATTGAAAATACTATCATATTATAAAGAAATGGATATTGGAGATCCACTATCGTTCATGAAGGAATTCTACAATGTAGTGTAGACTTTTCTTCTTAGGAATATGAATAGAGGAGAGTTAAGGGAAAATTTTGCTAGGACATGGTTATTGAATTTGCCTAAGGGTCCTTGACTACTTAGGATGAGGTGTATAATGCTTTTATACTGAAGTACTATTCACCTTAGAAGACCTTGGCTTATAGGTTTAGGATCTGCAATTTTACTTAGAAGGAAGGAGAATCATTCCATGATGCTTCGAAGAGATTCAAGGTTTATTTGATTAATGCCTGCATCACAACTTCCATCTTACTCTACTGGTGCAGTTTTATTATGATGAATTGACTGCGAACTGTCAAACCTTAAGTGATACAGCTTGTGCTGGGTACTATGGAGACAAGACTATTGAAGAAGTGCAACAAATCTATGAGAATTTAGCAATGAATTCTCAAGAAAATACCATTAGAGGAAGGAAGGAAATCTATGAGGCTAATGTTTAGAGTGATTTGGCGATGCAAGTAGTTGATTTGACTAAGCAAGTGAAGCTATTATTGAGCAAAGACACTTCCAACATGGAATCTTGTGGTTATTGTGAGATGTATGGACACCTGTCTAGTGCATGTATGAATGTTGATATGCCAATAACTAAAAGATAAGAGGTGAATTGCATGGGAGCTTACAAGGATTGACTCTTTTTTAGACACCTAAAATTCAGGGTGTAGGAATTACCCAAATTTTTCTTAGAAAGACCAAGGAGCTACAAAGCTAATGAGGCCATATGGATTTCTACAGTAGAGACCACCATTTTAGAATCATCAACAATAACCCTTTCAAAAGAAGAAGCCTTCATTAGAGGACATATTGATACAGTATATGGCTTCTCAAGATACTACTTTGAAGAAACTTGATAGAAAGATTATCAAGTCGTCTAAACAAATCAAACAACAAATTACAATCTTGAGATATAAATGGGATAGTTAGCTAAAAATATTGCTAGGAGAGGGCAAAGAAATTGCCTAGTGACATTAAATTCAATCCCAAAAAAGGAGTTATGGTCATTACTTTGAGGAATGGAAAAGAGTTACTTGAACATGTGCTTGTTAATAAAGTAGAAAAGGAGATTGTTATAGAGGAAAAGTCAAGTGCAGAGGGCGAGAAGGAAGTTTAGCAGAAAAATATTGTTGAAATGGAAATTGAACCGAAATATGATCCTTCTTTAGTCAAATCTTATGTGCCATTAATTTCATATTCATAAAGGTTTAGAAAGAAGAATAATGAGAAGAACTTCCAAAGTTTTCTTGACATCTTTAAGAAAATTTAAATCAACATTTCTTTTGCTGAAGCCCTTGCTCATATGTCATCTTATGCCAAGTTCTTGAAAGCGATCATTTCTAACAAGAATAAGTTGGAATATGCTATAGTTTTATTTACTGAAGAATAATGTCATTCTCCAGAGAGTTTTCCTATTCCTTTTTCTATTGGTGATATTGGTATTAAAAGTTATTTGTATGATTTATGTACTAGTATTAATTTAATTCCTTTAACTCTTGTAAAAAAACTTGGCATGATTGAAATGAAGCCTACCAATATTTCATTTCAATTAGCTGATAGATCTATTAAATATCTTTTAAGGATAGTTCAGGATTTTTTATTTACAAGCTAACTTTTTTGTTATAAACATGGAAAATGATGTGGATATGTCTATCATCTTGGATAGACTATTTTAGCCACAAGAGGAGTTATGATAAATGTGCCAATGGGCAAGCTAACATTTAGGATGGGTAATGAAAATGAATAATTTCTTTCATTATTAAGGTATTAAAAAAGTCTTTTGCGAATGATGTTTATTTTAGTAGTGATATGATTGATCCTCTTGTTGAGAAATTTTTTAGGAGAAAATCATATCAAGAATCATTAGAGGCAATGCTTAGCTCTGAGCCTAAATGAGGAAAATGAGAGAAAAATTGTAGAATGTACCTTAAGGCTAGAGGGGAGGGTATTCGAACTAGTAAGTTCGGTCTAAGTTCAAAGAACTTGGTCAAGAAAAACCAGATTCTTCGATTCAAACACTACTCAAATCTAAATTAAAATAATTTTTATCTCATTTTAAATATGTATTTTTAGGTGCTAATGATATTTATCTAGTAATTTTTTCTAAAAGAAAATACATTGTTAAAAATGTTGAGAAAATGCATACAGCGATAGCATAGTCTATTTTAGATATTAGAAGAATTGATCCATCAATCTGTATGGAAAAGATTTTGATGGATCAACTGTCCAAAATCAGAGACCTTTAAACCCCAATATGAAAAAAGTTGTGCGAACTAAGGTTTTGAAACTATTGATGCAAATATTATATATTCTACTAATTATGGTTGAAGGGGCAAAATGACTGTTTATCGCCTAAAGAGCCTCGGCCTTTTAACACAAGCCACACATTTGTAAATCCTTTCCTTTTAAGTTCGTGGTAGCTCACATAAGACACCTTCATGAACCGTCTTCTTTTTTTAATTCGTTCCACAATGAAGAAAGGATTAAAATCTTCCTTCGTTAAAAATAATTAAATTAAATAAATTAAATTTACCTTTGAAAGAGTTTAGGTTGGCAAAAATCCAAAGCCTATTTAAATAAATAAATTTACCTTTTAAAAATAAATATATAAATAAATAAAATAGAGTCTAATTTCTATTTAAATTTTTGTTAAGAAAAGTGAAATTATGTTCTGTTATATTTATGAAAAAAAATATATGAGATTAAAAATAAAATTATATCTTGAGTAAAAAATTAAATTAATAATATTAAATAATTTTCTTATAAAAGTCAAGAAACTTAATTGATAATGAAAAGATTAATTAAATAAATTCTCAATATTGACACCATTTTGAATTTAATTTTTTAATTTATATCACTTTTGTAAGTAAACTAAATAATTAAGTTAATTATTTTTATAATTAATAAAAAAAATTCTATTTTCTAAAGAAAAATACAAGGTAAATAAAAAATGATAGTTTAACAAAGAGGCGATCATGTAGATATAAAGCATAAGATGGTCCACTATAATATAGAACTTTAAACTTTGAATCTTCAACTAGAAAATTAAAAAAAAAATTAAATATGTTGAAATCAAAAAATAAAGTTAGATAAACTAATATGAACTCGATAAGTTAATCTGAAACTCGACTCGAAATTTGAGGCAATCTGAATTAGATTTTACCTGAATCCAACTCAAACCGAACTCATAATGTTTTGGATCCGAAAAATAAACAGGGCCAGAAAGACTTGCATTCGGCCCAGTCCAAATCTAATCCTACCCGAATCCACAAATAGCAGAATTTAAAATTATCCGAACTCGAAATGACTAAATTCGAAATTATTTAAAATCTGAAACGATCTTATCCAAACTCGACCCACCCGTTTGGTATCTCTAACTTTTTTCCGAACATCTTTAAAATATATCAGTATTAATTAATAACTAGTTATTATAATCATCAAATAAAATAAAGCATTCATTAATAGTAGGATATTTTATTAAAATTTATATAAAGAAATAACATCACTGATTTTACAATCAAATATTAATAATCCATAAAAATATTATTTTTAAATTTATAATTAATACTATATACTCATGATATTCACATTAAGGAGATTTTTTTTTGGTATTTAAGAAAAACTTACATACATTAATGCCATTTAAATTTGTACCCATCTATAAAATCGGCTCCGATATATATATTTTTTTCTTTTGCTAATAACACATGCATGTAAATTGTACAATCTCATTATGCATGCTACGTTTAGTGATTTTCTAGTGAAAAAAATAATAATACAAAATATATGAAAAATAAATTTAATAATACCTTTTACAGGCATTTAATATATAAATAATAAAAGTCCATAAAATTTTACCAAAGTATAATTCTTATTAATTATCAGATATCAGCTACTACGAACCACTAAACCAAATACTCTCATATTACTATATGAGTTGTTATAGACTTTTCCAGCACTAGAACAGGTTGTCTTTGCATTACAATTTCAAGTTCACAGCCCTGGGAAGTAGAGGGGTGAACTTTCCTTCCATAAGTATAACCCTAATTTTAAAATGTAAGGCTTACTGCCACCAAATTTAATCATTCTTTATTTCTCTATAAAGTATTGGCATAAGAAAAGAAATGGAAGGATTTCCTCAGTAGTCAGCAATACACCAAAACCCTTTAATTTTGTTTTTTTCCTGGTCCCTGGCAGTCATGGCTTACAATTGATTATAGTATATGGAACCTTAGAGATGAAATCAATGTTGAAAAACAAAAAGACCAAGTCTGTCTTAATTTAGAAAACTGAAAGAATGGTTTTATTCATAAAAATATTTCTTGACTTGTAAAATAGACTTGAAAAATGATTCAATCATACATAATTTAATGTGGTAATGCATTTATACGGTAAAGTCCATTCAAATGAGGAGGTAGTCAAGGTCACTGAGGAAACAGTCCCCCACGAGGACCAGTCCACCATCAAGTCCGTTACTCTCTGCCATCTCCCAGTACTGTTATTTCTAGCATCTCAAATCAAAGCAAACAAAAAAACAAAGAAATTAGGAAGCTGTTGGTAGAATTGGTGCATTTATGGTGGGCATGGGTCATTTCTAGAATTGCTTCCACTTATCCGGGGATCAATTGTACGTAATAAACCCAATGCATAATACTTGATACTTTGTGATGGATGTATGTTTGTCTATATATGGTTAAATTATAGTAGTGCTCACTAAAATTTATATTTTATAATAGAAAATATCAAATTTTTAATTTATAACTAAATAGTTATTAAATTTTAATTTTAATAATACCGATGAGATTTTTTGTTAAATATGAAAATAAGTTACAGGACTAGTCATATTTATTTTACATGAACTCTTTTGCTCTGCTCTTCTTACCCACTTTCTTCATTTTTTTTTACATGAACTCCTTTGCTATAGCTTTCAATTTGTTTTCTCATTGTTTTATTTTCCATTTTAATGATTTTTAGTTTTAGAATTTTTAGAAATATCATTATTTTGTAAAAATAATCATATTTATTTGAAATGACATTCAAATAAAACAATATACTTATACTGTATCCATTATTTCATATAAAAATTATACTTTTATAAGCATATTATCTTATGCATGTTTATATTTTATATTTTATTTATTTATAGGTATGAGTCCTTGTTATATATTTAATGAAACTCAACTCATATGTTGAAAAGGCTTTTAATTATAACATATGATTAGTGAATCTGTCTAATATATTTGATGAACCTCAACTAATAATTTGATGAATTTGCAGTTTGAAAATAATGAATCTATTCATTATAATCTATGAATAATGGATATATTGTTTTAATATATATAAAATATTTGATAAATCTAATATTATAATATTATACTGTAATGAGAATTTATAATAATTCTGTTGTTTTAAAATTAAAAAATGGAGTAGGAGGCAGCTGTAGAGCATGAGGAGTTTGCAAAGTTGCTCACTTTGTTTAAACTTGCAATAACATTAATAGAGTTTTTGTATCCCACTCGGTGCATATATGAAATCATAAATTTAACTTTTGGTCTCAAAAAATTTAACTGTACGGATACCAATAAAAGAAGATTAACTTTTAAATCTACTAAATTCTACAAATATATTCATAAAGAAAAATCTAAATATTATCATTTACTTTATGGAAAGAATCAAATAATTCATAAAAAAAGAATTAAAATTTTTTAATAATAATTAAAATTATTAAATTTACATCAAAGACAATAATATAAAATAAAAAGAATAAGATGCCACCATATATCTAAAAAAATAAATGATCAACAGTAAATTTAAAGCAAGAACTTAAATGAAGAATAATAAGAAAAGAGGTGGCTAGAACTTTTGACTTTCTCAATTCTCAAGACGTAAGGATGATCCAAAGTACAGGAACTAATACGCCAAAACTCTGAAATAAATAGTAATTGACCGAATGAAATTGGAAGTCAATTCTGCTTTCCTGTAATCAGATTTTCCGCAGCCATAAGACAGTAAACAATTCTTCGATTTGGAAACCACAACGCAGCCATCCCCATTTCACACTATCAAGTATTCTTTTTACATTTCAATTCCAAAGTCATAAACCCTACCCAATGATTAATAGTAGCAGTTCTTTTCTTTTATTTTTTTCAAAATGTGGAGATTATATCAGTGGCTGGGCCAGATAGGACCCATGTTGGGAAGAAAGAGACAAGAGTGTTACAGTGATTTTCTTTCTGAAAAGACAATTATTATATTATTGCTAGAAAGTATTCAAGAAAAAAAGGTTAGACATTCTTTAAGTGGTTCCCTGGTATAAAGTGGTAGAAATTGGTAAGCACCGTGGCTTCCTCTTTTTTTCTTTTCGGAATTATGAAAATTGAAGTATTAATTATTTTTCTAAATGCATGATTGCAGGAGCATATGCAGTATCAATTTATCAGCAGCAGCAATATTGTCTTGATTTTAAAGAAAGAAAAAAGAGTTCAACAAAATCACTGTAATGCTATTCCTATACATATATATACATACATTTATATATAAATATATATATATATATATATATATATATATCAAAAATTCGGATTGAAAATATTTGAACCGTATCTCATAAAATTTTTGTAATATTAATTTAAATTTGATTTTAAATTTTAAAAAGTTGATACAGTTTCAAAAAATTTATTCAATTTTCAAAGTTTTTCAAACCAATACTCACACTATATTCATTTATTATATGATAAGTTTTGAAATTAATCAATCGCATGTTTTTTATTTAATTAATTACAGTTTAGAATGTCATTAGAGCTGCATTGTGAAAACTATATATATATATTTGACAACATATTTTATATGTTAATATTAGAAAAATATACAGTTGAATTGGTGCAATGAACATATCTCAATGTTCAACAATAGTTGAAAAGATCTTATCAGAAAGAAAAAAATGGTTGAAAAGATTGACTTAGAACAGATAAAATCCGAAAATCTGGGTAAAGTTATTAATATGAACACAGATTATAATATAATATGATGGTGGGCCATAAATATGATAGTCAAATAATTATTTTGTATTATCCCATCTAAGCATACAACTCCTTTGGTATCAAAATAAAATCTGAAATAGGTATCAACTTTTAATTAAAAAATTGTTAAATTAAATTTGTCATAAAGCACAACTGAGAGTTTCTTTTCCCATGATAATTGCGTGTTAGTTTTTCACTTTTTTTATATAAGAAATGAGTATTTTAATTTATTCATAAGGTTGTATTGAAATTACGGCCGAATAAATTAATAGTAAAGTGTGAATTTTCTTTGGTGATTGGTCATTAAAAAGCATGGCTTGAAAGTTTTCTTATAAACGACAAACAATTAATGTTGAGAGGTAATCTACAAATAACTCTACATTCAGGAAACTAATTAGTATATGTGAACCTAAGAAAAAAGATAAATGGCAAAGATTTTTTTTTATAGTTTAATTAAAATTTTAATTTTTTTATAGTTTAACTAAAATCTCGAATTTGAAATTTAAAAATATAACTGCATTAAAACTCTTGAGGTAATGCTATTATTTTAAAACCTTTAGCTACAGTCTAGCAAGTAGTAACGACAAAAAAAAATTACTAAAATAAAAAGCTTAATTACTTAAAAAATCCTATACTTTCAATATTTTTTTCAATAATGTTATGCACTAACTAATTTCTCTAATTTAATACCAGACTATGACATTTTTTTATGTTAACGTTCTAATGAAATTGAATATCTAAAAAGTTGAGTCAGCAATTTTTCCAGCAAGTTTTCTTTTAAGAAAAAAAATGATTCAGCAAATTATATTTTTAAGACAATAATAATAAAATGACGTCGCTGTCAAAAAATTAAACCCCAAAATATAAAATAATTTGTCTTGTTCTTCCTCCCCTATTGCCATTAAAATATTTAGGGTTCTAAGTGGCCAAGAGAAGAAAATTTGATAGGGTTTACAGCTTTAAAACAATTGATTTCTTAGGTGTAAACGATTAGGGTTATGTTATTTGATTACAATGGAAAGTGAAAGCCTCTCCTTTGTCTCACCAGAATCAGTCACTTCGCAACCTCGAGCGCGCTCTCAACATGGTGCAACCTATATGTACACCTCATGGAGTATGAGGGATCCAAGTCATCGCTTTATTTAATGTCTTTTATGGAAAAAGGTAAATGAAATCTAGATACTTGATATATGAAGTGATTAATAACAGGTTGGTTATGGGTTTTTATAATTTGATTTTGTAGGAAGGAGATATTAAGTTCTTGACTGGATTGAGCCACCTATAATGGAAAGACGAAGGAGTTATTACTGGAGCTACTTAGGAAGAAAGAAGTTTTAGAAGAAAAAGTTAAAGTTAAAGAGGCAAGAAGCAAAGAAACGGATACTAAGATTGAATTATTACTGAACAAGCTGGAAAGTAAAGCTCATAAGAATTCGAGTTTGAAGTGGGAACTTACATAGTTCATAAAGAAAAGAAGTATTAGAGATTAAAAGGAAGAAGCTGAAAATGGAGAACAACAAAATGAAGAACGAAGTTGCTTAAATGAAAAGGAGGTGTATTATGTCAAATATAGTTATTTTTGGTGCTTTCATTGTAATCATGGTTATTGTATGTAGGCCAAAAATTGAAATACCAAGTTTGCCCTAGATTGTTTTTTGGCTCCAAAGAAAGTAGTTATTGTCCTTTGACTAGTTATTAATGAAATATTAAATTTTGGTTATTTTAATTCTACTATTACATTGAACATGATACTTATAAGTACACAGTTGAATAACAGTGACCTGTATGACCCCAAAACACAATGAAATAGGACATACAAAATCTAGTCACATTACAATTGTTTCATAGATAGTAAGAATTGGCTACAAAAAGTTGTCTTGTCATAATAAAGACAAATCATATGCCTAATGACCCTAAAAGATAGAATGTTTGAGTCAAATAAAATGAGCTCATTAGAAGTTTATCGAAACAAAATGAGTTCATAAGAACATTATCCTATGCCTAATCCTTAGTGACATCTAATCATTGGTTATAAAAGAATTTAACTTGATTTTCTGTGACTGAAGGGATTGAGCTTGATGTTTCCTAGGTTGTACTTTAGTAGGTACCCTAGATCTTGACCTTGAAGCTACTATAGTTATTAGTTTAGTAGAAGCCGGTGTAGCTGTTGCTATAGCACCACTAGTGACATAGTTAACCTTATTTTGATCAAACATTTGCAATAATAACACAGCAAGAGACTTATAAAAATTATAGAAAGTTCAATCCTTAACATACCACCACGAATATACATACCCTAACATACACATTTCTTGTATCTATAAAAATACGTACTCCAAATTCTTGCTTAGTTTGAAATAGAGAAAAAGATGAGGTACTAATGAGATGCAATAGCTCATCATCTTTGCAACATACTGATAAATCTAATATCATTTACAAACAAAGCTTAGCTATTTCCCTAAATTCCTTTGTAACAGACTCATCAACTTGTCTCTTTAGTTTTCTAAGCCTAGGTTGAGCCTTCCTATAAGCAGAAATTGGTTGGTTTCCTTTGTTTGAAGCTGTAGTAGTGCCTTCCTTTCTTGCCGTGCCGTGTTTGGTTTGTATACAAGTCATAGATGCATTAATTAGCTCATATGTCATTACTAACACACATTTTAACACATAAAAGATAATGTGCATTTACCTTTGGCTGTGTAGGTTCAGTCTGAATTTATAATTTTTATTTTTATTTTTATTTTTGTTACATTTTGTATTTTCTCTAATTTTTCAAATATGTGTGTTATATTTACACTTTGTTTATTTTTATTACATTTTACTTTTGGAATTTTGTATAATTTATATTTATTGTTTTAATTTATTGATCATTTTAGTTTTCTTAATTTATTAATTATTATTTTTGTTTATATTTTTGTTGCATTTTATATTTTCTCCAATTTTTTAACAAATATGTGTTATGTTTAGGGTTTGGATTAGGATAATTTAATTAATGATTGTGTATTTTAATATATATGTGTGTTATATTTAGGATTTAGGGTTTACGTTAATTTGATTAATTTTTTTGTGTTTTAGAGTCAATAATAAATTTTATGTGTGTTAAATTTTTTTGCCAATATATGTTGTGATGTATAGGGTCGTGCAAAAATACATAATTTGGTGGCCTGACTCGATATTTACATTAGAAGTATGTTTTTTATAGGAATGTTGACCCATTTTTATGGGGAGTTTTGATCAATTATTAGAAAAAATGCTATCAAAATTTTGATAGAAATTACTCTAGCATTTCATTTAATTTTATAATTATAAATAAAATTTACAATAGTTTTGTAATGTATTTACTCTTTCTAGCAAAACAATTGACTAAATTTAAATCTAATTTTATTAAAAATATATATTTACGATTTTATTAGGATTTAGTTTTTAAAATTGATATGAATCAGAATTAGTAAATGATTCTGATTCTTTTAGTTGTGCGTTGGAAAGTGGTTGTTATTATAGATAAAAAATAATTACGTATAATACATATTATCTTATAATTTAATCATAAAAAAAATTGGCATCTAAAAGTTATAGTGTAGATAGCTAGAGGTTCCACTGGTGATAATGGAGATGGGCGATCATGAGGCGGTACGGTGACATCAACTCCACCATTTACTGCATTACCATCAGCTGCTATGTCGACAACTCCAGTTGCTACTCCACCACCCCACAGCTTCCAGATAGATTTATGACTGTTACTCCACCACACCCACCCCTACAACTTCTAGAAACATCATCACGTAGTACATGAGTAGGAAGTTCAGCTACTAAGGCTTTCACCACGACTAGACCATCACTGTCCATTAGTAAGACGACTGGATATTAGTCGCGCCTCCTCGAGATTGATCCAGCAAGGTACTTTTATATTATATCAACATAGGATTTTAGTTTCATTTTACTTATTGTGTTACTTTAATTTGTTAAGTTTCTTTACTTCCGATGAGTCACGCCTCCTCGAGATTGATTCAGAGTCCTCTTCTACATTTACATGCAAGTGGCCATGATTAGAAGAGCGTCCGAGATGACATTATTGCCTTCTATTGGGATGAGTTCATGGTAAATAATTATTAAATATTTTAATTATTATATAACTCAATATATATATATATATATATATATATATATATATATATATAATATTGATTTAACTTATCTTATTTATTTTTTAGAAATTGGAGAAGGTCCCACATTGGGATCCTCGACTCGATACCTTGTGGTATCGAAAGTGGTGCGCACAGGTTGGCACTCGGTATGGTGACAAACTTTGCAAGTGGAGGGCCAAAGGATAGAGACTGGTTAGGATTTGAGAGGAGGGAGTAGCTGGATGGTTCATTCGTCCTTTGAGTAGTTTTAGAAGAAGCATGATGCTACCTCTAGGAATCAATGTAGCGAGACTTGAGGGCGAGGGATAAGGACCATCACTCCAAATGGGGGATTCAATCTTTATGGTTGAGTGAGCCAGGAAGGTGGTACGTAATCCAACTTTAAAATGTCACAGTTATCAACTTAAATTGAATTATATAGACTATTATCATGTTACGTTATAATTACTGCTTTTTAAATGTATAATTAGGCACGTGAGTTAGGCTAGGAGCCCAACCTGTTGAGCAATTTAAAGCCACGTACACTTGGTAAACACCAGATGACAATCGTCAATACATCGACTAGTGATCTCATGATGTAGTTATAAGACTAAAATGATAATTCAAATATACATATTTATAGTTTTTTCCCAAAATTATATTATTTTAATATTTAAATTTTTTCAGGATCAGTACCATCAGTTGGTAGAGATTGCTTCTCAATCAGCTGAGGGATCCATAGGGCCACCAAAGCCAGGCACTACGAAGTTATTCCTCCAAGTGGCAAGCAGTGAAAAGAAATGTCGCGTCTATGGCATGGGTGCTAAGGCACCCTCTTTCTTCAGCCATGGATCATCTTGCAGCTCCACTGCCAGGTCCCAAACGACAGGCGTCCCGGATCCTCTTGAGACACTAGTCATCAAGACTGTGTAACATCAGTTGTGGTCTGTGCTAGATGAGGACCGAATTGTCTATCGCAGGAGCATGAGGAGGTGACTTCTAGTATTTGTACAAAGGTCTAGTAGCTCATCTAAGAGGTCGTCGCAAAGTTTTTAATGCCCGACACATCCTCCTCTGCCCCAGCCTAGCAGCAGCAGCAATAGGAACGAGGATCAACTAGATTCTAAACCGTAGTTTAGATTTTTTTAATTCTTTATATATTTTTTACTCTACACTATAATAAACATGAACAATGCTCATTTTTTATTATATTATATTTTATATATATATGTCAATCAAATCTGATTTATTAGTTAATATTAATAAATTAATATTTTAAAATTATTAATCCAAATAAAAATAATAAAAAATAAAATTGCAAGGGATTAGCAACAGATAATTTATCGCTAACTGTGCTACAATCATGGTAAGATTAGTGACGAAAAGTCCCTCGCCAACTTAGCGATGGATTCAGTGACAGATAGTGCCTTTTGCTATATTTCTAATAACGTATATGTCGCTAAACCTAGCGATGGTTATGGTTGCTCAACAATTAGTGACGAACTGTTCCACGCTAGAAGAGAGCCATAAATTCAGTGTATTTAGCAACATAAAATTTCGTCACTAAACTATCAGTTCCTTGTAGTGATAGAGATTCTGAGAGAAAGAGTCTCTCACAACTATGATGAGAGAGAAAATTTGGCATAAAAATAAATATCTATTATTTTTTAGATTTGCTTCTATTCTTTTTGTCTATATGATTTTGATCTACTAAAGGTTTTCTCATTTTAGTGTTAAAGGTAAAATGTAGCTTGATATTTTATTTACTCTCGTTCAACCTTAGTGTGACTCTTCCTATACTTATCATTTCTTCTTTTGTAATTACACCTCCTTTCTTTTTGACTTTTACTTTTGTTTTTTTTGTCCTTGTCATCCCATTCCTTGTTACCATGCAAATGGACCACATGCAAGTTGATCAATTGGGGATTCAACATCTGAAACAAACTAGAATTCTTAACTGTCAAGATCCAACATTAGACCTTACAGTTCATGATTCTACAGATGATGAAGTAGATTATATCCTCATAGAGAAAGTTACCAATACTAAGATTCTTAATCCTTATATGGTTTTTGATGCTCTTTGAAGTGCTTGGAAGCTAAACAATGATTTCAATGTCTACCGCTTTGCTAAAAAGAATTCACTTTTCATTTTTCCAACTCAAGGTATTATTAGAAAATTTTGGCGTGTGGTATATGGCTAGTTCAAAAGCAACTTATAAACATCCAAGTATGTTGCTATTAATGATCTAGACTACTATAAATCACCATTTTGGTTGTATGTTAAAGATCTTCCACCAAATCAAATTAATAGACAAAATGTAGAAAGAATAATGGCTATTTTGGAGGTTTATTAGCTCTTGATACTAGAGGATTATAAGGGTGTGACCAACCACCTTTCATGTGCATTAAGGTTTATGTGAATGTGGAAAACCTTTGCCAAAAGAATTCGACAATAGGATGCATGATTTGGTGCCTTTTCAAATTTGAAAAGTTGCTTGATTTATGTTATTACCCTGGTATAATGGGACATATCACACATCTTTATAATATTAAGGAACAGGATGATGAGCAACGCATTTTAGTGACTGGTTCTAGAGAGACTGCTTTGTTAAGGTCATCCTACGAGGACATATCTAGGGGCATTCACATCTAAGGGCATTAACATAGGGAAAAACAAGGTGATGTATCAAGGCCTTCTCATGGTTCAAGCAAAAGAAAATCTAGTATTACATGGTGTTCTCTCTCAACCAAAGCTTATGGAAGAAGAGAAGTTGACATAGCTTGCTACATCACCATGTGGAAGCTCACATAACTAATATTGGAGGGGCGACTCTTCATTACAAGAGGTAAATTATTTAATGGTAGAAGACTTTATGGCTCCTACACTTCTTTCTAAAACAATTATCATAGCCACCTATCCAAGTTCTATAGACAAAACGAAAAAATTTTAAATATGTAGATAACAATTTTAAAATTATGAAAGTTAGGGAATCCACCTCCATCTAGCGTGCTTAATGTTGTTTGTGTAAAAAAAAAAAAGGCTTAATTGCCAAATAAGGAAATAACGACCCTAATGATCACTTAACTTTGCTCTAGGTTTTATTTTGATCATTAATCTTTTTTTATTTCATTTTGGCCATTAATCTTTTTTCGTTTCATTTTGGTCACTCTACTTTTATATTGATAGCAATGATGGTCATTATGTGGTGAATATACAAAAATATACTGACATATTTAAATTGGGCTATGATTATATTATACTGACGTATTTAAATTGAACTTAATTGGGTTTAGGTTCGATTAGTTTAGGTTTGAGTTAGTTTGGGGTCGTTTTAAATCACTAATTTGGTTTTGTTAGTGACTAGGATTAGGCTTTAGACACATGTCACACAATCATAGGTCAATTAGATACGTTAGCATATTTTTATATATTCACGATATGATGACCATCATTGCTACCCAAAAGAAAGTTGAGTGATCAAAATCAAATGAAGAACAATTTTAGTGACCAAAATGAAACCTGGAGCAAAGCTAAATGATGTTAGGGTCATTATTTCACCAAAATAAATCTCGTACATTACATTTGTTATGACATCTAGCACTTATTTTTTAAATTTTTTAAAAATTCAGCACCATGTTTTAATATAGATTTTAATTTTAGCATTCAGTGAAATTATTAATCAAGTGTATTGATGTAATGTGAACTTTGGCAACAACGAAAAAGAGTAAAATCAATATTACAGTTATTGACTCAACTCATCACTAAAACATTATCGTTTAAGCACATAAAAATATATTTTTTCGTTTCTTAATTCTAAAATTTCATCAATCTTATATGCTTAAACATTAATTTTTTTAGTAGTGAGAATACTAACTCAATCCCTATTTTTTCTATTGTCGCTAGAATCATGCCACATCAACAATCTGGTTGATAATTCTACGAGAGGCTAAAATTGAAATAAACGTTAAACTGCGTTACTGAAAATTTAAAATCTAAAAGTACGTGCTAGGTTTGATAATAAAACCAAAGTACATAATTTTGTTGGCAATTAAGGCAAAGAAAATAATAGGAAAAAATTAATTGAAAATACAGTGACTTCCAGTAATAATCCAAATATATTCCTTGTTTCAAATTGTTTTTTCCTCCCTTTGTATATAAGAAAAATACTAATTTGTTATGATAACATTAAAATACTTATGTTATACCGGATGTTTATCAGTGCTGTAGATAATTTTTTATATAAATAAAATTTTATTTCTGGAACTTTTTACGTCTATAAATAGAGGTTGTAATTAGGGGAATGAACACATACATACAAAAAAGTTATTCTCTTTTTTCTTTATCTTCTTTATTCTTTTTTTATTATTTTTTATTTTACAACATAATTCCATTTGTGTTATCCCTTGTTCTCTTTTCTACCAAGTTGGTTTTGGAATGTGCTTTAAGCATATCTGTACACTATTTGTTTGTTTAAATAATTTTTATGAAACAAAATTCATAACTAAATCAAATAAATACTGAATACAAAATTTTCTTTTAAACAAAGAGGGAATTGAACTTTCAAAATAATATAGTTTAAGTATAAATTAAGATAAAAATATAGCTAGACTATTTTATACGGATTGAAGACAATATAGCCTTCTTAATATGTTTATTTTATATAGAATCATAAATATTTTATTCATTGCAAAATAAAATTACAATTGGATCAATGTGTACCTAGACGATTTTATATGGATTAAAAAGACTTTATAATCTTTTTAAATTTTTTATACAAAATTATGAATTCTCATTCATTAAAAGTTAACAGTATAATTGGATCAATGATAAAAATAAAAATATATATAATCAAGAAGTATAAAAAATCATTCAATAATAGAACTTATGATCATATTTGTTGACGTACATATCTCTTTTAATTTATACTTTAGCAATTAGTGTGCTCTATTTAATGAGTATTTTAAAGTAATTATTAATATTTTATTCTTTACATGAATATGATTGTAAGAATATCAATAATATTATTTTAGATTTACAATATTCTACGAATACATCCATAAAAAGAATCACATAAATATACTCCATAAAAATCTAAAAAGAAAAACCTCAATGATGATAACTATAAGAAAACTAACAATAAACAGGGAAAAAAAAAAAAGAACAAATAGATTTGAGAGGTTTATATTTATTAATCAAAATAAAATAACATAAAATAAAAGGAAAGATGAACCATCCCCAGTTCAAATAATAATTGAAGGGTCAATTTTTTTTAATGAAGAACAACTCTGGGAATTAGAGTTTTTCTTTAAAAAATTGGAGTGGAAATAACCAAGCTACTTTCTTAATGTTTTTGAAATTCTTCCTAATATTGGAGTTAAAATACTTAAGTGAATTATAAAGAAAGCATAACCTTAAAAATCATGGAATCAGATGTTAGTATGAGAAGGATAATATAATATTAGATTCAAAAACTAAATTCTTAAGAAATTTGGAAAAATGAACATCCAAGAAAGAAGCCTAAGAGCTTTATATAATTAGTTTCAAAACTTAAAATTCTTAAAGAATTTGAGATCTTGTCAAAAAGAATGGCAACAGAAAGAGAAAGTCGGCAGACTTACTCCTTTTTAATTTTAAGAAAAAAATCCAATAAAATAACAGCAACGACCACTTTCTTTGAGCCAAAATCCATCCTGAACCCATTTGAACTTTGTGAAGTTTTAATCAAATTCCAAGCACTGAGAATTTGATCATTCAATGGGTCAGGAAGCTCTAGCAGATTTAGAAATATCAGCGTCACTGCAATACCTCTGAAATATGTAAATAATAATAAAAAAGTAATTCTTATCTCTCTAAAGTGTATAAACCGCAACAAACAAAAGAGTGACATGTATATATAAATTGTCTAAATAAAAAAGTGACATATATATATAAATCATTTAAACTTTAGAATTTGATGATTGACACATGTTCAATTATTTAAAATTAATAAAATATATGTCAGTTATATGTAGTGTATAGATAGAAACATACACTTAGACAAGAAAAAAGATTTTTCATGATAAATTAATCAAATAATCATGGAATGTTTGTAGCGCTATAGCTAGTTTGAGACGGAGCCTATACTTATTACTGCAATACTAATTTTAAAACTAAGTAGAAGAGATTCGTGACTTAAGTAGTTTTATAAGAGAATATATAATTCTATAGGAGAATAAATACCTCAAGAATCGTCTCATGTGATTGAACCCAGAAACTTACAGTTAAGTGAAAAGATTTTTAATTATTATACTGCAACCCTAGGTGGTTTATTTTTAATGAATCATATTATGTTAATTTTTCACTTTTTAAGATCATGATGTAACATGGTTCGTTTTGGCCCAAGTCTTAAAATCATCATGGGTTTCAACTTATATTCCATTCTAAGGACTAATGTTTACCTTGACTATTTCTTTTCTTTAACATTATGTTTACCTTGACTGGGTTATTAATTTAATCTTTACGAATACTTTTGCCTAGATTTTGTCCATTGAACAATTGAAGTTAATTTTAATAGCTATCACATAGCATTGTGGTCAAATGATAAAGTCACTCGTCTCCTTCTTTATTTTCTTTATTGTGCAATGTCGTTGAATTCAATCTCTACTGGGATTATACAACACATTTTAGTTTTCACAGGTGAAAAGAACTGTTGAACTTTGTTAGGATGAAAGAAATGTGCATATTCAATAAAAAGAAGGGTCGGTAATGTTTTTAAAGCTAATTTAGTGGCTATTGGGCGATATTAATAGGGTAATTTGCCACCTTTTGTCACAAAAAAAAAAAACGGAAAAGAAAAAAGGAATAAGTAAACAAATAAAAAAAAAGTGCTTTCACTGTTTTACAAACACAGAAAAATATATAGTTATAGATCAAATGACAAAAAAGAAAATGTATCTCACAATTAAAAAGTTTTGATATGTAAGAGTTCAGTCACTTTTTCTAATCAGTCATTATTATTATGTTACTCGTATTTGATAATATGAGTTTGGAACTTAACAACTTATAATTTCATTATTTGACTATTAAATTACGGTTTAAACAATTATTAATTTAAAAAAATCGATTTAATGGTCAAACAATACGTTTTAAGTTATTAAACTCTAAACTCATTATTAAACACATGAAATATGATAATAATAGTTGATAATAGAGAATATAGCTAAACTTTTATCAATTTATATTTTTAACAGTAAAAAAAATATTATCACGATTTTTAGTTATATATATTTTTATCTGAAAAAAATTACATACTCATCAAAATTGTTACCGGTACAATTTAAAAAAAAAAAAAGATGTTATTTATTTATTTATTTGGGTTCTACAGTCGTCTCTTCAAGTGTAATTTTGAGCCTATATTAAATTGGGCCGAGCCTAAGAAAAAGTTTTATCCAAGTTGAATTTGATAGTTAAGTAGGATTCACCACTAAGTTAGATTTGTGCACATTGTTGCATTAAGCCCAATCGAAATTTTAATAAAACAATAAAGACAGAGTTTTACTATATGTATTTTTTCCTAAATATATAAATATAATGTTAATATATAATTTTTATAATTATTTAAATTATTGTATTAATGATATTGTAATATAATTATATATATCAATTCATATATTTTTTTAGTTGGATAATAATTCTAGTCTTAAAATATAATGTATAATTAAAATGTTAATTAATAAGTTATTTTTTAATTTAAGCTGATTTTGAATTCGTATGAAATCCAATGATCTTGAATTCTAAAAATAGTATAATAAGTTTATTTTTAATATTAATCTCTATAAATGTAATTAATAAAAGGTCTAATTAAAAATTAAATTTCGAATTTTATACTTTTTAACAATTTTCTTATTTCAAAATTTTAAAACAAATACTTATTTTTTAATTTATTTTTAAAAATATTTTTTGATGAAATTTTTTGAAGTTTTACAGTAAATAAAATGTACTTACTAAAAGATTAATAATTATGAATACAAAAGTAGTTAATCCTAGACTTAATAATGTAATTATTAAAAATCTTATGTGTGTGCATTTTTTCACATATTTTATATCTAAATGTAATAAATTTTTTATTAACTCACTAATTTTTATATTAGTAAGCATAAATTATCTGACATGTCATTTTCTTATTGTAAAATTTAAAAAAAAAAGTATCAAAAAATATTTCTGAAAATAAATTAAAAATATAGGTATTTATTTTAAAATTTTAAAATAATATAATAAAATTGATAAGAAATGTAAAATTTAAAATTTAATTCATAATTAGAACTTAATAAAATAACAAAATCTTCTCATTTTATATAACGTATTTTGATTTCATCTTTTATCGAATTGTTATTAAATATATTCAATTTAGGGTCAGTAAAAGTCTATACATATAAATAATTTCTTAAAACAGAAAAGTAAATTAAACTTTATGCATTGAAAATACTTATAATTATAGTAATACCAATTGCCGCACATCAAGAGAGTAGACAACTAATATTATTATATTATACTAAAATAAAATAAAATTATTAAATTATTAAATATATGAGTTTAATTTGTTTATTTAATTTATTTAAGTTTTGGTGATTATAATTTAAAAATGCAGAATTGAACCCTTTATGGTCAAACAATGTGAATAGTTCTACTAATAATAATAAAATTCAAATAATTTAAAGTTAGGAATGAATTCTTTTTATTTTTATTTTTTCTTTTAATAAGCCAAATTAATGTTACATTTGAAGAAGAGGAGAAAAGCTTGCTTATGAGAACAAAAGCAATTGAAAAAATCTTTACAGCCGTTTGGTACACGAGATTACTTAACCCTTGAACCAAGCAATGGGACATTTACTTCAGTAATTAAGTTGGTTTTTGTAATGTGCCTCATTTCAATACAATTCCCCGTCCAATAATTATTATACTTTGTGATTAAAAATATTATTAAAGTTATAATAATAAAAATTATAAGAATTAATTATTATTAACGTACTTTAAGCAAATTATATATGTCTTTATTGTCAATAAATTATAAGGTAAAAAAGTAATATTCTAAAAAACCAAATTTAAAAGTTTAGCTTTAACTAATTTATAAGTTTACATTCTCAATAAATCTCTAATATTTTTCAATATCAGTAATAAAAATAATAGAAGCTTATTTGCTTACTGTTCTAATTTTTTAAAAAATATTCCTTTGAATATTTAGTAATTTACAAAATATTTTAAAATAGCAAATTATTTATTTGCTACAGTGGCAAAGAATTATTAATATATCAAATATGAACACAGAATTGCCTTGTAAATTCTTTACATCACCAAAAATAATATAGGTACCTTACACGTAAAGGACAAGTGAGCAGACCATGTTAAGGAAAAGTTATAAAGAAATAAAAATGACTCACCAACTCTCACTTAATTTTTTAAATTCAAACTTCCATTTGATTTCTTTGATTCACTGATAATAACAATCCTCTAATTCTTATGTTGATGATGAAAAGGTGACATATATGCCAGTTTTATTAGCATAATACAGAGTGCAAACTTTTATATATTTTCGCATGGGTTTACCAGAACAGTTGAATTTTGTCAGTATTGGCGGGTATAGAAGCATTTATCATTTAGTTGTTGTGTGACCACTTGGATCCTTTGAACACAAGTATTGGCGAGGAAAATGCTTTCTTTCCTTATGGTTTGACTTGAGGATTTGAAATTGTATCAATAAAAGTATGTGCCAAACTGGTATCGGTATCAATTGAGCTAAATCTTAAATCTTGATTTTGGCAGGGAGAGAGTTGGAGGGTTATTACTCAATGGAGGAGCAATAATAGAACACAAGAAGTTAGAGATGTGACGAGTGATATCAGGGATACAAACTTTAAATTAGAAAAATAAAAATTATAAGAGATGGTTCACCATTAACTAATTCAATTTTAAAATATTTTTACTCTAAAAGAAAATTCATGAATTTATCTTTGGTTTTGTAACGATTCGAAACCAGATCACATGGAACCTTTTTCCTTTTCACGCACGTACGCATTGTCTGACGGGCTTCCCACATCTCTTAGGATCGACTAACTCATGTGCAAGTGCCGTTCACATAGGTTAGTCGATTCTAAGAGACAGGGAAAACCCGTCCGATAGCACGTCTATGCGCGAATAGGGGAAATGTTCCATGTGATCTGGTTTCATATGGTTACAAATGATACGCGTCGGTCTGCATCCTGATGCCTGGCCTAGAGAAGCGGTCCCAGGAGAGCGAGAGTGGACGCCGGGGCAAAAATAAGATGTCTTGACAAAAAGCGGCTTCTAGCAGGCTTCTAGGATGGCAGCACTCTAAGGTATGGGAGTACATCAATGAATTGAATTGCACATCAAAATGGGACGGGGAATGGCTGATACAATATATGTAAAGAGTTGGAACTAATCATATGAGGTACCTTTTGTTGTTTGGCTGTGGAGTTATAGAAACTCTAAAGTTAAACGCATTTGGTTTAGAAAAATTTCAGAATGGATGACCTCTTGGGAAGTCCCAAACTCGTCAAAGGGACAAAACTGTAAAGCCAGTGAGGGACAAAGCGGACAATATTTTATGTGATCTGATTCCATGTCGTTACAGGTTTAGCTATATATCATGAAGGAAGAAAACTATGCACGCGAGAATCTATAAAGGAATTTAGGAGCACATAAATGGACATTCACCATTATTAGGAAGGTGCTCCTACGAGAATATTATTAGTCAATGCTCAAGGATACTAAAAAGTTTAAAAACCCTTTGCCATTAGTAATATGAGGGATGGACATCCTAGGTCCCTTTTTGCTCCTGGATATTTTTTTTTAGTACAAATATAAAATCTTAAAATAAAGAACCGTTAAAGGTATGAGATTATATTTAAATGATATCCATAAAGTTATAAAATTCTTTGGGTATTTAATTAAAATATTTTTTAGTAAGATTTTGTTAATCCTTACATTAAATAATTTTATTTCTTCTTCACGAGGAGTGATATTGGCATATATGCTTGCAGCCTTACTTTCTAGATAGTTATATTTTAGCAAGAGAATGTAAGAATGTAAAAATTAGTAAAGTATACATTGCATCTTATACTAGTTGCGGCTATAACTAAAATTCTCTTACTTCAATAAATGTCAGTTCTTTTTATCAAATTAGTGATATCATTTACATTATTAATCAATTTTAAAAAAATTATTTATTTTCTTCTTTAGCTTAACTTATTTATTTGCTTAACATGCAAAATAAAGATGGTTTCCACTTTTTATCCACAAAACTAACATGTTTTTTACACTACAAAAAAATGAGTCAATATATATGGTCACACTCGTTAGCGTGACTAAAGAACATCCCAAAGCAATAAAAAATGTGGCCATATGTATGGCTAAATGCTGCGTCGAGAGCAAAATAGCCATACTTTTAAGCTCGTGTTGGGGTATTGAGTATCGGCAATAATTGGCCATGCTTTTTAGCGTGGAAATTGCTTTTCTTCTATGGTCATATTTGTGTTATACTACTACCTTAACCACACAAAATAGTGTGGCCACGTAAATCATATAAATCAATCTATTTATTGAATTTTAAAAATTCATGTAATTTGATAATATACACACAAAATATACATCATATAGATAAACACAATACTCACAAATTCTAAATATTTCAAAAGTAATTTTCTTATATTTGTTTACTGATTTGGTATATTCAATAAAATGAAACAAATTTGAAAATAAGCCTAGTAAATCTGAAAAAAATAGAGTATCCACCTAAAAAATCTAAAATAAAGTTTCCAAAGTACAACTAGTAGAAGAGAGACAACATAGAAACTCATTAATGAAGTTAGCCTAAGAACGTATATATCTTAGAATTTCTTCAATAGTCCACTCTGGAATAACTTCAATTTTTTATGTTAAAGAAAAAATGATTGCTTGATTATCTTTTACAATTTCAACCTCTATTAATTTACGACCATCCTATAAAGGAACAAAAATCCAAAAGTAAGTTTAACATATCTTAAGTATAGAAAAAATATATAGACAAATAGAATATTGATACACTACAATAGATGCACCTTATCAATGATATTTTAATCATCCCCAACATTCAATAAACAATTCATGATTTTTAGATTTCCAATATTAGCAACAATATGCAATAGGGTGGCCCTTCCAACATTCAAATTTGCAAGGACTGGGTTGTATGTATATAAATTAACAAAGGGTATATTTACCACCTCTAGTTAAATTACTTATTAAAAATACAAAAAGAAAAAAAAAGCAAAGTATATAAAGAAATTTATAAATGAAATACGTTGGCTCTTTGTGTATTTGTTGATGCATGGCTTTTTATAAAACTCTTTAAGATAGTAGTTACTTCACGTAGTTCAAAGCGCATAAATCCGAACTCTGCCTTTAATACTTGCACCTCAGGATTTTTTCCCCTCCCTCTCATTTTTCTAACTTCAAATTTCATTCCAAACAACTGACTAAGGGTAACACCCATTCTATAACCTCTTAAACCTATTTCTCTACATTACTTGTGGAGCTAGAGAACTCAAAAGTGTCGATTTGTTCTTTAATTAAGGACCTAGCTTTCTACTATATCATAAAACATAAAAATATCATTAAACTCCCTTGTATTAAGTTAAATCACAATTTCAGTATTAACTTCATATCATGAATTGTCTTAAGTCTTCATCAATCAAATTACCATTCTTGTGAGTATGAGTAATACTATAAAACTCAATGAGTCTAGGTTCTCTTTCATTATCTTTTTCCTGTCATAAGTTAATAATCAAGTTAAGAAGCCAAATCCAAGTTTTAATACTTCAAAAGCATCATACGAATTCATCTTGCTTTCGAGCATAGCTCATGGACCCTGTGGTATGTGTATCCTTTTGAGAATCAGAGGCTTTCTTTCCATTACCAGAGAGCACATGTCAAAAGATAATAGACTAGTTATAATATAGATCTCTAATATCGTATTCATATTACATCAGCACGTATTCATGTATTCATGTTTTAATTAGAAGCATGCATGCATCTTCTAGTAGCTAACAAATCAACCATTATAAGAGAGTTTGTGATAATTACAAGAAGATTTGCAATTTAATGATAAATCAGCAAGTTAACATATGTACATCTAGAATAATTTATCTTTTAAATTCTTAAGTGATAATTATATTATGTTTTAAATTATACTTAAGGGGCCTAACTATAAAATTCGAAAAATGAAGAACTCGTCAATGTTTGTTGTCGGCAGTCCCATAATTTCTGTGAGCTACTTCTTTCTTTTAGCTTTGAAGATAAAGCAATGTCCGATTTATTTTCTCTTTGGTTTTTCAGATATTATCATTTAACTTAATTATTTTATTTTAAAATGGTATATAAAAGTCATATTAAGCAAGTATACTCAAAAGTATTTTTAATAACTCTAATATTAGTGACAAAATATATTCTAAATAATGCCTATGAAATTTATATTCTAAATATTAGACTCTCAACTTAGTTCAAATAAAAATTAAAAATCTATAAACTCATCATGCAATAATCAAAGACTAGGTAGAGAGTACCTTTGCCTTATTCATGTATCAATATTTCACAAGATCAACCCAATGCTCGGATTAACATTAGGAGACACGTTATTCGAAACCTCAAGCATAGTATGACCTTCTGACTTGTACTTTTCTTTGAGATCATATTTGTACTCCTTCCAACATCGACTTGTTATCTTTAGAATCCACTTAGCCATATTTTTTATTTGAGGAATGATAAAACTTGGTTGCATGTAATATTGAGATATAATATGTAAGTTATTATTAATAGTTCTATTTTACTAATTATAAATATGAAATTGTAGTAGCAAAATTATTGAATGTGAATGATAACTCACATTGACATATTAAAGGATCATTTTCTTATATGAATGGAAAGACATAGCTTGCCCATCTAAATACTTTAGAGGAAACATACTAGATTCTCATGCAACAATCCTAAGAAATCCATATAGTATTCTACCACCTTTAGTAATTGGTTGATCCAAATCATTGCAAGAGACTATTATTCTTTCTCAAAGTGGCAAAATCCACAAGTTCTTTGCTCGTGTAGGACCTCTTTTTCTTTTGATAATACCATCTTTATCTATATAAAAATGATTGCAATGGAATTTAATAATTTGAGAAATTTTCTCTTTCATATTAAAACAATATCTTAAAATTGAACTTGAAAGTGTCTACAACATGATTAATATACTAATGATTCGTAGCTCGTCAAAAAATTTGCTCGTTTCAACTTCTAATTTCAGATTGAACTTTTAATGGTTCAATGCTTGCAGTAGATTGTACTTCTACAATAGATTCTTCTTGCAAGGATTGTATTCTGATTTCTCTTAATCTCATAAACTTTCTCATATTTCTTGCAATGATAAAACTTATTTCAAAATACTATGTACCAAAGGTTGAACAAATCACATTTCAAGTACAATTACACGAGTATAGAAAGCTATTATACGTTTATCAGTAACAAAACAAGTTAAATGCAAATAATTTAAAAAAAAAAACTCAAACCACTAAGCTATGAACGACAAATAGTTGTAAAAGCTAAATCTAAATACTAATATAACTCAAAAATATAATCCAAATATCTAATATAAAGGAGTACAACTACAACAAGGCATAAACTTGATAAATAAATATTAAGAAATATTCTTTCAACTAGTTAAGTCATTGAATTCATCATCTCCTCTAATATATTGAGCTATGCAGGGGTATGTGTCTCACTATCATATTCTTTATCTTGTAATCTCAATCTCATATCATAAAGATTGCCAAAATAGTTGCCATATTTTTTAATGTGGTAAAATTAGTTACCGACGTAAAGAACATGCCTAATTAGTAGAAACATCTTAACATAGGTAAAAGAATATGATGTTTTACTCCCAACATAGCATTTAACAATATATGTTGGAACAATCTTAACGCGGTACAATTGTTTCTTGATGGAGGTAATAAATTTCTATTAAGACACGTTATATGAAGATGATAGGAAGTAAAATATTATGAGTATTAATGTGTTAAAGTGGTTGTCTTTTAATCTACCATAATTTTTAATTTTAAAATTTAAAAAGTAATTACATAATTTGGAAGCAAGAACTATAAGGGTAACAACCACCATAAATTTTAGAGCAAAATTAGCACTTTGGTTAAGAGTATAGATATAATATATATATTGGATGAACAATACAATAGTAGGTAAATCTATAGTTTGGACATGATCAAGAATAATAATATTACCGTAAATAAAAAGAATTATGCAACAATGTGATTTTTAAAAAAGAGCAAACATAAATATCTACACTGAAACACTTTCTTTTAAAGAGGGATGAGCACTAATGTTAGTTGCCAAATCACCTAATCTCATTAGAAAAATGACTAACTTAATCTAAAATAACTACAAATGGAAAAAAAACAACAAGCTTAATTTATGAGAACCACGTAACCAAACATACTAGGACTTAAATTGAAGTATATGGAAGCTCCAAAGAGTACTTATTGTAGTGGAACAAGTTAGACCATTGTATCCCTAATAAGGCAAAAAACCAACATTATGCTTATATAAAGGAAATCTTATGAAGAAAAAAGGTAATTTAGAAACAAATAAGTAGTTCATTCGCTAAATACTCTTTTTATTTTAGGAAACTTGTTTGAAAGTCATTGGACAAAACATCTAAGTTTTTTTTCTTAATGTTATAAGTTTAATGTATTCAAAATATTCTGGACATAGGTTTTAAGAATAAAGTTCAAATAGGCCCTTGAACTTTAGCGGCAAGCCAAATAAACTCTTTTGACCTTTTTAGGCTATTTTAATACAAAACTTATCAATTTTAGATCAAATTGGCCTCTTTTACGTGCATGTATGTTATTGGCTAGAGTGAATGCGTGAATAGAATATTTACTATCTCTTTTCATATTTTAAAATACCAAATAGAAGTTAACAAATAAAAAAAAAAATATTTAACAACTAGTTACATATTTTTCTTAATAAAAAAACTAGTATTGCCATTATAGAACCACTACTCCTATTGTCAACCAACACCAACACAACCATCAATACCATCAACGCCACTTCTACCACCATCTGCAATAACAACAACAGTCTTAGTCGTTGTTTCGTCATTATTGTTGTCACTTAATGCTGTCTCAGTTGTCGTCATTGCCTATTATTGTCGCCTTAGCCGTTATCGCTCATTGTCGCCGCCTCAGTCGTCGTTGCCCATTATCGCTGCCACAGACATCTCTTTTCTGCCTCACTAATGCCACTGGTATTGATTTTTTTTTTGGTGATTTAGATAGAATTTTTAGTTAGATTTTGCTTTATGTAGAATCTTTTTAGTTAAGAGTTGAGTGGGTAGGATTTATTTATTTACTATAAAAATAATAAAAATAAAGAAAAAATATTTTAATTTTTATTTTATTTCTTAACTATTTTTATTAATAATTTCATAAAAAATATTTTGATTAATAAAATAAAGCAAGTGTAACTCACTCTTTTGATTTGTCCAAAAAAGGAGTTAAAATGAGTCAAATTTGCTGAAATTTAGGTTAAAATGGCTCTAAAAAGTTCAAAAGGGGCCAGTAAAATTTTAGGTGCCTATTTGAACCTTATTTCTATTTTTATAAGAATCTATTGATACCAAAAAAATTCTTTACTTAATTTAATGTTCAATATGAATCTAGAACAATTTTTAAAGAAATTACCTTTGCAAAGTTTGTTTTAAATTTATTTAAAGTTTTTTTTTTTAAGTTGGGATTCATATCCAAAACCAATAAAAGAAAATATTTATACAAACAATTCTTTAATAATTTATATTTTAGTGAATAGTAAAATGATTAAATATTAAAATATTAATTTATTAAATTTTTATGATATCGTCATGAGACCAATATCTATTTTATTATACATAGAGTTAAGTAAGCTATTATATTTATAAAAAAAAGTACTAATATGTAAATAAAATAACTGGTTCTTAATCTAACAAGTACTTAACAAGTGAAAACACTATACTCTTACTATAATTGAGTTTATTTTGTTCTCAAATGATAAGAAAATAATTTGGTCAACATTACTTTTAACTTACAACAATATTATATAAAATATAAAATATTTATTAATAATTAACAACAATAAAGAATCAATAATTATATTATAAGGAAATAATTTATTTTTAAAAAAATTTATATTTTAATTTATTAAACTATCAGATATAAGATATTCCAATGGAAAAGAAGACAGAAGAGTCCATAAAAGACCCTTGGGAAATAAAAAAGAACACAAAACCCACGATGGGTGGATATGATGATTCATTCATTCATTCATATTACAGTTTGCGAAGGCAGCCAAGAATAAAAGAACCGAGTCCCTCACCATTCAATGAACAAAGGATTCTCCAATTTGACGGTTCAAACAGAATCTAATCCCTTCCAAGTTGGTCCCGCCACCATCACACCAAACATTTCCCTCTCATTCCTTTTAGTTCCACCGCACACTTTTTTCTTTTTCCACCTTTTTTCCTCCACATGTTCTAAGGTCTTTCTTTATTGGTATGTTTTTAATCTTTATGTTTGCGCTTGCAAGATCTGTCTTGTATTTGGTTTCTTGGATCTGGGCCATTCCTGACAGCAGAATCTTTTATGTTTTCTTGCAGAAAAGATAATAAACAGTTCTGAAAGATGAAACTTGCTTTATGTTCTTCTTTGGATCTTGCAAATCTTTCTGTTCAGGGTCTTAGGTGTAATAGTGGTAAATCATTTGTTGGAGTTGGTTTTGTTGCCAATAATGACTATGTTCAAGAATCTTATAATTCTTGTAATAATGGTAGTAAAAGAAAGATGGCTGTTTCTTGCCATTTAATGCCTGGACATTTAGAGGGTTCTTTTATGGGAAAGAAAAAGTTGGAGGAGCCTAGCAGGAAGTTGGAATTTTTCAGGACATTGTTGATTGATAACTATGATAGTTATACATATAATATTTACCAAGAGCTCTCTGTTGTTAATGGAGGTATTTTTTTATTCACTCTCTCTTTTGTTTCTTTGTGTAATTTTTGTTGTTATTGGTAATGAATTTGATTTTATTTCTTTTTATTTGTTTTTGTTAATGGATGCATTTAGTGCCTCCTGTGGTGGTGAAGAATGATGAATGGACATGGGAGGAAGTGTGCCACTACTTGTATGAAGAAAAAGCATTTGATAATATTGTTATATCACCTGGCCCTGGTTCTCCAACTTGTGCAGCTGATATAGGTATGATTCAGAATTCAGTTGTTTTCTCATCCTTTTCGTCTCTTCAAGTTTGCAGAGGATATGCTCGATTATGCCATGCAATTCTCTTTCACATGTCTGTAAACTGAATTAAAATTGCAATTGATAGATGGTCACGTGTTCCTGAATTCTACTTTGAGATCTTACAAAGACTGAAAACCGCAGTGCAGAAAATTTTAATTGAACTGTTATTAGGAGTGGTGGTTATTTGTGTTGACGTATTTTTTTTGGTTCTTAATTTCGTTGAAGTTTATTTGATTCCATTTCAGAGTCCATCTGAATCTTACAGGAATTTGTCTTCGGTTGCTGCTTGAGTGCAGGGATATTCCTATCTTAGGTGTTTGCCTTGGACACCAGGTACTGCTATTATGTAATTTTGCTGCTTACACTCAAATTGACTATTTGTCCTTTTGTTACTCTTTGCTTTGTAATTGTAATGGATAAATATTTAGCTGCAATTGCTGTTGATTTGAATATGGATTTGAATATGACAGGCTTTGGGTTATGTACATGGTGCTCAAATTGTCCATGCATCTGAACCAGTTCATGGACGCACGAGGTAGGGGAATAATTTTTGAAGGCTGTCTTGTGGCTCTGCTGTCTACTGGTCATTTATTTTCTTATCTCTTTCTTGGATGTCTGTTAGGGGTTTGATATATTATGAATTGAATCTACCTTTTTGAATGGTGTTGTCTTGGTCTATTACTCATCATTCGTGGTAGAGACTATAGCATGGCCTTTAATTTGCAATAATTAGTTATTTGTATTAATAATTTTATGGCTTTCTAAACATTTAAGCCATTTTATTAACATTATGGCTTGTCGTACAGTGAAATTGAGCATCATGGGTGCAGGCTTTTCCACAATATACCTTCCGGCAGAGAATCTGGTTTCAAGGTCAGTCTGTCTACTTAAGAGTAAGGATTGTATTTTGGGTTGCTGTATAATGTTTCGCTTTCCATAGGAAGTCTTTGTAATAGTTGGAACTATGTTCTCTGTATTATAATTTCATTGTTGTGATACCTTTTTATTCCCCCAAGAAGATGTAGATTGTTCATTTGTGTTGTTTTCTTCTTTTTCTTTTTTCTCAAAACTTGCTTTTCCATTCTCTGGATGATAAAATATCCAGTAAAAAGTAAAATGTTTTATCACCATGAGACAGTTAAAAGGCTGATTTCTATTAAGAAGAGCACTGCATTTTTTTCTTCTTATAAATTCATTGGAAGAAGACACAGCAAGGAAACTTGAATTGATAATTAGAATAAACTTCTGAGGTTCAGGAGGTCGAATTACTTGAATCTAGATTGCAAGATTTCTTTTGTCAAACTGAAGTACGTAAGAAAATTGTGCTTGCATGCTTCCTATATTATGGTGTTGTCATCCTTTTCCAAAATTGGCAATTTTAATTATTATGAGGTTAGAGCTAGTGTCTTAGAATTGTTAAACTGGGTTTGTAGCATATGTGGCATTTATTGGGATTGAAGTGGGGCTTGCTAGCATTACAACTAAGTACTATTTACACTCTGAATATTACAGGTGGTTCGCTACCATTCTCTTGTTATAGATGCTGATTCACTTCCAAAAGAACTTGTACCAATTGCATGGACAACTTCTGTTGGCACACGTTCTTTCCTTGAGTCCCAGAATTCTGATCTTATCCCTCATGCTTATGAGAGTCAGATTAGGCCAAGTATTTCCTCTGATATTTTTTCATCAGAACTAAATAATGGAACTTCTTGGTCTTTTAATTACTCAGAAGTGCAAAGCAAAAAAATTCTTATGGGTATTATGCATTCTGCAAGGCCTCACTATGGTTTACAGGTTTGTCTCACTATCATTGTGTTGTAGTTAGTTACCCTGATTATTTTTCTGTGTGTTACATTCTTGATTCCCTTCACCTCCAGTTTCATCCTGAAAGTATAGCAACCTGTCATGGGAGGCAAATATTTGAGAATTTTAGAGAGATGACTCGGGATTATTGGCGGAAGCTGAGGTCAACATTTGTGAATGAAAGAAATTCCTTTTATACTGGTAAACTAAAAGCTCTTCAAGTCAATTTAGACACTTTTTTTTCGGTCAACTTGTTCTTGGTCACTCCTTTATTATATTTCTATGCATGCATCTGCACCTGCATATTTACTTTTTGAACATTTTATTTATTTTATGCACCAACTCAAATATGTCTGTTCATTTTAGCTGTCATACTCCTGTTAGCATATCCATTTATGAGAAAACATGGGATTACTTGATGCAATTTTGGGAAAATATTACTATTTCATTGTTGTCTAACATATGTGAGAGGCATAATGCTACAAACAATATACTGAACATAGCAGCATGATCATGTACATCCTATATATGCATTGATCAACTGGTTCAACCCATTCTCTGTCTTTAGCACTCCCTTTCAAACCTATTTGGCATTACTTTGCTATGCCTATGCCTCATTTCCAGATACCATTTATTTTTGGACATGTGTATAAAGAACCTTTTATTTTTCCTCTGAGCAGTAAAATTTCTTTAGCATGCCTGCAGGTGCCTGATGCTAGTGAACTGTTTGGAGTTCCTAGACGTGGAGTATTGGGATCCAATGAAGATGTACTACCATCTAGAGAAACTTCAAGAAGGAGGCAATTATTGGGTAATATAGACGTCTCCAGCTTATTGAATTTTCCAGAATCAAGTGTTGGTGTAAAGCACATAAAGTTGAAATGGAGAAAGTTTGACAAATTGGCTGCACAAGTTGGTGGGGCCAGAAATATATTTTGCAGACTTTTTGGCGCTAATAAAGCTGAAAATACATTTTGGTTGGATAGTTCCTCAGTGGAAAAGGTTTTTCTCTTACTGCTCAATCATCTATCAACTTTAAATTTCAATGCTCAGTGTTCTTGACTTTTTCTATCTGCTAAACTGGAGTTTTTAAGTTTTGCTGATGCGCGTTTCTAGAACGAGCTGGTGCCTGAAAAGCATGGCTTCTTTACTAGTGAGTTAATAACTAGTGGAGTGTGTTTAGTGGTGCCTAATTCTTTGGTTTATATATATTGTTTTAAATAATTGAAAGTTGTCTGTCATCTCTTGCTACCTTTTCTTTCTGGAATTAATATATTTGAAATCAAACTAGGTAGATGATGGATGGAGGATACTAGAATTTGATTGGATGGTTTGTTTTCTTTTTGATTAACTTCTTTTAAACATTTGGGTCTTATAATTCGACACCAAGGTTTCAGCATCTCAGAAGAATTTAATTATGGAGTCATACAAAGATAACTTGTGGAGCATATGGAGAAATGCCGTAATTGGTGGAAGTGTACTATTGAGTTCGGCCTTTATATTTTAAATTTTATGCATGTGTAAATTAGGGTGTCCATATATATAATATTCACTGTGTGCACGAAATTATAATGTAGGTATTGGCATAGATATAGAAGTGCCCAGTGCAAATGAAGTTTGTGTGTAGTTTGCTGATGTCTGATCGAAAGGCTATAGAAAGTCAATTAAAGGAATTGAAGAGAGACCGAAGAAGAGAGTATAAAGTTTTCCAATGTGACAGACAGAAGACATTATGAAAAATTATGCATGGTTTAGAAACAGGAAGCTTTAGATTAAGTGCAGATGGATCTATTTTTTAGGTTTTGAAATGGGTAGGGCTTAAGTGTACATATTTTGTGGTTTTCTACAGTTTGATCACCAAATTTAGTGGTCTTATTAAATTTGTTTTAAAATTGTTTTTGAGTTATCTTTTTCACTTCAATCTTATATTGTTATTTTAATTCTCCACTCAAGAATTTTGATGTTATCAATTTTATGCTTAGAAAAGGGCACGCTTCTCATTCATGGGGAATAAAGGTGGATCACTTTGGCAGAAAATGACTTTTAGATTGTCTCATCAAAGGTTTGTTTAAACTTTTCTCATTTTAACTTTTCTTCAAAACCCTCTTTTGTCATTCTTAAACTTTTTTCATCTGTGCCCTCAACTGTTGGGAATAATATTCTGCTTTTGTTTTATACCTTTATTGTCAAGTATAATGAATATGTTTCAATTTTCAGTGACATGGATTTTAAAGGTGGAGGTTATTTATCGATTGAAGATGCCCAAGGCTCTATCAGAAGCGTGTATTTGGAAAAAGGTTTTCTTGATTTTTTGAACCAGGTAATGGTTGTGGAGTTCTTTAAAGGTTATTGTATGCTGTTCTCATTTCTTGGGTGAGCATCTCATGTTGACAATGTTAATATGATCTACAAAAGAGATTTATACTTTTAGCTATATGAGGCAAGAGTAGCATCATTCTCACAAATTATACCATTGTATAGCAAGTTGTACTACCAAAAAGAAAAAGAACTGTATTTTCCTTGTTTTATTTAAATTAGAAGATGACAATGAAAATCAACTAGCTGGAAGCTGTGAGTACCTTGTACACCTACCCTAGTTATCTGATTCTAATCCTGTTTATCTTTCCTAGTTCTGTATGATTTTATTCGTCTAGTCAACCACTTGGGTAGTGTTTTCTTATGACCAATAAAAAGTATGTTACTTGGTGATGCTTTCCCAGCTGAAGTTCATGAATTCTGTTTACTTTATTTTCCATGCTGCATTACCAATCATTTAGTTCCTTTTTCTTCTCTCTCTCTCTCTCTCTCTCTCTCTCTCTCCTTTTATGAGAGGGTGTGGGTGTCTTGGTGCGGCTGGGGTGGCAAAGGGCATTTGGCTGGTTGTGTACGGATGGAAAGATGAACCACCCAGTCATAACAATTTTTAAATCTGTATGCCCTTAGGATATACGTCTCCATCAAAACTGTAGATTTAAGAATAAAGCATGTATATGTGGAGGATTATCGACGCATATGATGTGTGCTTTTTCCTGTGCTTGTGGTGACAAACAGAAAATACTCCATTCTCTTAATGTGCTGATTGGATCCAGTTTCATTTTATTCTATTAATTGTTTGTAGGAACTCCAGTCATTTCATTACGATGAAAAGGATTTTGAGGGACTGCCATTTGACTTTTATGGTGGATATATTGGTTATATTGGGTAAGTTTATTCCAATGTATGTCTTCAATCTTGTCTGATTGATGTCATGGATTCATTTTATTTTATTGGAATCCAGAATATGTCAAAGATGGTTTAATATCATAGTTATGCTATTCTGACTATTCTGACAATGGATTGTGCTTTCTTAATATGTCCTTCCATGCTTGCCTTGCACATTTTTTCATGGTCACATATTTCTTCGAGTGTCTTATTGACATTTGACCTGTATAGGGATTTATTGTTCTTTAACTTGCTAGTTTCTTATGTTATGCGGATATGTTCTCTTCTCTCTGATGGCTGACTAAGACCTATTCTGGAAATATTACTCTGATAGCATTTGATGATTGCACAATGTTAATGTACATCTTTAACAGGCTGTTTTACGTAAGTAACATAATTGATTTGTTTAGTGGCAAAAAGAGAATTAGAAGAAATTATTTTCTAGTTAAAAAAAGATATACATCTGCCTAGTAAGAAAAAAAGTTCTGATCCTTTTTCACCATTCCAAAGAACTTGCATGGAAAAGGGAAAACAGATGGACCAATTTCAATCCAACTAAAATTTAAATATCTTCTCATGTGAGTTGATTTTTACGCCGTACATTATGTTTCAAACACTCCCACATAGTCTGATATTAGTTCTTAACTTTTTTTTTCTTAAATTCAGGTATAACCTAAAAGTTGAATGTGGCATGTTATCCAACTGCCACAAGTCCACGACTCCGGATGCTTGCTTTTTCTTTGCTGATAATTTTCTAGTCATCGATCATTGTTATGATGATATTTATATAATGTCTTTACAAGAAGGATGTGCAACCAATACCCAGTGGTTGGATGATGTTGAACAGAAGCTCTTACATTTGGAAGCTTCTGCTGCAAGAAAATTAGGGCAGCAGACTTCACAATCTGCATCATTTTCCTCGAGCAATGCAGGCTTTCTTGCTGAAACATCTAGAGAGCAGTATATTAGTAATGTGAACAAGTGTCTGGGATATATTAAAGATGGAGAAAGCTATGAGTTGTGTCTAACTACTCAGATGAGAAAAAGGGTTGGAGATATCGACTCTCTCGGACTTTATCTTCACCTTAGAGAGAAAAATCCAGCACCATATGCTGCTTGGCTTAATTTTTCAAGTGACAAATTATGCATCTGTTGTTCTTCCCCTGAGAGGTTCCTACGGTTAGATAGAGATGGTATTCTGGAAGCAAAGCCCATTAAGGGTACTATAGCTCGTGGCTCAACACCAGAAAAAGATGAACAACTTAAATTGCAGTTGCAGCACAGGTAATATTAATCTCTTCTCTCTCTCTCTCTCTCTCTCTCTCTCTAAGCTTAGAGTAAAATGCCCATCATAAACCTCAACCTCTTGCTTCATGTTTTTAGAATATGGCTGGTTGCCAAAACTGCTGACTATCTTGTGCTTTGGCATACTCACTAATACAACTACTAAATGTGTGCTAACACCATGGATATCCCATCTTAGAAATTTTGGTCTCATGTAAGTTATATCGAGACAAAGATCTCATTCAATTAGACAATGTGTTTTGAGTACAAGAGTTGCTGAATCCACCTAGCAACGGACCGACGACTCTCTTTTTCTGTGGCAGTGAGAAGGATCAAGCTGAAAATCTGATGATTGTTGATCTCCTGAGGAATGATCTTGGCCGTGTCTGCATACCTGGCTCTGTTCATGTGCCAAATCTTATGGATGTGGAAACATATGCAACTGTGCATACCATGGTGAGTACAATTCGAGGAATAAAGAGGTCAAATTTAACTGCAGTTGACTGTGTGAGGGCTGCATTTCCTGGTGGTTCAATGACAGGTGCTCCCAAGTTAAGGTCTATGGAACTTCTCGATTCTCTTGAAAGTTGTTCCCGTGGGATCTACTCGGGTTCCATTGGATTTTTTTCATATAATCAGACATTTGATCTGAATATTGTGATAAGAACAGTTGTAATACATGAAGGTGAAGCTTCTATAGGAGCAGGAGGGGCTGTTGTTGCTCTATCAACTCCTGAAGATGAGTACGACGAAATGTTATTGAAATCGCGCGCACCAGCAAAGGCAGTGATAGAATTTCATTAGGATTAGAATCATCATTTTAGAATAGTATAGATGGTTGTATTCTTGTTCCTTTTTTCCAGCGTCTTATTATCTCACACCAAAGCATACTAAATCCTCAAGATAAGCGAGGAAATATAGCCTCTGTTTTTTTTTCTTCTGAACATTTTTTCCTGAGACCACAGATTCATTCTGTCAGAGATTACAAGCATTTTCTTTTTCTTTCTTTTTTTTTTTTTCTTTTTTCTTCTTGTTGTGTCGATCATTGGCAAGTCATGGCCCAGTGCCTTGATTTTGATTTGTTTTCTATTGGTTACCAATACAAACATATATACAGTTCTTTTCTTTTCTCTCTTTTTATAACTCTTGGCAAGTCATGTTGAAATGATTTACATGTTCAAGTTATACTATAGCTTCCATCAAATAGAATCATTGTCTGCCTTGGTCAATGCAAAGAAGGAAAAAGGCAAGAAAAATAAGTAACAAAAGAAATTTTTTATGCTGGTTCTATAATCTTTCCTTTCTTGTCCAACCTTTTAAACTGAAAAATGTATTTTGATGAGAAAAGAAGTGACAGGAAGGATGTCCTGCACTTGCAATAAGTGGGTCATGTGGGTGTTTTTCAGGAATATGATTGGCTAATTAGTGTATGTATTCATTTGCCAAGGCAGGTAAAATGAAATCTAAGAGTAAAATTACACAAATTTGTGCATTTCTACATCATGGGGACACTGCATAAACGAAATTTTATATAAAAAAAATCCAAATAAAACAATTTGGTAACTTGGATTGTAATGGGTTACAGGAGTAATTTGTGAATTCAAATCAGAAATAAAAAGTTTACATGGTAGTTGTTCGTGGTAGGTGACAAAATATGGATACTATATTTTATGATTATACTAAAAGAATATATACTTTCTCATTCCAACTTTGATAAAACCCTTTTAATTTATATAAAAATTAAGAAATTTAGTTTTTTCAATTAATATAATTATTTTTAACCATTGTTTTATTAAATATTTTCTATAGATATTTGAATGCAACTCATAGTAATTTAAAAATTAATTACCAATTTATTTATAATTTTTGAGATTCAAATAAAAAGAGTTTTTGTATTAAAACTTAAAAAAGTTCGTTTAATAATATATAATTTAAAAGTTAAAATAGTACAAATAAATTATAAGTATTGATATTTTATATTAACTAATGAAATGTATTTTAAATATTTAATCATTCAACTAACAATTAAAAGTGAAAAGTAAATTATAATTTTAAACGGATCAAAAAAATAAAAATAATCTATTAAAATTAGACAGAGGAAATATTTGCATATTATTGAATCTAGAAAATATTAAATAAAAATAGCCATATAATTTGTTAATTAATTTATATAATATATGGTTATTTAAATTATAATTTTTATTATAACTGTGAGATTTATCCTATAATTCTATAACTCTTTAAAATTAAATCATAAAATTTAAAGAGAAAACACACAAATGCATGTACAATAATTCTATAACTCTTTAAATCATAAAATTTATTTTAATATAAATATTAATTTATAATATTTTTGTTTAATTTTGCTCATAATTTAATGTTACTGCTAATGAAAAAAAATTATATAAAAAAGAAATAGAAAAGAGGGTAGGTGGCTACTGACTTCCTTTAAACGCTGCTACTGCCACCACCACCACTACCAACCATAAAACGTACCCACCATTAACAAATAAAACCCACCATCTCACCACCAACCCAATAAAATCAGTTTTTCTTTTTGGTGTCAATTGTTCAATTTCGATGGCCTCTTGTTCTTCTTCTCTTGTCTCCAAGCCTTTCCTGGGTGCTTCCAGACTCAACGGCTCTGATAACCGGAAGCTCTCTATCTCCACCGTTCGGATCTCCTTCAGTCCTCGGGCTCCAAAAAAGCTTCGTAAGTCTTTACGGTTTACGGTGTTCGTATTAAGGAGAGTGATTTGGATATATTAAGTTTGCTTAATTCAATAATTTTATATTCTCATGCATTTCCAAGTTCTCCTTTTTATTACATTTGTTCAATATGAACTCAAAGTGGTAATCCTTATGCTAAAGGTTTGACTTTTTTGAAATGGGTTGACCGTTATAAGTTGTTTGGGTAATTATGCGGTTTTAAATCTTTGCTATGGCATTTTGGGGGTTGCTCTTCTTTCTTTTGAAATTCTTTTTTTATTATTATTGTTATAATTCATATTGTCTAGGACAACGTTTGAAATTGATGATCATAGAAAGTTTGACATACACCCAGAATACGGTGTAGACATGACAATCAAAATCTAGCTGCAGTAATAGCTTCAACCAAGACAGAATATGTATTTGAACTTCTCACAATAGGGAAAGCTTGATTACGTCAAGAGAGATATTCCTTTAAAGAAAAATTAGATTGGATAGAGGAAGAATCTATGTTAAGAGAGCTTGATTAACAAAAAAGAATTTTGACTTCAAGAGACAAATGAGTCAAATGACATTAGTTTCCAAGAAATAGTGTAATAGATGAACATTAAATAGAGAGGGGCATTGTCTGTCTATATATCCATTTCTGAGGGAGATAGGGACGCAAGATGGTGACTTTTTTTTTTTTCCTTGAGCCACTTGGAACTTTTCTTTATATGATTTCTTCTACAGCTTGAGATCTTAACGAATGTAGTATTAACTGTGAATTATAGTTTTCCATGTTCCTTTAAAAGCATGTCATCTTTTTATGTCTCTAGGAGCATAATCTTTTGTAGTATAGACGGATGCCTGCACCACCTTGGGATACAAGATTAAGCACGTCGAGATGTGCATTTGGCATATATGTTGTTAAAACTGACTCCAGTTTTTATGACAGATTTCAAGCATGGATTTTGGTGCTATAGAAACCAAAGAGAATATTTATTCTGAGAATTTATATACCATATAAATTTTGGTTTGCCGAATTTAACAAAGTTTAGGATTTGCCCTCTGACTTGTTCACTACTTCAAAACAGAAATACATGCGGCAGGGAGTACATTTGGCACGCACTTCCGTGTTACAACTTTTGGCGAGTCTCATGGAGGTGGTGTTGGTTGTACAATTGATGGATGCCCTCCTCGGGTCCCTCTTTCAGAAGCTGATATGCAAGTGGATCTTGATAGAAGGTAATTTGAGAGCTTGTGTAGAAGTAAAAACTCCTACACCTTGCATTAGGAAAGTTCGTTGTGTCACGTAATCACTCTGGTTGTCATAAGTACATTATTAGATACACATTGTGTGCCTATCTATGGTTGCCAAATTTTATTGTTTTCTATTGCATTTTCTGTCAAGTAATAACTATTTAAGTTGTGTAGGAGGCCTGGCCAAAGTCGAATTACCACTCCTAGAAAAGAGACTGATACATGCAAAATATATTCAGGTGTCTCTGAAGGTAAGTTCTTCTCAACATTGTTACTCTTTGTCCTTTTGATTTTTTTGTATTTTATTTAGCTAAGATATGGCTGCTCATGGTTCCATCAATGGACTGATGCATCATACATTAACTGCAGGAATGACTACTGGAACACCAATCCATGTGTTTGTACCAAATACTGACCAGAGAGGACATGTAAGTTTCTAGAATCTGAGGCTTATATGATACTAGGTTCAAAGATGGAAAATCTAAGTCAGGATATGAAAATTTTGGGTTGTAACTAGGTTTAGCCTCCCATGGTTTTCTAGTGAAAGTTGCAATGATCAATTGGGATTAACCCATATGACTCCAACTCATTTTAGGAGGTCAGTGATCCTGCAAATCCTTCAAACTGAGAAAACTTGAATATATTGTCTGCACAGACATCTTATATGAATTTGGTTACATATTATTTGCTTTACTATGTCATCCAGTTCTATGTTGTTCTTTCTGAGAATCTAGCGGGCACACATCTTGAAATAGTGGTGTTCTAGGAATTTTGTGCATTACAATGCTGATTTCATGTATGGTAATAGCTATATTTCAGGATGTGAATTTATGCCTTTAAGTGAAAGAACAGGTTATCCATTCTCATTCTTTAGCTTAAATAGACATCTTCAACTGTCAGGTTGGGCTTGAGTTTTTGAAGCCTGTGCCTGATCTTGGCCTAGCCTGACTATTTAGGTTTAAGATTTTGACCAACCTGCCCTGGAACTAAAAATATATATTCTTTTAAATGTAAACCGGGGTTGTGAGGTCAGCGCCAAAGAAATAAAATTCCCAAGCTTGCTCAAAAAATGATCAGACGTTTATGGGTTCAAGCTCGGGTGAGCCTAAAAGAAAAACATATATTCAAGCTTGGACTTTTTCAGTGGGCTGGGCGGGTACTCGAGCCCATGAATAAGTGTAGTTGTAATTGAGATAGTAAATTCAATATAGGATTGTCCATTGGGGATTAACTTAGTCATTTGAGTATGGATGATATGATCTTAATCTAACATATTTAGAAAAGGATGCTTGTATTTGGGTTATATTGTATGCAATTGATGTTACTTTTACTATTTTTAGTATGATTTGAAGGTTTTAGTTGTCATCATTGGTTTCCAGGATTACAGCGAAATGTCAGTGGCTTATAGACCTTCTCATGCTGATGCAACTTATGACATGAAGTATGGTGTCAGATCAGTGCAGGTAACGTTTTTAAACATCATAATAATGGAATAGTACTGGCATTATTGGGTAGTGGTGCATTTACCTAGTGCGAATAAATTAACTTTCATCTTAAATGAAGGGTGGGGGAAGATCTTCAGCAAGAGAGACCATTGGAAGGGTTGCATCAGGAGCTATTGCAAAGAAAATTCTCAAGCAATTTTCAGGAACTGAGGTATGTTACTTATATATGTTAAGGAGGCGGTCCTGCCATTTTCATTTCTTTTTGGGTGGATGGACAATTAATGCGGACCATAAAGGAATAGACTTTTTTAACTAGTGATGTTTAGTTCTACATCTTTGTTTTGCTTATTGTCATTTTTATTTATTTTTTTAAATAAATTGCATGGAGTTACTAGTTCTTTTAGCAGTTGGATGATTTGATGCATATTGCATTTAATACTCTTTTGATGGTAGGGATGTAGATAATATAACAAAAACATTGTAGGAGACAGCCTTTCTTTGTGATAAGGTAAAATGAAAGCATGCCAGCCAATAATTAGTTAAATCAAATTGTTGGATATCATTATAGTTTACTCGTAATAATTCAGTTCTGAAAGCTTTTACTTTTGTAATTAGTTTACTTCATATATATATATATAAACATTTGTGTGATCAGAAATTATACAAACATTTATAGATTAATATATGTCCTGTGGCTTGCAAGAAGTATTGCATATGTATGGAAGCTGGTTATAAAATGGATAGTTTCTGATGCATTATTGCTCAAACTGGTATATGCACCCGATTACTCGTTGAAATGAAAAATAGACCCATCCTCAATCATTAATTTGATTTATTGAGTTTATACGTGACAATAATGATTTCAATATTTCGTATGTCTGTAGAAAAGTTCCATTATTTCTGGTTGTAAATATCGACCTACTGGATGAAAAAGTATATAGATCATGTCAGATTGGTGTCCTTTGTCATGGTTTTGTATATTTTATTGGAAGATACTTTCAACTAAAGAAATATGACATCCGCTGCTAAGTCTACAAAGTTATGTGAATTTTATTTTCTATGTTTTATCTTGTCTTCAGGTTCTTGCCTATGTCTCTCAAGTTCACAAGGTTGTACTTCCAGAGGATATGGTTGATCATGAGACTCTGACACTTGATCAGGTAATACATGCTGTTGCCTTTTGGTTTTAGTTTCTTAGTGGGTCGTCCCAAAGAAACACTTTTTAGTTTTAGTTTTTCCACCTATTTTCAGGATTTACTTGTCTAAAAGACCAAGCGCACATAATTATATTCCTTAAATAACGAAAAGCACTTTTAGATGACCTTTCTACTTATTGAGAGCCTGAATTTGCAGCCTGGTCGATATCTTGCATCCCATATCCCTGAATTTTATTTTAGGCTTTCCTACTGACATTACAAAATTAGGCTGACAAGGATTTGGATATGTAGAAAGTAAAGTCTATCGAGAGATTCTTTCTGATATGTGCTTTCAATAGCTGGGTGGCTGAAGTATTCTGAAAAAGCATGGTCTAAGTAGCGTACCTGAAGAGGATATCAGTGGAATGATAATATTGACTGAAAAGTCACTAAGGACCTGCCTTTGGTTTCAAATGAAGACTTGCTAACTTAATTGGTGACCTGTTGAGAAGGCATATTACTGTTCATTGTTTGTGGGCTTTAGGAATGTATGTGTATGTGTCTGTATTTTTACAGACGCCTAAGCCTACTACACATGCTAACAGATGCGATGCTGCCCCAGGTGGCTGCCAGCATTTCTCATCAGAATGCCTTTTATTTGGTTGCAGCTTGATGGCCTGCAATGTTGGTCCTCTTTTCTTCTTTATATTTCTGATGTAAAAGATTTTTTTAATAATCTTTACACATTAGATATGCAGTCTTCCTCACAGAAAACCTTTTTATACATCTGTTATCATATTGTTTTGACACTAGTTGATCTTAGATGTGAACCATGTCATCTAGTTCTCTGGCAGTATTTTGTTTGCTGTTGTAGTCTTCAATTTTCCATCAATTTAGGACTATTTTCTATCACACTAATTTCAGATTGGTTTCTGAGAAAAAGTGGAATAAGTTTTGTCTCAACTAACTGAATTTAAAAAAAAAAAAATTTGAGTTGCTCTCCTCTCATAAGTAGCCATTTTTCTGACTATCCATGCATGAAAACCTTAACAGATTGAGAGCAATATCGTCAGGTGTCCAGATCCAGAATATGCAGAGAAGATGATTGCAGCCATTGACAAAATTCGTGTAAGAGGAGATTCTGTTGGTGGTGTTGTCACATGCATTGTGAGGAATGTCCCACGTGTAAGTTTTAACTCTCTGTCTGCCTCTATCATGTGTGTTTGCATCTGCTTCTGTGATTTCATATATTGTTTGTTCTTGGGTTGTATGTTACTAATGTCAATTTTTGTTAGCGGGTAAATGAGCCTGTTTGCCAATGTTGATGTATTATGAGGCAGTTTCTTGACTTTCAGACTTAAAAAAGTGTCTTGTTCTTTAAGACTTTTCGCAAGTAGCACTCAAGATTAAATTATGCAACTGTATGGCAGGGGCTTGGTTCACCAGTTTTCGACAAACTTGAAGCTGAGTTGGCTAAAGCTGTTATGTCACTACCTGCAACAAAGGGCTTTGAATTTGGCAGTGGGTTTGCAGGTTAAGAACTTGGGATGCTCTGAAATGCCTCTTTCCTTCCAAGTGTTTTTGAGTTTGGTAACCAAAAGATGATAGTTCAAAATGCTATCATCTGCATCATGTTTCTTATAACTGAATTGAACAATCTTGATCTTAGCTTGAGTTGATAAAATTCCTTGCAGGCACTTTTCTGACTGGCAGTGAACATAATGATGAATTTTACATGGAAGAACATGGAAAAATCAGGACTCGAACAAATCGTTCTGGTGGAATACAGGTGTGTGGTTTCCTCCTGGATCTTTTGTTTGTTTTCTCAGCTAGGGGTAATCAGCATGATGTCCTTAGCTAGCTTTGTGGTTTATTGAAGATTTCTTATATTGTTGAGCAGGGCGGGATATCCAATGGTGAAACTATATATATGAGAATAGCTTTCAAGCCAACATCTACAATAGGAGTAAGTCTTCTTCTTTTGTTTTTCTTCTTTGTTCCCTCCCTATACCTTTCTCTCTTTGAATACACTTGCAAACTTGAACACATGAATGCATATGCATTCAAAGGAATTTGCTTCACTGCATATTTCATGCAGATATCTTTTTCTGTTACTATGTTGTGGTGTACTGTGTTCTGCTATATATAAGTAAAACCTCTCCATAGTCGTACTCTTAGGACCAAACTAATTTATTACTTTGAGAAGGTTATTATAACTAAAATTTTTATTTTGACTTAATTATTCTTGTTACAAATAGCATAGAGGTAAAATATGCACTGTTTTAATATAGTTAATTAATAGAACACAGCAAAACCAAGTATATACTTTAAAAAAAGAGATGGATATAGTTTCGAAATTATTGACTTCAATAAGGTGTCTATGTCTGGGAGCTATTACGTACTGCATGTTCAAAGATACGGTAATAACTCTAAAAGAATATGTTATTATACCAAACTACTTAATATAAGTATTTTATTTTAAATCTTCAATGTAGTATGCCATACATATTTCGAGAAACATACATATAATTATTACTATGTGGAGGCAAGTTTTCCTAAGATGGGACCTAAAAACATTAAAACTTATTACAATGTGAAATTTATTCTTATAACTAGTCCAAGTTGGGATCGAAATCTTTTATAACTACACGGAGGATCTTCTTAAATAAAGTATAATTATAGAGAGGTTCCATTGTAGTAACTGAAGGGGTTAGTCATAATTTTTTTTGGGTTCTTAAATTTATTGTTCCTTTTCCCTCAATTCTAGCTGACAGCCTGACAGTCCCCCTTTCTAGATTGATAGTCATGGATCTTGTTTATATACCTTGTGTCATGCTATACAACAGCTGAGCAGCTTCTAGTACTTTATATGTTTATTTAGTTTTTGAAGAGAAGCTCCTAATATTTTTTGGCACAATTATAATATAATTTGTGGTCAGCTTTTGTCAATGTTAAATTAAGTTCGAAAATTTTTGTTTGTGCAGAAGAAGCAACATACAGTCACTAGAGATAAGGTAGAGACCGAACTAATTGCTCGTGGTCGCCATGATCCTTGTGTTGTCCCACGAGGTACGTTCAATTATCAACCGAGTCTCTTATCACCTTTTTTCCAGTGCTGATAGTGTCGTCTATTTCTCTCTTGTGTGCTGGGTGTGTGGGGGGCGAAGGGAGAAACGAAAACCTACCGCATCACACTCCCATTGCAATTTAAATGATTGAAAAGTCCTTTGGAACGTTGACGCAATAACAGTGAAAATTGAAAAAGGAACCTTTTGATCTAAGATATTGTGTTGTGATGATACAGCGGTGCCTATGGTAGAAGCCATGGTAGCCTTGGTTCTGGTGGACCAGTTGATGGCGCAATATGCACAGTGCTATATGTTCCCCATCAACCCGGAGCTACAAGAACCTTTGAAGTTGCCAAGAGCCGAGTCTGTCAACATGACCATCTGAGAGGTGGCAAACTGACTGTAACATATTTTCTGAGTGTTCTGCAATTAGTGTGTACCTTAAATATGGTGGCCAATTTTACTACGGACGCTTACCATAATCATGGGATTACAGATTCAAGGCAAGCCCGTTATTCTTTCTGTTTATCCATTTGGGTTTTTGTCCTTTGTTGTAATTTTTGAAATTATAGGGTTATTTTGTTTTACTTTTTCATAGTTTTCCTTTTGATGCAATATAAACGAATATTATTTACTAATAAAATTTATCAGAGTCAGTAAAATGTTGTTTAACCTAATATCAACATGAGACCCTTTTAGGAATGATTATCAGAATTTAGATTTCACTAAACTCGAAGAATTATGGGCTTCAATGTAGCTTGGGTTAACTGAATTATGCAATGCATAACAATGGTGAGATATTCTGTCTTGATCAATGGTGAAAGTTCCCCTCCTCTCAATGTCGGTTTGTTGATAAAATTACTTTTAGTGTCCACCTGAAAACTTTTGAACTTACAAAACTATCTCGTGTAAATTGATCATAGAAAATCTATAACTCACTTTTGAAATTATCTTTGTTTTTTTTTTTTAATTATTATTTGCGTTGTTTTCTGGGAAATTGAATTTTAGCGGGTATCGAGACTTCATATTAGGATTTCTTAAATTTTGGGTTATGATTATTTAGATAAAGGATACACTTTATTATGGAGGAGGAATCACGTCCAAAATGGACAACATAAACAAAGAAATGGGCTCGGTCCAAATATTCACAATTTCATGACTAAACTGAGAATGTTTTGCTATGGTGTGTGCCTCCATGTTAGCAGCTCTAGGAACATAATTAGAAGACCCTTTTGAGAACTGTCCAAAATATCCAAGATCACAGTACCAAGATAATTTGCATCATCGTTTTTTGACATTAGAGCCCGAATTAATTTTGTTGACTCCTAGATGAAGGGAGCTCCACTGCGCAACACCTTCACAGGCTTCTCTTTGACACCTGCATCATTGGCTTCTTTGAAATCCTTGAACATCATATTACACATGTCAATGGTTTGACGAGGATTGATAACTTTGTATCGTATTTTAATAACTTTATATTGTATTTTAAGTTACTATATTCCCACTACAGTGGCAATTGCATAGTGTTTTTCTTTTTCTGGGTTTCATGTGTTAATTCTATATTTGATTTTATTTTTTCTGGGTTTCCACACTTATTTTATTTAATATATTATTTATAGATGGCAAAGAACATTCAGATACAAGATAGTTAAGTTAGTGGGTCAAAAACAGTAAAAGCAGTATGGAACAAAAATACAGTTAAATATATATTGTGATATTTGTATCCAAGCTATTTATAAGGAAATGAGACTTGGTACCCATTTTTATATGGGATTCACTTAAGAAGGAATGGAGGCTTTGGAAAGAATTGCAAGAAAAAGAAACTGGATTAGGATGGAGTACAACTAAACAAACAATTGATGCCTCTGATGCTTGGTGAAATGAAAAAAATTAAAGTTAGTATTAATAGATTTATTATACAATATAGTCTATAATATTTATTTAGTAATAAAAAATTTGTTTCTTTATAAAAATTGTGTAGGCTAACCCATTATATAAAATCTTTTTGAAAAAGCTAGTACTGAGCCAGAGTTATGTGTTAAGCTAGATATCATGTTTGGAGATACCATTGCCACACAGAATTTGTTTGGGCACCTCCAGTGACTTTTCTTCAAGACGGGGAGACTAATGAAAATAATGCAGTTGATGGTGATAGTGAATCTGATGAGAACGAAGATTTTGTGAAAAGTTTAAATGAAATGTGTTCAAATACCAATGAAGGCTGGAGTTCAATAAGAAAAGAGAAAAAGCATTTTTACATATGTCCTGCAGATAAATAGGGACAATAAAATTAATAAGGGAAGAAGGCTATCAGGAGATTCTATTATGCCCTCGAAAAGATAATTGAGAATTAAGTATAAATTGTTGAAAAGGTAAGCAATGCTGCAGAATTACCAATATTATGGTTGATATGCAATCTTTTCAGGATATGGATTTTGATGATGATGATGATGATGATCTTTATATGTTTGCTACATAGTTGTTTGAGCAAACGTCAAAGAGAGAGACTTACAGCTGACTAAAAATTTCTGATGAAAAAGCTAAAATGGCTAAAGTATCACTTCAATAATAATAATAAATATAAATTTTTTGATATTTCTTTGTTAATCTTTTTAATAATCTGTGTATGCACATAACATTAATTTGTTTGTTTAAGACTTCAACTTTTATATTGTTTTATCTTTTTATTTATTAGAATAAAGATTTTTATACTTCATGTTATATTTGGTTATTAATTGTTGTTAATAATTTACTTATGTTATTATAGATATGGATGATGATGAGACTGATCAGATGCATGAAGTTGATAGAACTAAAGAAGATGATGATGATAAGTTTTGGCATTAGTGGTATCTTCCAGTGGTTGAATTTACATTTATTATTATAGATATCTAATATAAGGAACCATACATGGATTCATATCAATCAGGGATACGATGGTTGTCAGAGATAATGCAAGGTCATGAAAATAGATGTGTGAACATGTTTAGAATGAATAAGGATACATTACTTGGATTATGCAATGAATTAGAATCAAAGTATGGGTTGAAGTCTTCAAGGAGGATGTCCGTGATTGAGAAAGCTTGTATGTTCTTATGGACAGTTGCTATTGGTGCCATCAAATAGGCAGGTTCAAGAATGATTTCTAACATTCTAGAGAAACTGCTAGTAGAAAATTTGGACAAGTATTAACTGCATTGAAATTATTTGCCAACAAATTTGATAAAACCTGTTTGATCCACAATTTAAAGAAGTTCCGCATAAGATCTTACATGATAAGAGATACGTGCCTTATTAATTGTATTGAGCGCACATTTTGGAGTTCGGAGAAAGAGATATTAATGTGACATCAATGGTTGTACATAATTACATTAGAATAAAATTGTTAGATGCCCCTGTATTTACAACATTTGATCAACGCCTTGAAGTTGGTCGTGGTTTAAGACCAACTTTTATGCCAAATAGAGCTTCAATCTTGGTCGTGGTTTAAGACAAGGCTATCCTTTATCGTCGTACCTTTTGCTTCTAGTTTTTGAAGCTCTTTCCAAGACAATCCAAGCCTTTGCGAATGATGATAAGATTAAAGGGATTGAGTTGAACAAGTATTGCCCATTGCCAGTTCTTTGTTCGCTAAGGAGACAATTTTGTATGGGGTTGCCTCGGTTGAGGAAGCTAAAAACTTTCTTGATATTCTGAGACTATATTAGGAATGCCTCGGGTCAAAGTCTTAATCTCCGAAAATCTAATGCCTTTTTCAGTAACCACATCAATCCCAATTTGAAGAATGAAATTATCAACTGTCTGGGTGTCACGACCCGATCTGTGGGCCCGTGACCGGCACTAGAGAATGGATAGGCGTAAGGCCACCGAATCCTATAGTAAACCTGACCACTCACTAACTTAATTAAATCTCCTCTAATAACGCTGATGTCACAATTTCTTAACCATTAAATTCGGTCTGCCAGAAGAATTAGGCAAGACGCGAAACTACATAAAATTACAACTGATAAGTCTATTACTTCTACTGCGGAGAATCTAAAATTTTACAAGTGAAACATACCAAATCAAATACATCACCCGACAACGAGGGAGTTGGGTTACTAGATAAGAGCCGCGGGAGAACTAACAATCACAGATCTGAAAAACAGTAAAATTGAGACTGTCAGTCTCGAGAGTTAAAATTATATATCCAAAAACAGTTACAACTACTTCAATAACACATTTATTTAATTGAAATAAATATTAAGTCATGTAAAAAGAAATAAACGTGTCATGCTATGCTTAAATAAAAATAACTTTCACATACTACGGGACGGAGTACCTCAGCAGAACCCTAAACTCAACACTAACCCTCTTAGCCTTTCGGCTCTCTTACTCCAATAAGACTGGCGCCCAGAGAGCGAAGCTCAACCAGGGTCCTTAACTCTAGTCTGGTCACTTAGGTTCCTAAATAAGCCGGCACCCAGAGAGCAATGCTCGATCAAAGACCTTTACTTCGGCACATTCACTCTACTCAGCCTAGAGAGCAATGCTTGACTAGGGCGATTCTTAATTTACCTTTTAAAAATTCACAAACCTTTATCCTTTTATTTTCTATCTCTGATTCATATCGGTGCATCTCATCGATAGTATGTTCTATAGCCGTCCCATCCCGAGTCAATACGAAACAATAAAAACATAATGCAGAAAATGAAACTTATATAAATAGTGATTAAAATAACTTATTAAAATATTAAATCACGTAATCAAAATTATTTCGTAAAATCTCAGCATAACACATGTAAACGGACATGACTTTAACTCACAGCTTTGACGACTTCCTAGCTCTGCTCTGATGTTTCGGGTTGAGTGAGCCGAACTGACAGATTATCTACTCACGGAAAACAATTGATCAATAACGTTGAATCATTTGACAATTAACCCTAGGTTTAGATCCCTAGGACTGACTATCCAAAAATCTCGACTCTGGTAAATTTTACCGAAAATTCGGCAGAACCTCCCCTAAAATATGGACATTTACCCCTCGTAAAACGGGTCCAGGACCTGCCATAAAACACTTCAAATATTCAAAATTTTATTTAACGGGAGTCGAGTCCCCAAGACTTCATTATTTTTCCCGACTCCACCACAATCACAATTCACGACTAAAGGCAGACAGTCCGACAAACAATTATTTTAACTAACAATATTTCTAATGCTCAACACAATTCAATAACATATAATTTACCAAGAAATTCTAAAATCAACGGGCCAGAGAATTACCGAGACGCTTGACCGCTCGATCGACTCGCCTCCAGCCGCTGGAGTCCGATCGACAATCCGAACGCACCAACTTACTCGAAACGACACACTGATGACGATCCCCGCTTCCGATCTTCCGATCCGAACCTTGATCATCTGGAGAGATTTTCAGACGATCTCGACCGTCGATTTTCAAACGGAGTCCGATCGCCACAAAACCGGTACCATCGAAAAGCTTGAGCTGAGGAGAGTCCGGATATGCCCTCAGATCAACCAAAGCTCGCCGGAGCTCATAGGAAAAGCTAGAAAATGCCGGCTGCCCCTAACTTTTCACTTCGCCGGATCTTGCAATTCCGGCAGCCTCAAAGGGTGGCGATGGTCGGAAAAGAAAGCCTCGAAGCTGCTAATCATTTTGAGTCCAAAATCACCAGCAATGGATGCCGGAAACGCCATGAATGGCGGCAAGAAACCGGCTGCCATTACTAGCCATTCTACGCTGCCTGTCGTCGCCATTCGCCGCCGTCGCCGCCCCTAGCGTGCTCGCTGTTGACGGCCGCACCTTCCGACGTCGATGCCACCCTCGGCGGGGCCTCTAGCGCCCGTCCCCCATGGAAGCCGACGTCCCCCCTCTCCTCTTCTTCCTCCTCCCTTCTTCTTCTTCTTCTTCTTCTTTCTTTTCTTTCCTTTTCCTTCCATATCGACTTTTGGTCCCTGAACTTTTCTTCCTTACCATTTATTTCCTCAACTTTTTAATTACTAACGATTTCGTCCTGCAAAATTCCCAGTTAACCCTAAAAATTTTCTTTAGCTTTTCAATTAAGCCTCTAACTATTTAATTTGGGCCAAATTAGAATTATTAAAAATATATAATTACCTATTTATCCTTGCTTTTGAATATAAAATTACCAAAAAGCCCTTGTCGATATATTTAATTATAAAAATACCAAACATACAAATTTTCATTAAAATCCCATATATTAATAAAATTATACTTTTAATCCTTATTCCAAAATAAAGGTCCAATTTAGTCCTAACACACAATTAATTTAATTAATCAATTTGCTAAATATTTTTTAATTAAAATTTAACACCATTAGCTAATTAAAATGTCCATTTTCCCTAATAATTCTTTTATAAAATATCCTAAATTCTTCCATAACTTTCAAATATAGAATTTAGTTTATATATATATATATATATATATTCATTTGGGGGAAAAATCTGAAATAACCAAAAATTATAATTTATTTCTCAAAGAATTTACTTAATTAATTTATTAAAAATCAAACTAATTGGATCTAGAAAATAACTCCTTTATTTGTCTGACGTTAAATTTTCCATTTAAATTATTCCAATTTAAACCAAATATAAATAAAGTAAAATTAATTTTAAATAAAAAACTTATTTATTAATTATTATTAATATTATTATTATTAAAGAAAAATTCCGAGTATTACATTGGGCTTTAAGGAGATGCACGATAGTGACGGATAGCTTGGCTTCCCCACCTTTTGGGGCGGCTCCAAGGACAAAGCTCTTCAATTTATTAAGGAAAAATTTGTTAAGAAGACATCAGCTTAGAAGCAGCACTTGTTAACCCAAGCTGGTTATGAGGCGCTAAAAAAAGCAGTGTTATTAGCTATTCATACATATGTAATGGCTCTGGTAAGGTTCTCAAAATCTTTTTGCAAGTCCCTTAATATCACCATTTCAAAATTCTAGTGGGGGCATAAGGGCTTGGATCATAAAACCCATTGGTGTAGCTAGGCAACTCTTACTAATTTGAAAAAAATGGGTGATATAGGATTTAGAGAGAGATGCTTGATTTTAAGTCTGCTATGTTAGCAAAGTAATGTTGAAGGACAATCTGTCACAACCAAATTTATTTATTTATTATTTTTTTTTAATAATTAATATTCATTAGCATGTCATTAAACATGTCATTTGCATCATGATTATATATGATCTATTTTATTATATTATGTGGTAGATAAATAAATTATTTAGTTACATATTGATTTAATTGAAAAGTAATGATTTTGGACTAAATTGGAAAGTTAGAAAGAAAGAGGATTAAATTATAATTTGCCTATTTCTACACCAATATACCACCTCTTTCATTTGTTCTTATCTACGTATGCTTTCCAATTTCCTTTTCTTCTTTGTCTCTCTCATTTTTCTCCTTTCCTTCTTCAACTTTGATGTTCCAAATCAAACTCTACAAAACTTTTAGTAAGTGAAAATCAAATTCTTCTTTTAAGCTTGAAAGATTTGGGCTTTCTTAATCAAGGAAAACAAAGGTGAGTAATTTTAATTTCTTGATTTTGCTGTAAATTAGGATTGATGATATGAAATTGTTGATGATTATGTGTTTTGGAATTGTTTAATCAAGAGTAAACATGCTTTTACTTGTGATCTTGAAGCTGAAATTTCTGAGCAGATTTTTCACTTATGATTTCGTGACCTTAGAGGCTTTATCTCGAAAATTTTCAAACATGAAAGTTGTAGGTATATGTCTCAAGAATATCTCTGTAAAATGGTTTTGCAGATTGTTGAGTGAGTAGGAACTTATGAGGTTCGATTTTGCTGCTGCTCTGTTTTTGGTTCAGCAGGTGACCTGGTTTTTGTGCTGATATTTTGAGGCATTTAGAGGCTGAACCAAGCAGAGAGTTAAACATGAAAGTTGTTCATTTATATATCTAGTATATTTCTGCAAAATTTCATAATTTTTGGTTGAGTATAACGTGAGATATGTTGAACTTAATATGGCCTGCCCGAAACTATTTTAAGCAGAAATCGGGCTTAGGATTCAGAAATTTGTTGCTAATTGTGTGTTTCACAAATTGAGCTAGAGAAGTCCAAATTGAGTAAAATTAGTGTCTATAGAAACTTTAGAATGTTAAATTTATATCTGGAGAGTTTCATCAGAAAATTCATTCGTTTGATTGGTCATTTAATAGGAAACTTTTTGTTGTTCTGTTTAAATGAAAATTTGAGCAGCTGTATAGAAAATGCCATAACTATTTCTATACCAATGATTTTGAAGTGATTCTTTCTGCTATGGTTTCTATAAAAATGGAAGTGTAATTCTGAAAAATATGAGATTTTTATTAATTGTACATAAGTTTTGGTGTAATTTCTAAATCAGTACCTACAAGCTGCCTTCATCAACAAATATGTTGATTTGTTGTCATTCATCTCATGCATCATATTAATATCTAGAATATATGTTATTTTGTTGAAATGTGATATTTTATTGATAATAAATATATATATATATATATATATTTATGCCTTGTGATTGAATTGTATTTGTATTGAATATGTGAATAGGTTCATCCAAAGGCAAGGAAGTGGTAAGAGAAAAAGAATAGGATTACTTTGTTATTCTATAACTTTTGGTAAGTATTTAATAGACTAAACTTTGTGTATATTGAGTAGGGACTGCTGTTTGATTACTTGATAATTTCTTGGTTGACTGAGTTGATATTAGTTATGTTTTTGGCTTGTTATAAAGTGAATTGATTGTGATGTGTTGTGAAGTGAATTAATTGTGATGTGTTGTGAAGTGAAATGATTGTGATTAAGGATTGATGACTTTTGTATGGATATTGTGTGATCGGAAAAGCTGAGCCGGGCGGATAGCTACCCGAGTATGTGAGATGGCAAGACTGAGCCGGGCGGATAGTCTTGTCAAGTGGTTACTGAAATTTAAAAATGTGAGGAAATGTAAGGATGAGTCATCTGATCCTAATTTGATAGAAATAATGTGGAATTGAATTATTTGACTTGGTTGAGTTTGAGATTATTTGCATTACGTGAGATGAAATTATATGTTTATGAGAATAACTGAAATGGTTGATTTTGTGATTGTTAGTTAAGTGTTGGTATAATTTTATGTATTGATAAAGATTTGATAATTCTAGCCTAATATACTATAGTTTAGTAAATTAAATGCTTATTGAGTCGCTAGCTCATTCCTTAGCAAATTTTTTTTCAGGTTAGTGCAGTTGTAGATAGCCTTAGCTGTGCATTGCTCTCTTTGCATCAGTCAATATTATCAGGTGGGCCAGAGGAGTTATCTAAAGCATTGGGGCATTTTGGGAACTTGTGTGAATTAAAGTACTGTATAAATATTTCTTATATATATTAAGTATGTCATGCCACTTAAATTGTATGAATGTATATTGTAACTAAGTAGTAAATTATGTTTATAAAGTTATATATATATATATATATATATATATATATATATATTGCTATTCAATGGGAAGTTTGAGTTGGGGTGTTACACAATCAACTCCCTCGAGAGTACTTGGGTTAAATTACAACGTAGTTTATGCTCCAAGTTCCTCTCTGCTTTCCCCTAGCCCGAGGAGTAGGTCCTCTTGGATGTGACAAAGTTTGTTAAGTGGTAGAGATGTGATTCTTGCTAATTGCAGGTATAACATAAGGAATGGAGAGCATAGATTCATTTGGGACGACCTTTGGATCCTTGATATACCGGATTTTCATTTAACCTCTTTGCCGGTGCCTACCAACAATTGTCTTTATGTGGTCGATTTAAAGAAGCCTAATTCTAAACTGAAAGGTCTATTCTTCTAGCAAGAAATTAAAGCTATTTTGTCAATCCCTATTTGTAATGAGGCCCTAGAGGACTAGTACATTTAGCACCATGAAAAATCTAGGAAGTACTCTGTGAAGTCTAGCTATGGCTTTATTAAGTCCTTTTCTAGAGTTGAAGTGAGCAGCAGCCCAAGTTCATCTTCCTTCATAGCTCTAACAAAATGGACCAGCATTTGGAAGCTCAAAGTCCTATAAAGGAATCAACAATTTTATTTAGTGAGCTCTTGTTGAATCCCTCCCCATTCAATTCCTAGAGCCAAAACAAGAATGGTTTTTGATGCAATCTGCCCTCTATGCAGTGCTAAAGAGGAAACAATCGAGCGCACCCTTATCTTTTGCCACCATGCTCGTTGTACCTAGCTTGGTATTCCTTGTGAGTACTTTCTTAATTCTTATAGTTTACATCTCTCAAGGACTGGTGGAACAATATAGTGGCCAATTTCAAACTTGTTAAGAATGGGAGAATACTGGGGATAATTGCCACCACTTGTTAGTGTATTTGGTGCTGCTGAAATGAAGTTATCTTTGAAGGCACTATCCTAGACTCCGTGGGCACTATTAAGAACATCAGAAGAATTCCAAGAGAAGTAGACCTCCTCATTGATTTTCCCTTAGTCCGGACTAGTTCTCCTTATCAGCACTTATTTTTTGGATTTAGATATCAAGAGAATTACGAAAAATCCTATGATGAAAGTTACTATCGTTCTCGAATCTGGGGAGATTGAGGACTAGTGAATCCAAGTTAAGGTTTAGAATAATTGAACCAAAAGAATCAATTTGGACCAAATTAGTGAAAATATTAAGTTTGAAGAGTGAAACAACAGTTTTTATAAGTTTACAGACTTAACTGTGAAAAAATTTGAAACTATTTATCCCCTAAGCCAATCAGCTCTATGTACAGCCGAATTGGCTATACAGAATCGATCGACTTAACATAGAGTTGGATCGGCTCTGTGCAATACTGATTAGCTCTCCGCAGCACTGGTTGGCCCAAAAATAAGGTTTTCACATCTTTTTTTTTTTTACTTTAGAATGCCAAAATAAATAAAATATATCTTCTAGAATGTTGTATTCATAATTATTCTAATTTTTAATGGTTTTCATAATTTATTCAATATTTATGGATAATTATCATTAAACATTTGGATAAGTCCAAAAAATAAGTTTTTTTAATTATGGATATTTATCAAATAAATTAGAATGTATATCTAAGTCTCTAGGGTTTTCCTTAAAGCTTCTCCTAAATAGAAAAGGAATCCTAAGCTTAAGGGGGGCAGTTGAGTACAGAACGATCGGTAAGATTTTAGCATATGTATTGTAATTTTTAGAACAAAAACAAAACTCATTAAACACTCTAGATTCCTACCCATCTTTGGATCAACTTCCTTCACTACTCATAAGACTCAAGGATCTGCATAATACGGTGACAACCTAAGGATTTCAAAGTATCCATATAATCATCTTTCCTTTCTCTTCTAATTCTTTTTATGATTTTTTTCTTGTTTTCTTTGTTAAAAACATGTTAGGGTTTTGTAGTTTCTTTTTATGATTGTTATTTCTTTTAATGTTATATGTGTTATAATTAGAATTTTTTGCATGATTTACATGTCTTTATGATATGCATGTTTCTTGGATTTTAAAACGGATAATTTTTATGTCCTTGGATTTTAAATCTAACAATATGAACCTGTTGGGCATTGAATATGATAATATGAATCTGTTGGTTTTATTGGATTTTAAATCTAATATCAAGAATACATAGGGTTTTGAATCTAAATATAATTTTATAGAATCTTGAATGTGATTAGTAAAAATAAGTGATTTATATTCCCATTAAATTTTAAGCTTGTATAATTAAAAACTGGATTATGCTTTAGAGATCCATATTCGATTACTATCAGTTTAGTTTTAGGATTTATATGCCTTTTATGGTTTTCATGTTATATTTTATTTTTTATATTAATTTTACATGTTCTAATCGAATTTTTTCTTCTGTCTATGTGAAAATTGGCTCTAGACATGGAAAATTGAGGAAGACTGCAAGAAGACCACCCGAAGTCCCCTAAAGTCGATTGGCTCTTATCCAGAGCTAATCAGATATGCATGATATTAGGCTGATTTATGAGTTCTTGATGTATTTTTAGTGATTTTATGTAATGTAACTTAGTTTTTTAGGATTTTTCTTTACAATTTTTAGTTGTAGGCTGGTGTAATAGCTATATTTACTTCATATCCTTTATTTTTACTTTAATCTGTGATGGATGCCAAATATATGTTGTGTGATTGCTGAATTAAAACTGGTCAGATAGACTTAAGCCTTAAAATTGGACCTAGCATGAGAATTATATAATCTATTAACTTAATTAAGATGGTAATTGAGCTTTAATCTAAAATCTATATAGACTTAATGGGCTTTGTCATGCTTAGTTAGGTTCAAATTGGACCATATTAGATTTAGGGTTACTAAATTGGGCATCTCCATAAAAAGTAGTTAATTAGGCTTAACAAACTTGGTTATTAAAATATAACTTGTAATTAGGCTAGACTAGGTGGACCTTGTACATAATTGACAAGTAAATTAGGTTAATAATTTTAAGTATTGGGTTAGGCTTAAATAAAAAAGGGCTAGACTTAGGTGGACCTTACATGCTGTAGTGTTTAGTGTGTAAAAATATTATACTGCATTTATAGGAGATAGCCCGTTAAATAATAAAATTAAAGACAAATATATACAAATAAGGAAGTTGGCTTCGGGACCCATCTTTGGATTTGTGACTTAAGCTTTCTTATGGAATCGAGAAACGTCACTCATTAGTATAAGTGTCCCGGTTACCCGGGAGGGCGACTCCCATCTCCATGCTAATCCTTGTGACTAGTTAGCATGTTTTTTATTAGGTTGAAAATTCTTACAGTGCCGTAGTCGCTAAAAAAACCTTGGGTATGCGCCCGAAACCACCGCTCACACTCTTGATTACTCCTCATCTAAGAGTTGAACCCTTCTTGAAGCTCACTTTATAAAAGTAGATTGTGATGCTTCTTGGCGTCCTGCTTCAGGGGAAATTGGTTTAGGGGTTCTAATCTGCAATAGTGACTCCAAAATCATTGAAGGAAGGGTGAAGAATGTCGAAGATTTAATTTTAGTTATCTTTTAATATTATATATCTCTTTTATCTCTTACTATATATGTTCCTATATTTTAAGAATATTTGCTTTCTTCCTAGTTTATATTGTAAAAGAAATCTTGTAAAGTTCTCTATACAAGTCATGGTAATTGAATAATTCAATGCGATTAAATATTGAATCAAAGTTTCTACATGGTATCAGAGCGAGTATCATAAATATCTTTATTAGAAAAACATGTCTTCTCTTTCATCTGAAACTTCCACTAAATCAACCACTACACCATCCTCATAAAAATTATTCATGTTTCATATGAAATTTTTTGCTTTAAAGCTAGAATAATCCTTACCAAAATTAATTATGACACTTGGTCTCAGATCATGGAGATGCATATCATTGGGCGTAAGAAACTGAATATCATATTGATGACACCAAAGATCAACTGAAAGGTATTTTGGATCCTAAACCATAATCAACTGAATTCTTTTATTCCAAGCGGTATGCTGAAAATCAGAAAGTTAAAAGTTGGTTACTCATATCGATTGCACCAGAGATCATAAAAAGGTATCTTCGTATCCTAATAGTCCATAAAATCTGGAATGCTCTTGCAAAAGCGTTCTATGATAGATTAGACAAAATCAAAATCTTTGCTCTTAAAACAACAAGCATTCCTAGGTTAGCAGTCTGGTAGGTCTCTTCTGATTTATTATGGCGATATGATTAAGATATTCCAAGAATTTGATGATCAGGATAAAGAAAGAATGAAAGTCCCTGATGACATTACTATGTATAAAGCAGCTGTGGAAAAATTAACAATTCACATCTTCCTGAACAAATCTAGTGCTGACCTTGAATAAGTGCAAGGAGAAATTCTTTGTATGGATCCGAGTTTCGATCTTGAATGAATATATGCATATGTTCGCAAAGAAGCAAATAAAAATAAACTCTTAACTGACAAACAAACTGTCTCGGAGTCAACTACATTACTCGCCTAAAGAAATAACTCATCTGCTCGATAAAATACAATTCGGAGCTTTGATATTGGTAGTAAACATACCAATTCAATAAAATAATATACGCATTGTGATGCAACATGACACACTCAAAATAAACGTTATTACTTAATCAGATATCATGAATGGTGGGTCCTTCTAAGGAATGTGTATTTAATTAAGACTTGATAAATTTTTAAAGAGTTGATAAATTTTAATAAATTTTATAGAGTTTATAATTTTATGAATAACTTTCAAAGACTTTCCTTAAAATACTTTTATAGATATTGATAGACTTTTATTAATTTTCAGCATTATATTTATTACATCTTGTTCCTTAGTGTACATTTTACATCATCGCTCTTAGCTTATAATAATTTAACTCTTAGCTTTATTTCTTAAGCTTATTTTTATATTTCCAGCTCATTGATTACATGTTCATAGCTCATATTTACATGCTCATGGCTCAATTTGCATCCTTAGCTCATTATTATATTAACTTTTAGCTCATCAATTAGCTTTGCATGTTGATTAGCAAAATTTCATTAGCTTAGTTAAGGATCCAAGGTAATCTAGATCTCTTTATTACATGCACAATTGTCTAGATTAGAAGTTAAACAATCGTCATGGATTTATATTTATTGCATCTATAGCAATTATTTAAAGTAATCAGCCTTTGGCACGCTTAGTAATTCATCGCACGTGAAAGAGTAGAGATACTGACCAAACAATATGATATGCAATTGAATATTAAATTAAAATTTTACCTTTCTATTATTGCTTAGAGACGGGTAATAAAATAAAAGTGAATTTGCTAATAGATTTAAGTTGAATAAAATATATAATATTTATAAATTAAACAAAAATCTTTTAAAATAAAAAAAATAAAAAGAAGAAAGCATTTTATAATTTATCAAATTCAATTTTTAATAATTTAAATGATATTAGCATAAATAAAATTTATCTCATATAAGATTGAGATTTAAAAAAAAAAAAAACTCTTATTCTATTGCTTATTTTATCTGTTATTATAGACAAAAAAATATTTGTGACATAGTGTTATATGACACCGAATCAATAGCCAAATTTACACGTTAAAAGGACTCATTGCCTTGAGACAAGTGTCTAAAAGTATAATATTGTTTGGTCAGTATCTCTACTCTTTCACGTTAGCTCAACAATTCCTTCAACATTTTTTAAAAATTAGTTCTCTCAATTAAGTTTGAATTTGCGATCTCGCAGCTTAAGGCAGAAACACCACTGTTAACCCAAAAACTATAGGTGGATTTCTTCTGTTCATGTTGCCAAAAATTGGCCTTCACTGCATATCAACAGATTAGCAGTTTTACTGGCACTAATCTGTTTTCAATCAAATTCAAGACTAGGAGTTCTGGTCTTACATTTCTACTCACGTAAAGAAGAAAGAAAATTGGCGGTCCATTTTTCATTAACATGTGCCACCAGTTCCATAAATGCGAAAGTTGGTCCTATTTTCTACTGTTCCAGAAACAAGTTTTCTCTGTACTTTCAAATGTAATATGATATGTTTCTTCTGTAGCAAGAGGAAAATAACAAAGCAACTTTCAACAAGAACAACGAAGAAAGAAAAACCCTTCGCTTTCCGTCGGATTGATTAGGCTTTTGGCTGATGACTTTCATCATATTTGGTTGTTAAGTTCAAACTTATAGACTAAAGGCCCTAGTGTATATAGTCCCTAAAGGAGCCTAATAAGATTAGGGTTTGTTAGGTCAGCATTCATGTTTCTTGATTATAATCTAAAGTGAATCCAAAAAAAATTCAAAGATATGGTACGCATGTTGGCTCATAATCATTGTTGATCCAATTAAATTCGAGATGTCTAGTTACTATAGATACAGAAACTTCTACGTAGTGCATTGCTAGTTTGCTACTAGATAGCTTTGAGAACAATTTTCAGCAAGCGATAATAAATACAGTAGCTAGGCATGCTGCTGTTATTTTAACTGATGTTGAATCTCTGGAACTGTACTTTTTGTTGGATAATTTCAATTTCTCATTAATGATATCATTTATTTCTTAAAGAAAAGTTAATACTGTAGTCTATAAAGTTAATTAAATTTTTATTAATAATTATGTAACAACCCATAACTAGATTATATGAGATTTTGTTCGCTCTAACTTTCACTGGTCTCACGGTTTTGATTTTTCAATTGATTCGAGAATTTTCTAGGAGGTCATCTATCCTAAATTTTTTTTTGAAATTAGCACGTTTAATTTTAGAGTTTCTACAACTCCCCAAACCACCAAAAAACGCATATGATTAGTTTCAACTCTTTACATATATATTATTAACCATTTCTTATCCCGTTTTAATATGCAATTCGATTTATTTATATAGCTTCGTACCCTAGAGTATTACCATTCTAAAAGTGAGTCAAAAGTCACTCTTTGTCTAGACATCATATTATTGCTTCGATATCCACTTTCTATTCTATTGGACTGCTTCTCTTTACTAGACGGTCATACACTATCTATTGTTAATCGTAAAAACTTATCACCTCTTTATTAGAATATAAATAAATAATATATATATATATATATATCTTTTCATATATAGATCGGCCCCTATTTACCTTCTTTCTTCACAAGTACAGTGGAGGAAGTTATAGCAACTATCGAATGGTTTAGTCATGGTTGTTAAATTGAATTGACAAGTGTATTTGCACAAATAGCTCGCGGAGATCATTGCGTATTCTACCATTAAAAGCAACAGATTTGTCTATCCTATGAAAAACGGTAGGAGGCAATAGTTAGGCTAATGATATTTTAGTAGTTTGAAATCCACGGTTCATGAGGAACTAACATTAGGTAGCCCACGTTTTGAATTTTATAAATATCCCCATTTTATTCTTATATACATAATTCTTCTTTTATTTAATATGCCGTGACTATTGACTAGACAATATTTAGTAGTTATCCGTATATAATAAATATAATAGATCATGACGATCAACTATAAATCACCTCATAATCATATATAATTCTAAAGAGATAAACATAACTATTAATTGCGTATAATAATATCTATATTATTTAATAAAAAGTATTATTTTATAATTATTTACAAAAATAACAACTAAACAAATAAATAAATATAATTTGAGACTAATAAAAGAATTACTATCTTTCTAAAACGGGAGAATTTAGTTGATAAAGATGTAATAGTTTCTTTAATTATACATTTAAGTTAGGTCATATAATTACATTTACGGAACTAAATTTAATTTCTCAACTAATAAATAATATATTATATATACAACTTCACTTAGTGACTTCAGCATATTTGAGCTTAGGAGTTGATTAAGAAAACTAAATAATATGCATTAATCATGTGTATAAGTACATGAAGGAAAGGATTGAGTATAAAGAAGGGCAAAAAGATACCGACAAGAGACACAAATTATCATCATCTATCATTGTTGTAGTGATGATGATGATGATTAATATATGAAGGCAACTAGAGAAATGTATTATTTAGACTATGAAAGATATCCTAAGCAAAATTAAAAGTAATGGTTAAGCTAAGAAATATGTGAATGTAGTAGATGGACTAGTCTAATACTCTATTTCGATCAAGGATAAGATCCTCCAATAATGATAATTATTACTATTATTATATCATATAAAGAAAAAGAAAAAAAAAAAGATAAAGCAGATTCCATTACATAAAAGTTAGGCCATCTTCAATTGTTAGAGAAAAAGAATTTGATAATGTACCTTCCATGTCCCAATTCAGAGAGATAGAGACGGAGAAAGAAATTTTTTTTATATTAATTACATTATAAAGACAAAGGACATTTTGTCTAGGATAGGCAACCAAACAATCCATTAGATAACAAATAAAAAGAAACAAGCAATCCATTACATAAAAAATAAAAAGAAACAAAGTGTTAGGACGGATGGATGACCAATTAAAACAATTCCATTATAAATTTGTTTATGTAATAGAATTAAATAGGCAAAATCTATTATCAAGCCCATGAACTTGCAGTTTTGTTCTATTAAGCCCTTCGACATCTATTATATTTCATTAAGCCCTTGAATTATTATTTTTCATCACATTAAGATTAATTTGACGGACTTGACGCAAGTGTTTTGCAAATACAATTAACGCGCGTTTAATAAAACTTTATGAAAGAGAAATAGACATAAAATAATATGACTAGGATAAAGAGTGATTTATGCAAGTAAAACTAAGAAAAAAAAGGAAAAATCGATTTGAGAAAAATTAACCTAAATCGAGTTGGAGAAGAGTAACCCTTTTACTTTCATCAAACCTCTCTTTTCTCCAACAAAATCATTACAACGTGTAGCTGAGAAGTTTAAATTGACGCTCACTACTCCATAAGCTTGAAACTTTGTAAGCTCGTTGTTGTAAAGTGTTCTTGTTTGAAGAAAAGGATCCACCTGCTCCAAAGGAAGCTAAAGAAAATATTTTAATTGTTGTGGACCAGGTACTTTTTGTTCTTGTACATTAAAATACTTACTTTATTTGGCTGATTATGGACAATGAATGTGTTTTTAGTGCTTGCTAATGTTACGTTGATGTGATCCTTAGTGTTTTTGTTGGCATAAAATCTTACTTATTGCTTTGTAGGATCTGAAATTTATTTGATTTTTTAATAGCTTAAGGTTCCAGGTTTTATTTTATTTGGTCACTGTTAATTTATATTTTACTTGACAAAATGCTTAATTGTTTATATTTCACTGTTCATTAAATTAGTATTGTATTTATTTAATATTGCAAAATGGACGATTCATATGTTGAGCTTATTATACATCATAAGGGGAAGGTTATTACAAGTAGTAATAATAGATATGTTAGGGGTGAAATGACTGTAGTTGAAGAGTATTTTGACCTAGATTTGCTATCTTACCGTAATATGGTCGCTTACGTTAAAAAACTAGGGCATGTACATTTTGCAGGGCTATATTACAAGGGTGGGCTTAGTGAGGATTTTATCTTGTTGACCAATGATAGAGATGTTTGTGCAATAGGAAGTAAGTTGTGTAGTGCTGATACGCTTGACATTTTTGTGCAACATTGTGAGCTGCCAGGCATAAGTGTTGAACATGATAGCCAGCTTTGGTCTAATGTAGAAAATTCAGCTTTTGAGGATAATGGTGAACCTCATCAAACTTTTAATGAGTTTCTATTTCATGTTGACTTATTAACAAACGATAAAGATGATGAGTTGAAGGAAGCAATGGAGAATGTTAGGAAGGCTAGGAATAGAAGATTTATTAAGATAGTTAATAGGGAAAATGGAGAAGAAATTACAATAGATGATGTTAGAAAAATGGAGGAAGTAGAAGATGATAATGTATGTGGGTTGTCAGACAATGATGAATCTAATAGCCCAGTGTACCTTGACAGTGATGATATGGGGTGCTATTATAGTGATTATGATATATAATACAAAGATGATGCGTTGAGAAGACCAAGTTCAAAGGTCATGTTTGATGTTGAAGCTAGGGTCCCAGTCTTTTGTTTAGGCATAATTTATACCAATGTGCAACAATTCAGGTTTGTTGTAGTCAAATATGCTGTTATGAAGGATTTAGCCATTAGGTTTGTGAAAAATAAGAAGAGACGAGTAAGAGCTCATTGCAAGGAGAAGTGCTCTTAGATTTTATTTGGTTCAATAGACAATACTGATGAGATATTTACAGTAAAAACTTACTACCCAAAACACTACTGCCATATAGGGTGGACAACAACAAGATGGCCAATAGCACCTTCCTATCAATGTTGTCGAAGCCTAGGATTATAAGTCAGCCTGGAATAAAAATCAAAGACATTAAGTCCTTGTGCAGAATAGAATATAAGATTAAAAAGTATGCATGTCCACATGTAGGAATACAAAAAGAAAGGTTATGATAGAATTGATGGGTGATTTTAAAGAATAGTTTGCTCATTTATCTGACTATGTAGAGGAGGTAAAGGCTGTTAATCCTGGCAGCACTTGTGTGCTAAAGGCAAATAAAGAAAATGAAGATAATTTGAACTCGTTTGAAAGATTTTATGTATGTTTCCAAGGGTGCAAGCAAGGGTGGGTAGAGGGTTGCAGAAAGATAATAGAACTTGATGGTTGCTTCTTTAAAGGCTTATGTAAAGGGCAACTTCTTTGTGCTATTGGTCATGATGGGAACAACCAGATGTTCCCTCTTGATTGGAGAATTGTGTAGATAGAGAATACATACAATTGGACATGGTTCGTAAGATGCTTAAAATTTGATCTTCCTCTTGGTGATGGAACTGGTTATACAATTATTTCAGACATACATAAGGTAATTGTGTGTAAAGTAATGTTTTGTTTTATGTTGTTATATTACATGTACTTATTTGATATATTTTCCATGGCTTGGACAATGCTATACAAGCTGACCTACCAGGTGTATACTATAGAATATGTGCCAGGGATATTTATCCCTCTTGGATACCATAGAATATGTGCCATGGATATTTATCCCTCTTGGGCAAAGAAATGGAGATGCGAGGAAAGAAAGAAAGCATTCTGGGCTTGTGCCAAGTCTACGTATGAGAGACAGTTGAAGTAGAGATTGAGAGAGGGTATCATTGAAGATCTATTGGCACATCTTTTGAGGGATTGGACTAAAGCTTTTTTCACAACTGACGCAAGTGCTATGTTGTTGATAACAATTTAGTATAAACGTACAATGGGTGAATACTAGAAGCTAGAAGCAAGCCAATTATCACAATGTTGGATGAGATAAAGGTAGCAAGTAATGAATAGGATAAGGAAGTAGAGGAGATTTGCAGAAAGTTGGATTTGCTAATTGTCAATTTAAGCCTAACACTTAATTAACTTAATTAATCAATTTGTTAACTATTTTTCAATTAAAATCAACACCATTTGCTAATTTAAAATTTATCATTCCCTAATAATTTCTTTTATAAAAGACACTATTTACTATTTCTTTCATAACTTTTAAATATAAAATTTAATTCATACATTCATATGGGGAGAAAATTAAGTGAACTATATATATATATAAATAAAATTTATCCTCTAAGAATACTTAATTAATTTTTTTGAAAAATATCAAACTATTTAGATATAGAAAAATAACTCACTTATTTTTATCTAGCATTGAGATTCTATTTTAAATCATTCCAATTAAATTAATTAATAAAAACATAATATTAATTTAAATAAAAACTCATTATTAATTATTACTAATATTTATTATTATTAAAATAAAATTCCGGATATTACATACCATTGTCTTCTTTTTTTGAGACATTCTTGCCTAAAGTTTCCATATGTGTATTCGGTGTCCTTAACTCATTTATCATCATAGTTGCCCTTTTACTAAGCCATTTGTTAATGCCATTTGAAGAAATCGCAACTGATTTCCTACCATATGAAATCAACATAAAAAAAATTAACACTTTTCACCATAAATACTACTACAAAAACCATAATAACACATAATTACATAAAAATGGCATCTCCAAAACTTCCTCCCTAAGTTATTTGTTGTCCTAGAGATGAGTAAACAAGTTTGATTCCACAATAGCAGTACACAAGATCTTCTTCCAACACTGCATTAATCACTCTTCTATCATTTCGCCCTTCCTTATTTCTCGTTTCGTCATTGTTACCGTCGTCATTGCTAGAGAAAGCCATATTTAAGGTTTGTGAACTGACTTTCCTATTTTGCTTGTTTACTCAAGAAGGAAACTCGACTTCCTTTATAAACACTAAATTCCTAATTTCAATTGAATTTACCAATATCAATTCATTTTCTTTTCCACCTTATTTTCTTTTAATCATATGTGAATTTTTTTTAACTATTTTTAGTTATTACATTTAATGTCGTTTACTAGTTATGGCTTGCTAATATTCAGTCTGTCTAATTAGCCCTTAATGTGATGGAAAATAATAATTCGAGGGCTTAATGAAACACAATAGATGTTGAGGGGCTTAATATAACAAAATCACAAAATTCAGGGGCTTAATAATAGATTTTGCCAATTAAATAAAAGAATGGCCCGAACCAAAAGATGACAAAAAGGAACATATCTTGTGCAATATATAGACTTTAATAAGGACTTTGCACCAGAAAATGGACTTTTAAGTGAATAATTAATTAAAGTAATGGTCCTACTTAGCTCTATGTTCATATTATAATTATATGGTTATGCTATATATAGGTATAATCTTTAATGTCGAGGAGAATGATAATGTGCTGGACCCTTTCTGGGTCCTCAATTAATTAATTTATTTATTAAAATTGCATGGATTCTTTTCTGCTTTTTGCCCTTTTCTCTTTTTCCTTTCACCCATTTGGTAAAATTGTCTGCAATCATTTACTAACCAAAATTTGCTAATCAAAACATGAGAGATTTAAGGCTAAAAGTAGCCATGAAAAACATCATTAGTGAATATCCAAGTTGTGGTTAAAAAGGGTTGGTGTAAAGGGAATTCTTGGTCTGATGGGATGGCGGGTTTCGCTTATAATTGCTAATTAAAGCTTGATAGGAATTATCTTCTTTTCAAGGACAAAGACAACTTTACACATTTCATTTTAACTATTCTGTATTATAATCAGTTAATATTATAAAAATAGAAAAAATCACATATTAAAGGACAATATTAATTTTATATTTAATTGTATAAAAAAAGTTCCATTTTTAATTTAATTTTTAAATTAAATAAAATTTAGTATGATGATAAGTACATATTTAAAATTAAATAAAATATTAAGTTTGAATCCCTCCCTCCTCAATTGTATATAAAAGAAAGGGAAAAAAAAAGTAAACATAATTATGAATTAGTTGAATATTTAAGATTAACAAAGTAAACTAAATAAATTATCATTATATTTATTAAAAGAAATGGCAGTTAAAACAGTGATATAATGGAGATGCACGAAATTTGGTCGGTCACGAGTCTATTTTTGTATGAAAAGGTTAAAAAGCCAATGATTTGTCTATTTTGGCTTTGTGTTTTGTCCCTAATTCATTTGCTTTTGACATTCATCTTTTCATTAAAAATTCAATATTTGATTCGACATCACCCCTTCAATTTTTCGTTTTTTTCCTTCTATTCATTGGAAAGTAAATATTTTCTCATGTATTTCTAGATATAAAATTGATAAATTCTGAATAATATTAGTAGATAATGGGCGGAATAATTTTATAAATAAAAATATCAACTGCATTGCTGCATGTAGTTCTTGTTTAAGTAACCATTTCTTTTTCTTAAGCTTTGTTTAGTTGCTTAAGTTAAGTAGGATTAGAAGCTTAGCCAATGTTTATGACTCTTTTTCCTTTTTCAGTTTACTTGTAATTGTAGCCAAGCTTGTGATTAGTGTTGATTATGAAAGTGTTAAGCATTCTCTTTATGAAAGTGGTGAAAGAAAAATTTAATCCGACATTCAAACATTCTAGCTCGTGAAAAAAATCAATTTGATTTATGATTTAGTGCACCGAATGGAACGTTATTTCTTCAAAATTATAATCTACTGTTCCATTAATATAATTAATAATTATTAAAAATATTATATATATATATATTTATTAATATTTGATATTTACTTTAACCTTTTATATTATGATGTATTTATTAATTCTTATTTATAAAATATCTATATTTTTTTAAGAAAAAATATTTTTCTCATTTTATAATTTAAATGAATTCTTCAAAATGAATATTTATATAGAAAAATGAAGAGAAACTTTTTTTTTAGAGAAAATGAAGACAACTTAAAATAAATCAATAAGAAAATTCATAACAAATGTATTTTCTATATTTTATAATATTTTATAATTACATTAAAATAACGTAAAATAATTTTACATCTAAGTATGATCGGAGGCCAATATGGGACATCAGCAAAACTGTTATACAACAATAATTAAAAAATAAATAAATTAAACACATTCTAAAATTGTTGTTGAAGATTCTTAGAGCTCACAATTTATTGTTCTTGGTGCATAAATGATTTAAAAGAAAAAAAAAAAAAACAAATTCTAGGGTTCGAACTATGGCAGTATGGCTGCAGTATTGGAATGGCACAGAATTCATACATGCTTCAGCTCTCTACAATATTAATTTATACAATCTGAATCCCAATTTTGAAAAATTAATTATTTAGGTCTTAATTTAATTCACAAACCCTTTTCATATATAATTGTAGTGGTTAATACTTTCTTTTCTTTTCCTTTTTTTTTTATAAATTTTTGAAAAAGACAACTTTTAATTACTTTATTTGGTCGGCAAATAATTAATATATATATATATGCTGATTTAGAACGCAATGAACATATAAAGAAATAAAAAATGGGATAAACATCTTTGTGGATATTTCTTAATTTAAATATGAATGTATATTATTATTAGTATTATATGATATTCAAAAGGTTGTGTTGGTCAATTTTGAAGGCTGTGCACTCGTGCTCTTCATTTTATATCCAAATTTTGAATTGATATGAAGTGCTAAGAAAGCAACATTTCTTTCAAATATTATTTTTCTTTTTTCTTTCTTTAATTGATGAGTTTAAATTCTAACATTTACTTTTAAGGTACATTCTTTTTTTTTTTTTTTCTAAGTTCAATTTAGCATAATTGACATAGACAAAAGAAAATGAAAAAGTTTAGCTCTAATTTTATTTATTTTTTAGCTTTATTGATTTTTGTCAAATCTCTTAATTTTGTCACTTATAGCTTAAAGATTTCATAGCAATACCATCAATTTTATTCTATGATCCAAAAATTGAAATTTAAACTAAAAGCATAACTTTTGGATTTTTATGGAATATTGGTCTCTTAAAAAGGTTGTTTTTGCACGCTTAATAAAGAAGGCCACTATTTTATTTTCTAAAAGCAAGAAATATGCATATTCTATGAATTTTTCTTTACCTATTGATAAATCTAACCATGTGCAAATTTGGTTCACACAATCATGCAAATAGTGAATAAAAGAAAGTACTAGAGCAATAAACAATTGGAGAAATTGCAAAAATTGATTCTTTATTTTAATTTTTTGATGTGAGAGATTCTGTGATTTTTTAATAATATTTTAGTAGTTGAGAATTATACTATTATCAATTTGTGTCTAATTTCTTTAACACTATTAATAGTTTTGAAAATTAAATTTTAAACGAACTTTAATCGCTTTAAAATCAGTCTTGTTGGATAGATGATGAAATGTAGAGTTCTCTAGTCTTGTTAGGTCATTCAAAACTCATTGGAATTGACTAGAATCAAAGAAAAAATCAAATTATGAAACTGTTTTCTCTCTTTAATTTTCTCTCTAAAAAAATAAACATGGCTAATTTTAAATTAAAGCTAAATTAGTAAGGAGTGGAATGTTGGTGGAATAACAACCAATTAATATTAACACTATATTTGGTTGAAATCTGTTAAGGAATTTATTTCATTTGAAAAAAACATATGAGAAAGAAAGTAAAATAGAAATAATAAATTAAAAGAAACATTTTAGTATTGTAAAATATTTTGATAAACTAATATGAAATTCATTTAGAAATTCTATATATCTTGTTAAATTTTAGTTTAGCTATAACTAATTCCACACACATTTGATTATGTAAGATTTTAATATAACTTTTACTTCATTCATAGTACATAAATTTTGAATTTATAAATAAATTTAATAAAATTTATAAATTTTAACTAAATACAATATAAATAAATGAACTACAATTATTGATTAATGATATTAGTAAATTTGAATTATAAATTATTAACGTTTTACTTTTCAAATCGGTAAAGTGTCATAAAAAAGAATGCAGAACCACATCAAATTTTGTACTTTCCCTCAAATAATAATAAAGCCAATCATTAAAAAAAAAAAAAAAAACTAGCTCAATATACTAAACCAATTAAGAATTAAACAAGCAATTCTCCAA